>NC_141876.1:277194595-277497625 GCF_056163025.1 Triticum urartu
CAACCGTTGTAGTCAAAACTCTCAAAAGCTTGGATAGAGCGATTGCCAGGGAGAGTCAAACGCACGACGTAGATGTATGTGGAGCTGGGAAGGCTTATAGTATGGTAGCAAAAAGGGTCAGCAATAATCAATTCAGAGATGCAAAGTTGAATAAACGCTCAACAACGGTACTGTGCTGGTCCTAGGCTAGACCGTGCTAGAGACGCGAGCCTAGAACACTAACAAAATCACGGCGCTGCACGTAAATAAGGGAAAAGCACACTCTGGAACTTTTTTTTTCGCTCTCTTTTTTTTTGCGCTCCTTTTTTTTTCTTGCGCTCCTCTTTTTTTTTGCGAAAAATCACTATAATGGCGAGTGTCTCAAAACTCTTCCCTCGTCAAACTGATAGGATGGGCACGGAATTATTTTTTTCACTTTTTTTTCGGAAATCAGGGCAGCGACGACGAAAAAGTGCGACAAAAAATCACTATGATGGCACGTGGCTCAAAAGACTCAGAAAACCCTAAAAATAGGATAGGGAAAAAAAATTTTGCCCGTGAAAATTTTGGCCTAAAAACTGCCCCGGGGTCTCCAGACTCTTTTCTTTTTCGAGACCTACGCAGGCAAGGAAAAACGAATCGGAATTTAGATTGATCTCAAGAACAAACCTAATATGAGAAGAACTCGGATTGGTGGTGGATATATGGTTGTGGTATATGGCAGCGGTGGTGGTATATGGTAGCGGTGGTGGTATATGGATACGGATTGGTGGTGGTATATGGATATGGATTCAGAGCGGTGGCGGATAAGCAAAAGTGGTAGATGGGCGATGATGATGGTGCGGCGGCGGCGTGACAACTTATGACCAGAACTCGAAACTCTAAAAGACTAGACTCTAAGACCAGCAACTTGACACGACGATGCAACCGCAAATTCAACAAAGCAAAAACCCTAAAAAGATTATGCAAAGGCTCAGATTGGTTCGGATATGATGAACTAACCCTAATTTTTTTTTCTGGCTTTTTCGTGGACTGTAGGTATGCAGAACAGACTCGATCTAATCTACGAAAAACTGTAAAATCTCACCGAGCAACCTGGAAATCTGATACCACTTGATAGAGGCTAAGGTGTCCCGATGTTTCAATGAGATGGTGGCTATCGTTTTCTGTGGGAGTCGACCTTGACGATCCGACTACGAACGTGCGAGACGTCACGCCTTAGCAATCGCTAAACCAACTTCCGAGGGTTATTGACCACGCCGGAGCACGATCAACCTGACCACGAGGGTCTGTTTCCTGCGAGCAAACGAAGAACAAGCAAGAAACTGAGATTGCAATCAGGATATTGCGAATATAAGATGAAAGCTTTATTGATCAAGGTGGGGTTCTGTGACGTCTTGGTCTGGTCGTTGGACACAAACGAAGTACGCGAAGTTGCAGCTATGGCGAACTTTTAATCTAAACAAAACCCAAAGTCTAAACGATGCCCTAAGGGCTGTATATATGGAGGAAGAGGGGGGAATTTCGTGGCCCTTGAGGGTGGGGTCCGAAACCAACCCTAACTCTTGTTTCCCCACACATACGGACTCTAAAAATAGCCTATACTTAAGTATTTCGAAATTACATGGGCCTGGCCCATTAATAAGGTGACGCAGCACCTAGAATAGCCTATGGACGAATATTATGAAGTGGCATCTTGTATATTTCGTCCAAGACTTCATGCACTCCTTATGGCGGCTTCAAAGTCCTGAAATCATCACTTGTAACTCCGTTCTTGATCCCCTTGCGCATGCCATCAACTCCATGCGTGTTCTTGCTCCAATGTTCATCCTTCTCCAAGCTAGGCCCTTCATTTGTAAGCAAAACAAATGTATCCAATTTAGGCAGCATCATAATCTCATGAACATTAGAATCATTACCAAGAAACGAAAGTACCTGGTAATTTAATTGGCGTGCGCGAGCTCTAGTAATTGGTCCAGTATATGTAACAGTAGGGGCTGTGGGTGTAACAATGGTATTGATGTCCTCATCACGTGCTCACAACAGCGGCGGCGGAGGTGCGGCAGGGCGGCAGCGCTGGCGGCGGTGCGGCATTAGCTGCGACGGTGAAGTCCGGCGGCAGGCGGCGGTGCTAGGGCGCGGCGGCGAGATGCGGTGATGGTGGCGCGGAGCGAGGAGAGAGAGGGGTCCTGGGCGGATTTATAGGAGGGGAGGGGAGGCGAAGGCGTGGAGGAGGGGTAAGGCAAGGCAGCGCGGAGGCGGACTCCGGGAAGGAGACGGCGGCGACCGGCGGTCGTGCGGGGTTCGGTCTCCCGCTAGAGATCGGGGACGACCCGGGGTGGGCGGGCGCGGCGCTGGGCCGGGTGGGCTTCGGCCCAGTCGGTCCACAATGTTTTTTTTAAAAAACATTCCTCACACAAATAGAAACAGAATAAAACAAATATATTATATAAGGATATAATATATCAGAATTTTCAGAAAATGATTGTCTACCACATGAACATTATCCTAACATTAAATAAAATTCACACAAATTCAGATAATTCAAAGAGTGCTACTGGTCTAATAAAATCCAATAAAAATCATTATAAAAATACCGAAATTAATTCAAATTTATTTCTCTCCAATTTTCTGATGTAGGGAATCATGTTACCCTATTTTCCATATATTTTATTTTTGCAGAAAAATAATTTGAATAAAGTCCAAATAACTCTAAATTGAAAATAATTTCCAAAAGGACTTTGAATTTGATCCTTTTAAACTCCCAACTCATATTTCATATAATTTGAAGAAGTCATTTTATCTTCTCTCGTGAAAATCATTGAGTTGCATAAAGTTTCAGAATTGGAAATATTTTCAAACGAAATTCAAATCTTTTCAACCCATTTTCATTTAAATAAATGGAAGAAGTCATGTCATCTTCTCTCGAGGGTTTTGTATTTGAAAATAATTTGAATTTACGGAGATCAAAATGCAAAAAGGTGAAAGTTTGGGAAAGTCCTTTTATTCCCTCTCATTTAACTTTCAAAAAGTTTCGAATTTCACTCAATCACTCACACAACAATCAAACAAACAATCAATCTATCTATTTATTATAACATTCCAAAATTTAGAATTTTGGGATGTTACAAACCTACCACCCTTAAAATGAATCTCGTCCTCGAGATTCGGAGAGGCTAGCAAGAAAAAGGTTAGGGCTTGGGGGTCTCTTAAAAATCCATCAATTGTCGCAGGAGGGGGTTTGGGGTGCTACTACCCTTAGAAGCATGGTTACGGTTCCATCAAAACTCATATACCTCATCCATATTGTTAACAGCGTCAGTCTTCTCAGATCTTCAGGATAATTCCTCACCTGGGTTCTTTCGGTAGTGGCATAACCTTTTCCTCAATTCTTCTGTCTTTCATCTTGGTAAGGTTCTTCTGTGACTGGGTCTTCTTAGCTGACGGGTCTGGCGCCAATACTAAACAACTATCGATATCTCATGGTGGTCAACCATTTATGGTTTCTACTGCCGAAAATGGGTCCGGTTGATCCTCACCGTATAACCTACGGTTGGCAAAAGCTGCCTTGTACAAGGGAAAAATTGCTATACCATTCTAAGGTTTAAACAAGGTTTTTGATCGTCGTCTCTCTTCTATAGGTAAGTCCCTCAGATTTACCATCCCATATAGCAAGGCGAATAATAAGAGTAAGTCGGTATGGTGATCAATCCATCCCGCACCCAAATCATTACCCAGTAACTAACCCCTCTACTGAGGATACCACTGCTATTGCTGATGAGAATGCTAGGTTGAAGACACTGCTTAAAACAGGGATGTACAAAAGTCTCAAAGGGCATCAGACACTATGTGATGTCCTCAAAAGGCAGATCCTAAACCAAAACCCTAGGAAAGAGGGTGTTGGGTTCGAAAGGAAAATGAATGCCGATGGCTCTTACTGGAAACCTGAGTAGTACCCCAAAACCACATGGGTTGCTGCAAAGGAACCTTCAGTGGATCCATCCACCCTATCTGGCTTCACTTGTGTTAATCCCATTGTTATTGATGAATCCTTTGATGCAAACTACAAACTGTTTAAGAATCAGAATGGTGAAGTGTTTGCCAGGTATATTGGTACTAACTGCAGGAATCGACCGCCTATGAAGAAGATCTAGGTGCCGAAACGGTGTTTGGAGAATCTTCCTATGAATGTCATCATGACACCACAGGTGAAGAAGACAAACCCGAGACCACAGGCTTCATATGGTCCAGAGGCTTCATACAGACAGAGGACTCACCGGAGTCGCACTAACGCAAATGTTTTGCAGGGAAGCCATACTCAGGCCTATGAATATGAGCGCAGTTCATCAAACCGCCATGTTCATAAGACCAAGAACTATTCTGCTTATTCTTATGAGTACTATTGTCCACCTACAAGACTTTTTGCTAGGGCTCCAAAGCCAAAGTTCTTAGATGCTGCACTTAGACTCATTACTTCAAAGCCACCCTTGAAGATGTGGGTGGCTAAGAAAGCTTAGCTCTCTTTTATAGGGAAAGGTCTCCAGCAGAAAACCAAAATCGTCTGACGCTATTGCTGGGGACCTTAAACATCTTGTAGGGTGCAAGATTAAATGCCCAAATGGTCTTATTATGTACTTTGTTCCTGAATCGCTTGCTACTCGCCCTATCAGTCCAAATCTCGATCTAAGATTTCATAACCCACTGGTTCTTCAAATGTTTTTGCTTCACAATTCTCTTCGTGAAGCCTATCCTCCTAACTGCACTGTAGGGTACGACACCAGCAGCTTCAGAATGGATTATTGATAGTGGGTGTACCAATCACATGACTGGCAAGAGAAGCCTTCTTATGGACTTAACCTTACGTCCATCCAACAAAAGTCACATCACATTTGCTGACACTGGTAAAAGTAAGGTATTGGGTCTAGGTAGAGTTGCAATCTCAAAGGATCAACACATGGATAAAGTCATGCTTGTTGAATCCCTTGGCTTCAACTTAATGTCTGTCTCAATGCTTTGCGATTTAAACATGATTGTGATGTTTGGAAAATATTGTTGCCTTGTTCTAATGGAATCTGACAAGTCTCTAGTGTTTGAAGGGTATCGGAAAGATGATTTGTACGTGGTAGATTTCTCAGCAGGACCACAGCTTGCCGTATGTCTTCTAGCAAAAGCTTCAGAATGCTGGCTCTGGCATCAGAGGCTAGGGCATGCTGGCATGAGGAACCTACACACCCTTGCAAAGAATAAGCATGTCATAGGCATCGAGGGCGTCAAGTTCAAGAAAGATCACTTATGTGGTGCCTGTGAAGCAGGAAAGATGACGAGGGCCAAGCATCCCTCGAAGACAATCATGACAACGACTCGACCCTTCGAACTGCTCCACATGGATCTTTTCGGTCCCACTCATTACTCAACTCTTACTACTACTGCTTGTCTCTATGGCTTTGTCATTGTTGATGATTATTCTAGATATACTTGGGTGCATATAATCCTCTACAAGACTGAAGTGCAGGATGTCTTCAGACGCTTCGCCAATCGAGCAATGAACAACTATGGCGCCAAGATAAAACACATCAGAAGTGACAATGGCACTGAATTCAAGAACACTGGCCTGGATACATATCTTGATACTCTGGGCATCACACATGAATTCTCAGCTCCATACACGCCACAGCAGAATGGCGTCGTCGAACGCAAGAACAGAACACTTATTGAGATGGCCCGAACGATGCTTGATGAATACAAGACTCCAAGAAAGTTCTGGCCTGAAGCCATTGATACTGCATGCCATAAACTCAACCATGTTTATCTTCACAAGCTTCTGAACAATACATCTTATGAGCTCCTTACTGGCAAGAAGCCAAATGTCAGTTACTTCAGAGTATTTGGCGCCAGGTGCTGGATCAAGGATCCACATCACACTTCCAAATTTGCACCAAAAGCACATGAGGGTTTTATGCTTGGATATGGAAAGGATTCGCACTCCTACAGAGTCTTCAATCTCTTTCATTATAAAGTGGTTGAAACAGTGGATGTGCGGTTCGATGAGACTAACGGCTCACAAGGAGAGCACCTGCCAAATGTGCTAGATGAAGTTCCATCCAGTGAATCAATCAAACTTATGGGAACTGGAGAAATCATACCTTCGGAAGCTCAACCTGAAGAGGAACTTATCATCTCCGCACCTGATCAACCTGAAGACAATGCTGAGCCTGAAGACAATCCCTCTAACAATGACAATGATCAGCAAGAGCAAAATCTTCGTCCTGTACATCCTCGTGTTGCAAATGAAGTGCAGATTGAGAGAATAATTGATAGCATCAATGCACCAGATCCACTCACTCGTTCAAGGGCAACACAGCTAGCAAATTTCTGTGGACACTTCGCATTCGTCTCAATAACAGAACCCAAGAAAGTTGAAGAAGCCTTCATGGAACCTGAATGGATTCAAGCTATGCAAGAAGAGCTTCAACAGTTTGAGCTGAATAATGTATGGGAACTGGTTAAGTGTCCTGATCCTCGGAAGCACAATATAATAGGCACCAAATGGATATATCGCAACAAGCAAGATGAGCATGGTCAAGTTGTCAGAAACAAAGCTCGTCTCGTTGCTCAAGGATACACTCAAGTTGAAAGGATTGACTTCAATGAAACATTTGCTCTTGTGGCTAGACTTGAAGCTATCCGCATACTGCTGGCCTATGCAAATCATCATAATATTCTTCTGTATCAAATGGATGTGAAGAGTGCCTTTCTCAATGGCAAGATTGAAGAAGAGGTGTATGTTCCACAACCGCCTGGTTTTGAAGATCCAAAACATCCTGACATGGTGTACAAGCTCAACAAGGCACTGTATGGCCTCAAACAAGCCCCTCGGGCTTGGTATGACACACTCAAATACTTCCTGAAGAGCAAAGGCTTCACACCTGGTTCCCTCGACCCCACTCTCTTCACGAAGAGATATGATGGTGAACTGTTTGTGTGCCAAATATATGTGGATGACATTATCTTCGGCTGCACCAATCAGAAATACAGTGAAGAGTTTGGATATATGATGCAAGAGAAATATCAGATGTCCATGATGGGTGAGTTGAAGTTCTTCCTTGGTCTTCAAATACGTCAGCAACGCAACGGCATCTTTATATCTCAAGAGAAGTATCTCAAAGATTGCCTGAAGAAGTTTGGTATGCAAGACTGCAAAGGCTTCACGACGCCAATGCCAGCCAAACATCATCTGGGTCCCGACGACAATGGTAAAGAGTTCGGTCAAAAGGTATACCGCTCCATGATTGGTTCTTTACTTTATCTATGTGCATCTAGGCCAGATATTATGCTTAGTGTTTGCATGTGTGCTCGATTCCAAGCGGCACCAAAGGAATCGCATCACTTAGCTGTGAAGCGAATTCTTCAATATTTGGCTTACACCCCAACTCTAGGATTATGGTATCCAAAGGGCTCAGAGTTTGATCTGGTTGGATTCTCGGATGCTGATTATGCTGGTGACAAGGTGGATCGAAAGTCCACATCAGGCACATGTCATTATCTGGGATGATAACTTGTATGTTGGTCTTGAAAGAAGCAGAACTGTGTATCTCTCTCCACTGCTGAATCTGAATACATTGCTACTGGATCTTGTTGCGCTCAGCTTCTGTGGATGAAGCAAACACTCAAAGACTATGGCATTCATCTGAAGCAAGTGCCACTCTACTGCGACAACGAAAGCGCCATCAAGATTGCCAACAACCCAGTTCAGCACTCGAAGACAAAGCACATTGAGATTCGTCATCACTTTCTCAGAGATCATGTTGTGAAGGAAGATATTGATATCATACATGTCGACACTGAAGAGCAATTGGCAGATATCTTCACCAAGCCCTTGGATGAGAAGAGAATTTTCAAGTTACGGTGTGAGCTAAATATCTTGGAATCCTCAAATGTCTTGTGATCAGGCACACATCCTAACACTTATGCATATTGATGACTTAGATGTGCAACACACGAAGTAAAGTATATCTTGAATCAATGAAGACATACATTCTAAGTGTGAATACATTAATGAGGAATTTGACTTCGGAGCGCCACGATAATTGTGCGTCGTGTCCGGGTCTAATACTTCCTATACGGTGGGTAACGCCACCACCAAATGTTCTGTTTGAAGTATTTCACTCATGGCGTTACATTTGTTATGTCTTCACATTTGGTTTGGCTTCAATCTCAACATGTCTTCATGATTATCTTCATTATGTTGATCATATATATATATATATATACTAGTGTTCTGTCCTCTACAGCATTCACTTATAGCTATGTCTTCTTGTTGAATCTTTTGAACTAAGTGAATGTGATCGGACCCTAACCTCTCTATGCTTTCTATCTCAAACTCTATCTCTCCAAATCATATGCATTCTATTGAAACTGTCGAATGTCTTCACTGCATCCTTGTCAGCAGAAGATACAGAGACAAACATTAAGTCCGTTTTCAATGCTAATTCCTTCACCTGAAACCCGGAGAAGTGGGAACGACCACCCGACAATCCAGGCGTGCGTGGGACGTGGAACAACCTCCAATATGCTGCATGATGGCCACGTGTTCCTCAGATGTGAATCGCCAGGGGCACCTGTGTAATAACACTGAGTCGTCCCTGTCCCTATAAATACACGCCTCACCTCAGTCATTATCCTTTCTTCCACTCTCACACGAACCCTAGCGCCACCGCTAGCCCTCGACGACGCTGGCGACGAAGCACTTAGCTGCCGCAACCTCTCCGACGCCGTCTTCACGCTGACCGCGGACATCGTCTTCTCTGCCGTCGCCGTAGGTGTCCTCCGTCGCCAAGTTAGGGCACGGACGATCAAACTGCTCGGCCTCCTCTTCCACTCCGTCTAGCAGTTCTTCGTGTGGTAAATAAAACTTCCTTTTTACGGCCCCTTTGATCCTATAGATTTGTCACTTTCTACCACAAGCAGTTTCTGTTCACACAAGTTGGATCCACATCATACTGCATCTCATATTATGCCTAGTATGTTCACTTATGCTTCACAAAGTAGTTAGATTCCTCACTTGTACTAATCTGTGGATTCATACAAATCTGGAACCAACTCCTTATCTATGAGTGAATATCTTCGCACGATGAGGTCAATGTCTTCTAAACTGATTTATCTTCAAAATCTTCTGAGAATGCATATGACCTCTTCCCCTTCCCTCGCACCTTAATGCTGTCACAGGTACATGTCCGTGGGAGAATCCCTTGGTTCTCATAGTTTGCATTCATTTGCAGAATTCTTACAGCATCATATAAATTCTCCCGAAGCCAGTTCCTGTTTGTCCAGCAAGCGAAAGCCTTTGAAGCCTTTGAACGTATTGAAGCCATTTAGTCTAAAGTTCATGGCTGCAGAGAAATCAGCAAGGAAGGGTGGCAGAAAGCGTCGAGGAGAAACATCAAGAGATCTGCCCGATGACCTCTCAGAACTGTACAAGACAGATCCTGAAGAGGATTACAATAAGCGCAAGACACGAATCCAATGGATTCGACGATATTGGGCAGAACAGTGGTTCAAGTACCGGTTTGTGACAAAGGAATATGCTGAGAAGAATGCCATCAAGCGACCATGGGGAGACATCCTATACAAAAATCTTCAACCCAGGTCCAGAGATGAAGCCATTGAACAAGGCTTCTATCCCTGCATGGTCCGTGGACCACAGCCTGCGGATGCTGACCCATCGTCACTGCTATGGTGTCGTGACGACAATCTGTTCAAGCGCAACTTCAAGTTTGCCCAGAATTCGGCGAAGCAGAATAAGAAGTCATTGGGACTAGAATTCAATCCTAGTCCCTCTGCTCCCCGTGCAGATGGCACCCGCGATGCCGAACCCAATGTCGTCGGTCCGTTCTACAACCTGGATGGCCTCATCACTCACATCTCTGTTCAAGGTGCCAAAGTGGATCATTCTGATGATGATGATGACACTGATGAAGCCCCAGCTCCCACTCCAAAGCCGCAGAAGCCAAAGCTGCCTAAAGCTTCAAAGCCTGCCTCAGCGCCCAAAATCTCATGGGCGAAGCCACTGGCTACTGCACCTCCTGAAGACAGTGTGCAGTCTGAAGATCTGTCATGCATCTCCAAGCCCCCGAGAGTTAAGATGCCTCTGCCACATACCAGCCAAGAACTGACTGCTGCTGCTATTCTGCGCAACGATGCCATTGATCTGTCCAGCGATGAAGATCTTGCAGATGACGCTCTTGAGCAACTGATCAAGAGCAAAGAAGAAGCAGAAATCTTCAACAATTTGCCTCTCTTTGACGTGGCAATCATCCACGACTTCATCGATGAGTGGTTTGACACGCCCAACCTCAGCTTTGAAGATCTGCAACTTCCCATTGGCCTCAGTGTTGCCTTCCATGGCGCCATTGCTTCAGAGTTAGCTATAGCCCAGCGCATCGTTGAACTGAAGCAGAATATTGACTTTGAGAAAGCTCAGTTCAAGAAGCATATGGCCAAGCTCAGCGTGCAAGAGGTCAAGAACTTCAAGATCATGCTACACGAGCTCAAAGAAGCCTTTCTCAAGAAGCATGAAGAAGCTCAAGGTTCTCGTGAGCGCATGAAGAGCTTGGCTGACAAGTGTGTGCAAGCCTACAATGAGGCTGAGAAGCGCAAGGCCCTTGGGCGTCCCAGCATCGACCCAGGATGGCTGCAAAGCAGAACAAGAAGAAGCCCGCTATGGCCGAACCCGATGCACCAAGGCAGGAAGCACATCCCATTGTCTTCCCAACCAGCATGACTGGCTCGAAGCCAAAAGCCAGGTCTACCGCTTCAGAAATGAAGAAGACGAGGACTGCTGAGGCTGAAGCCAGAAAAAGGAAACATCCTGAAGCCTCTGCTGCTGCTCCCTCCAAGAAGAAGCGCAAGACCAAGAAGGAACGGGCTGCTCCCACAGAGCCCTTAATTGTTGAACCTATCTCCATGGTTCGCCCTACCGCTGAACATCGAGAGCGCCAACTGACTATCCATGAGCCTGCTTTCACAGAGGCTCATGAAGCTGAAGACATTCCAGCAGCTGATCCAACCGCTCCTGAAGACATTTGTTACCATGACCATGTTGAAGATGATGTAGTTCTTCCTCAGATCGAGCACCAACAGGTATCATCGCCTGTGCTTATGCACAGCGAACTCATCAGCATTGGTCGTCCTCTGACGCCAATTGCTCAGGATGCATCATGGGTTGATCACCCACAACAACAAGTCACACCACCCCGGCAAGAAGAAGAAGATGACTTTGAGGCCCAGCCAACTCCATCTCCAAAGGTGTCGCCAGCGTTACGCAGGCTTCGCAAAGGACCAAGGCCTCGAGTCTCCGAGTCTGAAGCTAAAGCTGCTGAAGACATTCCGGCTGCATCAGCCGATGACACCCAAGAAGAAGAACGTGTCCCCACTCCCCCAACTACTGAAGAAGCTATTCTCGAGGAGAACGTGTCTGTGCCCGACCCTCCAGCTCATCAAGTGGAGGTAGAAAATCTTGAGGCTGCCACCACCAACACGAATGAAGCCACTGACGCTGTCATGACTGAGGCAAATGTGGAGCCTACACCAACCCAAGAACCAGAAGTCAGCGAAGCCAATGATACTACTGCTTCTGTTCCTGCGCCTGCTGCTGGTCCTCAGTTTGACTATCATATTGAGCATAGGCCTCAGGTACAGAAGCCAATGCCAAGGTTGCCCAGGTTTCCAGGTCCTGCATCAGCACCTGGATCCTTCAATGTTAACGGCTTCAAAGCAGATAACACCTTCTTCAATAGCTCCAAGAACCCCTACTCAAGGGAACGAATATCTTTTGATCGGTTCTGGAGGTATCCGTAGCGAAGCTATTACTCCTGCATTCTGTACAATCAAGGTCGCATCTTCCCACATATGCGTCTTGACACCGAAGCAATAGCTGGTCTGCCCTGCTTGGAAGAAGCTCTGGATCGCTTGGAAGAAGCTCTGGATTGCTTCAAAGAGGTTGGATTATTGCCTTTCGTCACCGACCAAGAGCACTGGAACGAAGAGTTGCTGCTCCAATTTTATGCCACACTTCACATACATGGTTACAACAAAGATCCGAAGACTTGGGTCCTTGAGCGGATGACAGGAAATGTTCATCACGAAGCCAAAGCCTTTGATATCATTGAGCTCTCTAGTCTGCCCACTCCTGGAGATCTCTATGAACCTGGATGTCAACTTCACAGTGAAGCTATGGAGAGCATCTTTTAGAAGCCTGAACCAAACATGAGTCAGATGCTCAGTATGATGAAGCCTTTGCCACCAGACGCTGCATATCCTAAGGAGTTCCTTGTTGAAGACCTGGAGTGTCTGCCAAGGACCATCTATCACATTATAAGGTGAACTCTCTGGCCCATCAAAGGACATTCTCCGCATGCAAAGCTGGAAGGTGCAATGAAGACCTTGGTCTTCTATATTCTTCATGGCAAATGCTTCAATGCACAAGACTTCTTCATCCGCCAACTTGCTGCATCAGGATCTGATCTTTTTGGCTTGAAGTTCTACGCTCCATGGAAAATGTGACTGATTAAACTCCACTCAGCTATCTCATATCAGCCATTTGCTCGCAATCATCGGATCTTTCTGCCTGATGTGGATATGTCCGTTGAAGCCATTTATCCAGAGCCTGCCAAGGAACCTCTTAGTCTTCAGAATGCGGAGCATCAAAGTTTCACTAAGAACATTGAAGGAGTTGAAGCAGTCACTCGTGTTTATCATCTGGCTGGTGCTACACGTGCACCTCATCGTGCCCTTACTGAAGCCACTGAAAGCACTATTGCCCAACGATCCAAGAAGCGATCTCGTGTTCTCAATGACCGAGAGCTTATGGTTGCTCTTCATCAGAAACATGATAGGCATCATGACTGGCTGAAGCGCCAAATGCACAGCCTCTTGGTGGATGTCAACCGCATTCGCAATCTTGCCACCAAGAATGGCTTTGTTTCCCATGAAACCTGTCGGCGTACATGGAAAGGGCGGACGCTTATGTGTTCTGAGGATGATCTTCAAGAGGATGGCTTCTCTGAACGTTTCAAGTTTGACTCCACACCTCCCCGAAGGACTGTGCTGCGACGAACTCCATCTCTTGAAGACTCGGAGTTCTCTTCCTCTGCGGCAACTGTGAATGCCAGAGTGATCGAGGACGAAGATGATGTCACTTCACTGCCCCCTCCTTCTGCATGCCTCGACACTGCCCCAAGTTCTTCTGCACCGCCGAACACCACCGACGACCCTGCTGCTTCACCTACTCTTCATGGGAACGAGTAGATGCTCTATGACTTCAAACCTTTTTTGTCCTCACTGACAAAAGGGGGAGAAGCATATGAGTTTGATAGTCTTCAAGCGGGTCCATATGGGCGATTACTTTATGTTTTGCCTAGTGTTTACAACTCTCGTTTTGATACATTTGGTTCTTTGAGTTGTAACACTTGAACTCGATGGTCGTCTGCTACTTATTTGCTATTTTGTGATGCGATGATAAATTCTGCATGTGCGACTATAAATTCCGCACTTAGATCATTTTGTAGACATCCATTTCTCATTATGCATGTCATTATCTTCACAATACTTTTCATGCATGATGAACTGTCATCATAAGTTGAAGAGGATCTCCACAAGTATAACCTGCCATGTGCATTTGCATTCCAAAAGCAAATTACTTATATGCACATCTTCAGGGGGAGCCCCTGCAACTTATGAAGACAATTCCTTATCCTTTACAATTTCACATATTATATTCCCTGTTGAAAACTTCAACTAGTTTGTCATCAATCGCCAAAAAGGGGGAGATTGTAAGTGCATCTAGTGCCACCCCTAGTTGGTTTTGGAGTATTGATGACAAACCTAGTTGAGGGACTAATGTGTTTGTGAGAATTGCAGGATAACACAGGTAGAAGTCCCTCATTGATTCGGTTTTCCTACCAGAGATGACCCCTAAAAATGTATGAAGACATTGAAGTCAAAGGTGGTATGTGAAGACATTCACATTGAAGACTATGACAAGAGAAGACATCGCATGAAGACTATGGAGCTCGAAGACTTAAAGCTTTCGTAGTTCTTTTTCTTCTTTGTTGAGTCATAGGAACCATCGTACTGTTAAGTGGGGTCCAAGAAAACCAGTCAGAATGACTGAAGTGATGCTTAACCAAAATCCTATGTCTTCGAGTGAAGACTATGAGAGCGAATCTTGTTCAGAGTTGGACAAGTCAGCTTTGCTTGTAGCCCAAGTTAAGTTGCCGTCTGTGTTTGAAATCTGAACGTTGGAACACGTGTCAGTTCCTTAGTGACCCAGGGTCATTTCGGACAAATCAGGTCGGGTTGCCAAGTGGCTATAAATAGCCCACCCCCTACAACCATAAACGGTTGGCTGCTCAGAGTTAAAGTACGGCTGTTGTCATTTGAGAGCAACCCACCTCGAAGCCTTTGAGAGAGAATTCCTTGCGAGGATAAAGTCCTAACCACCCAGAGCCAAAGAGTGTTAGGCATCACCTAAGTCGTCCTGTCTGTGTGATCTGAAGACTTATTACACTTGAGGACTGTGAATCCTCCAGCCGGTTAGGGGTCGCGTTTTGAGCATCCAAGAGTCATTGTGGATCGCCGGTGAACGAAGTCTGTGAAGGTTTGGGAGTCTACCTTGAAGACTTGCCAGAGTGATTGGGCGAGGTCTGCGTGACCTTAGCTCAAGGGGAATACTGTGAGGACTAAGGGTTCTGAGCTGCGTGTTCAGGACTGGGTGTCCGGGACTGTGTGTCCTCAGGTTTAAATACCTAGCCGCCCTAACCAGACGTATAGTTGTCACAGCAACTGGAACTGGTCCAACAAATCATTGTCTTCGACGAGTCACTGGTTTCATCCTTCCCTTCCCTTTACTTACTGTTGGTCCTTGTGAAGTCATTGCTCGATTGCATTACCTTTTGTCTTCACTGAGTGACTGCTTGTTCTAATTGGCTTCACAATATCTTCCTACCTGATCCGTACTGCCTAGCTACTATTAGTCGTTGTGCTTTCACTTCTTTGGTTGCTTGACTAAGGTTGCCTAGTGTAGTCTACCTTCCGCTGCGTGGTAATAGGTTTACTTCTATCGTTTGTCTTCAAAACTTCCCTATTTTGAAGACTTTCATAAAAATCGCCTATTCAGCCCCCCCCCTCTAGTCGATCACTAGCACTTTCACCTACCACTTGCTTATCATGCCTTCCACATTGCCATGTCAAACCTCTAACCCACCATGTCCTAGCAAACCGTTGTTTGGCTATGTTACCGCTTTGCTCAGCCCCTCTTATAGCATTGCTAGTTGCAGGTGAAGATTGGAGATCGTTCCTTGTTGGAACATTGTTTATTGTTGGGATATCACAATATTATCTTGTTTATCTTAACGCACCAATATACTTGGTAAAGGGTGGAAGGCTCGGCCTTATGCCTAGTGTTTTGTTCCACTCTTGTCACCCTAGTTTCCATCATGTCGGTGTTATGTTCCCGGATTTTGCGTTCCTTACACGGTTGGGTTATAATGGGAACCCCTTGACAATTCGCCTTGAATAAAACTCCTGCAGCAATGCCCAACCTTGGTTTTACCATTTTCCACCTATCCTATTTTTCCCTTGGGTTTCCGGAGCCCAAGGGTCATCTTTATTAAAAACCCTTGGGCCAGTGCTCCTCTGAGTGTTGGTCCGAACTGGGCAGCCTGCGGGGGCACCTCGGGGAAACTCGAGGGTTGGTTTTACTCGTAGCTTGATCTATCTTAGTGTTCCATGAGAACGAGATATGTGCAGCTCCTATCGGGATTTGTCGGCACATTCGGGCGGTGTTGCTGGACTTGTTTTACCATTGTCGAGGATGTCTTGTAACCGGGATGCCGAGTCTGATCGGATTTTCTTGGGAGAAGGAATATCCTTCGTTGACCGTGAGAGATTGTGGTGGGCTAAGTTGGGACTCTCCTGCAGGGATTTGAACTTTCGAAAGTCGTGCTCGCGGTTATGGGCAGATAGGAATTTGTTAATGTTCGATTGTAGATAACCTGAAACTTTACTTAACTAAAATGCACCAACCGCGTGTGTAACCGTGATGGTCTCTTCTCGGCGGAGTCCGGGAAGCGAACACAGTGTTGGAGTAATGTTTAACGTAGGTTGTTCTAGGATCACCTCTTGATCATAGTTGTTCGACCGTGCTTTTGCCTTCTCTTCTCGCTCTCTTTTGCGAATATGTTAGCCACCGTATATGCTAGTCGCTTGCTGCAGCTCCACATGATACCTTTGCCTTACCTATAAGCTTAAATAGTCTTGATAGCGAGGGTGTGAATTGCTGAGTCCCCGTGACTCACAGATTCCTTCCTAAACCAAAAGCAGGGACCGATGATGCCGTTCCAGATGATATGACCGAGCTCAAGTGGGAGTTCGATGAAGACTCTCGCCGTTACTACGTATCTTTCCCAGATGATCAGTAGTGGTGCCCAGTTGGGGCGATCGGGGACTTTGTCATATTTGGGGGTTGATCTTTATTTTGGTTCCGTAGTCGGACCTTGAGTGTATTGGATGAATGTAATGACTTATTTATGTATTTGTGTGACGTGGCGAGTGTAAGACAACTATGTACCTTTCCCCTTTATTTATGTTACATGGGTTGTTGTGAAGATTACCTCACTTGCGACATTGCTTTCAATGCGATTATGCCTCTAAGTCGTGCTTCGACACGTAGGAGATATAGCCGCATCGAGGGCGTTACAGGACGAGTCTCCATCATCATGGTATCTCCATCAAGATCATCTCCACTCATCATCGCCAAGGACGGTAACCTCCATATCATCTTGGTATCGTGGTATCCCTCCATTGTATATTCCCTTGCCATTGCATTCATAACCCCTTGCGTCACTTGCCTATCGAGACTAGACTTCACGAGCAAGACCCTCACGAGGCGAACTATGTCAGGCCCCCCTGAGGAGTGGCCTCTCAAAGCCGGCTCCTAAAGGGCGGACATCTCTAGGATCGGCACCCAGTCTCACAAGGCGTGGGTGATGTGAGCCATGAAGAGCGGGGCCAGAAGGGCGCCAGCGGGCGTAGGCGAGGACAATTTCCTCTTTGGTGCTATGGAGGCAAGGACGTACGTGGGCTCCCAAGGAATCCCCCAAAGGTTTCCATTCTAGTGCAACAAGACCAAGACCACAGGCTCAGCAGGACGGAGGTCATCATCGAGGTCGCCTGCACGTCATGACCAGAAGCTTTGCAGGCGAAGACCATGTTTAGTCAGGATAGGGTGTACTACTGCCCCCTTTAAAATTCGCCGATGTTGTATCCCTTCTGCCTAAGGCTTTGGGGAAGAGGACTGGGCCAGTATAAATATAGGCTAGTCTCCACCATAGAGAGGGGTCGGGCGAGATTGAATCATGAGCCCTCATGAGGCAATCACCCTTGTACTAGTTCAACCTCATCCCCCTCACGAGGCAATCCACCCCAAAGTAAGATTGGGGTCTTACACCGCAAGGTGGCCCAAACCTGGGTAAATCGTTGTGTTCCTTTCTTCTTGCGCTCGCTTGAGCACGGCGGGGCAACATTGTGGGGCGGTGAGCATCTGGCTGTAACCAAGTGGAGTCATGCGCGCCTGCCCAAGAGTTCGAACCTTTCGTGGGTCCGCGGAGCCCCGATTCCAACAAACGTGATCTCCGTCGCGACCTTCGAGATGCTCCATGTACCCTATGACTAGCTGATGTCGACCAGGCCCTTCTCCATGATGACGAACGGGTCCACTGTTCCCCTGGGGCAAGTGCGCCTCCCCATCACCTTCGGCACCCACAACAACTACCACATTCAGTTCATCGACTTCGACTGGCCCAAATTGGCTCCCGTACAACACCATCCTGGGGTACCCTGTGCTCACCAAGTTCATGGCGGTGACCCACCATGGCTATAATGTCCTCAATATGCCTGGCTCCAGTGGCATCATCACCATCACCTGCAATGAGAAGGACGCGGTCTGCTCTGTCGAGCACGCCTACCAGGCCACCGCAGCTCAGAACTCTCGCGGCGAGGGCGTCCTCACGCCTCCAGAGACCACCCCCATGAACAAGAAGCAGCTACTCCCCAAGGACCGCCCCAAAACAAAGAAGGTGTTGGCGGCTGGCGACTACCATAACTACAACAAATAGACACATCTGTGACATTTTGGCCCGAACAAAAAAGTTTCTATCATGGTTATGACACTTCTATGACGATAATTGTGACAAAAACATGTATCATCATAGATGTGGTGGGCTCCTACTTCTATCAAAAAAATTATGACGGAAATTGGGTTTTTCATCGTAGGCGGGCCTTAGACGCACCTGCATGACATTCTTTGGGTTGTCCATGACGGAAAAAATCATGGTAGAAGCGAGGATGGTGAAAATACTGGGGAGTTCCCGGTTACGGTGGGTGGTCGGGGCAGAGCGATGCATTGTGGTTTGAGCGTTTCTCTCGTATGCACGCGGGTGCGAGGCATTGGCTAACTAAACCCGAGCGATCGCACTAGCTACGTTACTGAACCCGAGCGGTCGATCCCTTGGTTGTTAATTGAACGTAAGTGATTCATTCACTGCTGACTAAACCCGAGCGATTCCTTCGCTGTTGCTGCTAACTAAACCCGAGCGATCGATCACGGCTGTTGTTTACTCAATCCGATTGAGCCGCCGTGTGAGACGTAGCCAGCCGATGTTGGGTTGCCACTCGATGAACAGTGAGCTTTGCTACCATGCGTGCGGTACATAGAATGAGTCGAGACATGGTGAGTCGAGTTGGTTGGTTTTGGGAGTTGGATGCACAGGACCCCCGTGGTAGAAGGTGGTTGCCTCTAGCTGAATAGGTCCCGAAGAGGCCCCCACACCCTAGATGGTTGGGGGTGGATGAACAATACCCCATGGTGGATGAACAGTTGCCTGTGGATGGACATTAGTTGGTGGAGGTAGGAGGAAGTCGCGATGGATGAACGGTAGCAGGTGGAGGCTAGAGGAAGTCAATGGTAGATGAACACTAGCCCGTGGAGGCTGGAGCGAGGCAGTAGACGCTAGATGAACGGTAGCCCATGGAGTTCTATTTTGGAGTACGCCACACCCCTCCTGATGAAAAGGACCCCTTTTCGACCGTAGGCGCTCCAAGTGAAGTATGTTTCCTCTGTTTCGCGGTACGCCACACCCCTCACGATCAATAGGACCCCATTTCGACCTTATGCGCTCGAAGAAAATTTCGTTTCCTCCGTTTTGCAGTATGCCAGACCCTCCCAATGAACATGATCCCATTTTGACTGTAGATGGTCGAACAGAAGGTCATTTCCTCCGTTCTACGGTATGCCGGGCCCAGTTTCGGCTGTTCCGTCCAAGCCGGTTGGCTCCTGATGAACACGACGCATTTCATTGCCTCTCGATGAACACGACGCAGTTTCTCCATTGCAACTTAGCCGGTTGGTTGCCAATGAATAGGATGCCATTGTTGCCGTCCGTTGCATCTCCATGTACACGAGCCCTAGTTGTACGTATCCGCAAGTACAAGTTCGAGACCCCCGCCCGTATGTACGTACATGGCCGTGTTTTTTTCTTTCTAGCTGTTGGTACGTGTACATGGTTTAGATGAGATTGCCTATACTGCTACGTCGGTGGATTTACTACGACACGTGTCGCTGCTTGCTCGACAATGGTTCATCGTTGCAGAGAGACTGATCGACCAGTATGTACATACATGTTCGTGACCAGACAGATAATGCTACGTATGCTTTGACCGGGTGGGTCCCAACTGTCAGGGAGGATAAGGAGCCACTTCCTTGTGTGCAAAGATATAGCTGGTGGGTCCCAGCTGTCAGGGGGGATCATTATTTCACGCCTAACATGGAGGCACTTCCTTGCATCCGAAGATGTAGCTGGTGGGTCCATCTGTCACCGTCACCGCGTATAGTCGTCTTCCAGTGGCTGTCATTCGTTGACCATGTTGACCACACTGCGCCGAGAGCGCCAAGGTGGTGGACGACGGTGAGGCCTAGGAAGGGAATGACACAGAGCCAGGGAAGAGGCAGCAGTGGATGCCCACGCGGTGGGGAGTACGAGGGTTGACTTCTTCGGTTGCGGTGTGAGGCTGCCGTCACCAAATATAATAGGAGGTGTGGGTGAGTAGAGGGATGGCATGGCTAGCGGTGGCAGCACAGCCGGCCACAGGAGGCAGGATTAGGCGGTCCCATCTGCGCTAGTTTCAGTGGGTGGAGCAAGAACATCAGAGATTGAAGAAGTAGCACGGCCGTTGGATGTTAATCCAACGGTCACTATTGCTAGAATCAATTGTTGACTAGGTTAATAAAGCCATGCGTATGTGTCAGCTTAGTTGGCCCACAAGTCGGCCTCCGAATCAGGTGGGTCCGAGCTATCAGGGGGAGGAATCATTTTTCTTGCACGTAATGAGGAGGCACTTCCTTTCGTGTGAAGATGTAGCTCATGGGTCCCATCTGTCATGGGGGAAACCTTTTTTGCATAATAGGAAGTAACATCCTTATGTGCGAAGATTGTAGCTGGTGGGTCCAACCTGTCAGGGGAGGAATCATTTATTCCCGCATAATAAGGAGGCACGAGCTTGCATGCGAAGAGGTAGCTGGTGGTTTCTTGTTGTTAGACTCTCAAGATACTCCATGTTGGTTCTCGTTGTTGACCACGCGTCATCGAGCAGACCATGGCGGTGAACAACGGCGAGGCCTAAAATGGGAACAATCTGGAGTCATGGAACCTGGGGCACTAGAGTACCTGGAGGAGGGGAGTATAAGGGACTGGTTCAGCTGTGAGGTGAGGCTACCGTCGCCGGAGAATAACACAACGTGTGGGTGAGTATGGGTATGACCTAGCCACCGTTTGGAGTAGGGTGGGGTGGCGAGGCCCATGCGACAGCACAACCGACCATGGGAGGCAGATGTAGGCGCTCCAGCCGGCGATGGTTTTGGCGGCTGGAGCAAGAGCAAGTAGATCAGAGATTGAAGAAGCAGGATCACCATTGGATGTTAATCCAATGACTATAGATGTCAGAATAATTTGTTTACTTTTTTTAGACCATTAAATCATTTTGTTCACTAAATGGACAACATCTTGCACATGATTTGTCCTAGTGGGCCAACAAAGTCAGTTTTGAAAGCTGTGGCGGAATGTAGCCCATTTATTTAGGTTTTATAGCCCACTCCATTATGTTTGCCAGTACATCTATTTCCTGGGCTTTGACTGAAAAAATATTTCTAGGGCTTGGTAAAAAGAATAATAGCCAAGTTACTATTGATGATAATTTAAAGCCCATTTTATTATTTATTCGATTACATCTATTTACTAGGCTGGGTGAAAAACAATATTGCGTACATCCAACCCATTTATTATTTTTGATAATTTCAACCCATTTGATTTTAGTAGAAATGGACCCATTTTCTTGAATGGATGAAAAAACAATGATGGTGCGGACTAAGCATTTCATTTAAAAACATAATATTGATATAGGAATACTATTAAAGAAACTTAAGTTGGGCTTGGTAATCTTATTCTATAAAAGGGTTTTTTATTTCCTTGCCCCAAGTTCCTTAGCTCTACTCATTCATCCCCACTCTGTTAATTTTTGCTCACTTTTCCCCACTCCCTTGCCAAAAACCATCAGAACATGTTACAACAGACGTTGCCGTCGGGTCAATGCCTTTGACCATTAACTCTGGCGAGTGGGGCCGCGTAGGGCCGAGTACACCTTTAACCGTTACCCTTATAGTTGTTTCGTATGTGGACCGTACATGTATTCGTATACGTGGGTGCATGCAACGGACCGCGGTCGTGGGGTAGCATGTCTCCATGGGACATGCCTGAAACGTCCCATCGTATAAAGAGAGGCAACCACCTCCATTGCCCCCTATCATTTTTCCCCAAATCCCCTCCCTGACACCCGTGGCTATGCTGGCACAGCGGCCGCAGATGTGGTCGAGCTGCAGGGGCGGTGACCGTGGATGTCGGCGGCATCCACGGCGGTGCGGGGAACTCGCAATCGCTAAGGATGTGGAGAAGGAGGTGGCGGGCTCCGCCTCAGTGCTGCAGAAGGTGACGGCGTCGAGCAGCGCAGTCAATCTCAATACCCCCCATGCGCAGCCTGGCGAGGAGCAGGAGGTATTTGCACTTGCTTTTCTTTAGGATATTAGCTTATAGAGTTAGTTGGATTGGTAAGATTATGGATTCATACCGTAGTTCAGATGGTTAGAGTAGTTTGTTTGACTGATGGGCCAGGGTTTTCTGTATTGGGGGATGGAGGTTTTTGTACTAAGGTTTGTTGGATAAATTCGTTGCAAAAAGCTAGATAGATCTGTTCAGATGTGCTTCAATGCTACACAGATGTATGCTTATTAGATTTGTTTTTAGTGCTCACAGATTGGGGATTTTAATGCTATAGACATGTATGCTTATTAGATTGGGAGATTGAGTCCCTATTAGATTTGTTTTTGAATGCTTCTCAGATTGGGGTTTTGAATGTCATATGCCCAAATGGAATCCATTGATTAAGAGGTTATTTGATTCATTAGTATATGAATTAGTCCACAATATGTAGTTATATTAGCTCTGTTCATCAATATGTGTGTGTGTGACCAATGATCAATGTGTTATTTGAATGTCATATTGGGTTTTTTGATCAATGTGTGTACAAATCTAATACATTGATATACTAGTGATGGATGTGGTTTTTGAATGCATAGAGCTAAGGGGCACAGAAATAAAAAACCCCACTTCTAAAACATTTCTGATATTGGGAGTATATTAGCCCTATGATCGATGTGTCATGTGTGCATATCTAAATTTTCAATTGGCTACTAGTTATTTGATTCATTAGTATATACTAGCAATGTGCCCGTGCGTTGCAACGCATCCAAAGTAGAAT
This sequence comes from Triticum urartu, assembly GCF_056163025.1. NCBI lineage: Eukaryota > Viridiplantae > Streptophyta > Magnoliopsida > Poales > Poaceae > Triticum > Triticum urartu. The sequence continues at coordinate 277,217,498 of NC_141876.1, forward strand.
AATACATATTCACAAATTTGAAAGAAAACAGTCTAGTTTTGATATACATATATCACTAAAAATATATTATGTTTCACTCAAAATATATTTCTTGGGCTATTTTGATGAGTTAAGGGAGGAACGTGGTTGGTTTCAAGATACTAAGGGGTTTTCTGGAGCAGAGAAGTGGGATATTGTTGCAAAAAGGCACAACTTACATCACAGTCGTTAGATGTAGATCTAGTGGCCAGAAATGACGGATGGCAGACACACCATCATCACCAACTGAGTCTTTTATAGGAGTAGAGAAATTTGTCCACAATATTTGTGCTACAATGATCAAACATGTTGTTTCAGTGTTGCTTCACTGATCAGACATGTTGTTTCGGTGTTGCTTCACTGATCACTTCAGTGTTGCTTCACTGATCACACATGTTGTTTCTGTGTTGCTTCACTGATCACACATGTTATTGGTCTCATGTTTATTAATCAAATCAAATGCATGCTTTTCCCACCAGCAAATTATCTATGTATGTTTGTCTAAATTCAAGAAAATGCAAAAAACTTGGCCAACTATTTATGATTGCGTAGGAGATCACGTCTGCAAAATTTGAGGTGATTTAGAGGAGGTCAAAGAAATTGGAATTTGAGAAATGTGCTCCAAATGAGCTCCCGGGCTAGGGTAAACAACGCATTTGAATCATGTTTTTTTGGACCTACTCTAAATGATCCAAATGTTTTTATTAACACCTATTCAATCTATATAGTGTAGATTCGAAGTCTCACATTTTTTTTTGAATTAATCTTCATATTTTTACATTTTATTTTGAAAAATATGCTTTCATATAAAAACTATTAAAAACACGTTTAAAATATGAAAATGAAAAACTAAGTTCAGATCCTTCTTGTTCACTTTGAAATAAAGCTTTGGTGAATATTTTTATTTTTTTATTTTTCAAAAACAGAAGGTAACCCTACCTCATCTCCTTGAACTCTATGAAATCTTGTAGGTGATAGCTCATATGTGTGAAGGTTTTCTCATGAAAATGACCATATACCAAGTTTATGATTTTTGGTTGGTAACATGTCACATAAGACAACAATGTGCGCAAATTTCATATTATTATTTTTAAATTAATGGTGCTCATTTGACCTCGATCGTGCCAGCTAGGGTTTTTTCATGAAATTGACCATAGACCAAGTTTAGTATTTTCCTCGTTAGTGTGTCTTATAAAACGACACACGGCGAAGGATTCATATTTTTTTATTTTTTAAATTAGCTGTGCTCAGTCAAAGCTTTCGTAACCTCGTTGACCAGCTCAAACCCCGCAGGATTTCGCCTAACCCTAGCTCCGAACGTCAGCCGTCCGATCATACCCTGGCGCCAAGCGACGGCCCTCAAATGTGGTCTTCTAGAAGGATTCGGTGGGCACGTTGCGTGCAGGCTCTGGCCGTTGGATCACAAGGATGGCTCCGCATCGTTGGATCATGGGGCGATCCGCGAGAGGCGATACTGTTGGTTGTGCTCGGCTGCTCGCCCACCACTGACTCCGCGAAAAAAACATTGTTATTGGGCCCAAAAGGAAACCAAGCTCTGGTTGGGCCATCGAATTGCGTCTTTTTTGTGAATGTGCTGGCTCTGTTTTTTGTAAACGTGTTGGCTTTGTTTTTTGTAAACGTGTTGGCTCTCTTTTTTTCGCATCGTTTGAAATTACACATCAATTGACATTGCGTAGAAAATTTAGTTCTTTTTTCTATACAAATGCAAAATGAGCAAATTTATATGGGCTAAATTTATTTTTATCACGCAAAATGGCCACAAGCCATTCAAAATGACCATGGATTCCCATGCGTGCAATTAGCTTCTTTTTCTTCTTCTTTTCAAACCATTGTTTCCCACGCGTGTACACTCCAGATGCTGTGGTGGGTTTGACAAACAGGCTACTAACTTCACATTTGACCCCGTTATTGCCACGGCCAAATATCACGTAGTACTACGGCTATTTAAGCCACACTCTGCCACTGCCATCTCGCGCCCTCTACCTCTGACATCCCTCATCCATCTACCCTTCTTGCTCTTCGACCCGTTCTCCTTCTTCTGCACATCCCTCAGCCATGCAGTACACCGGACCAACCTACCGCTTCCCACCCACCGTGCCAGAGAGGCTCTACCCTATCGGTGTGTACGTGGATCGCACACTACATGTGTGGGCGATATCAAGGCTGAGGACTGCAAGGAACTTCACCGAGTTCTTCCTCACGTCTGGCTACCACCACCTCCTGAGGGGATCTCCAACAATGTTCCGCGTCAAGGAGGTCATCCAAAACCGGGTGGTGGTTTCTCTCCTTGCCCACTTCACCAAAACATTCGACGCCTTCTGCTTCCTCGGCCGGGTGTTTTGGTGTGGCTCTGAGTTCATCGCTTTCACCACCCACAACGGGTTCGCGGAGTACACCAACATCTTCCTCACCGCGACGCACATGCACACTCTTCCGTATCCCATGGACAACACCCCAGAGGAGTAGTGAAAAGGGCGCCAGGAGGAGGAGCGAGGTGGAGAAGGCGGCGGCTAGGGTTCTAAATCCTCTATCTTTTTTTAGTCTATGTTATGTTAAGTTGTAATTGAACTATGTTGGAGTTGCTATGGGCTTATTGCATAAGTTTTCTATCTATTATATTATTAAGTTCTTCCTAGTTTGAACTATGTGATCATGCTATGGGCTTGTTGGCCCTATCTGCATATTGGGACTACATATTCGTTGATTGTTTTCTTAGAGAGCTCGACTTGTTAGTAGGGTTCCCTTGTTAGTAACCACCTAGTGCATGCAAGCAAGCTTGGTTAGTAGGGATGAATGAGTAGAGCTAAGCAAGGGAGTGCCTCTTTTTTTACACAAGCCACAAATATGTAGCCACCTAGCTAGAAGAGAGAAACCAGCGGCAGTGACCATCGATGTATTCGTGGCGGCTGGCATGCAAGAAAGCTGCTCGGTTAGTGCATTGTGGCCGACGCATCGGTGCATGCAAGCTCGGTCGGCGCATCATGGGATCGTGGCATCGGCGCATGCAGCCTCGATTGACACATGCAGGCATGCTTTGCTGGGTGCATGCATAGTAGGCTTCTGTCCTGGAGGCGTGCGCAGACGTTTAATGCAAGGGACGGCCCAAAGAAACCATGGCCCAATGGTCAAACAGCGACACCACCCAACACGGCCCCACTTGTCAGGTCGAACGGACGACACAGTCCAGCGTGGCCCCACTAGTCAGAGTTAACGGTCAAGCCTTTGACCTGACGGCAACGTCCGTTGTGCCCAGTTATGAAGGTTTCTGGCAAGGGAGTGGGGAAAATTGAGCAAAAGTTAAGAGCACGGGGATGAATGAGTAGAGCTAAGGAACTAGGGGCACAGATATAGAAATCCCTATATAAAAAATGAACTGAGTTGTTTATTTTATTAAAAGAAACATAAGCTAGGCTGCGCTTATTTTAGGATCTCGTGTACAACTGTCGGCCCAATTACATTGTTGATGTTCAACGAAAAAGGCATGTGTAGTATAGTACAACTTTATATAGCTAGTCAGCTCACATTCAACGACGCCTGAAAAGGCCCAAACAAGGCATGTGTACAACTCTTTGAAGTCACCAATCTCAATTTACAACTTAAGTAAAAATTTAGAGTATAGTGGAACCTATTAAAATTTGTCACGCATGAAGAAATAATTCAACGGGTCCCACTTCTGTGTGTGTGCCTGTGAGAGAGAGAGAGGGAGTATAACACCCACGATGCGGCTATATCTCCCACGTGTCAGAGCACGACTTAGAGGCATAACCGTATTGTAGGCATGTCGCAAAAGGGGTAATCTTTACACATCCCATGCACTGAACAAGAAAGGGATAAAGAGTTGGCTTACAATCGCCACTTCACACAATACATAAATATAGCATTACATCATCCAGAATACAATCAAGGTCTGACTATGGAATCAAATAAAGAAATACAACCCCTAATGCAAAAGATCCCCGATCGCCCCGACTGGGCTCCACTACTGATCAACTGGAAACGAAACAAGACTACGAACACGATCTTCATCGAGCTCCCACTTGAGATGAGTTGCGTCACCTGCACTAGCATCATCGGCACCTGCAACTGGTTTTGGAAGTAAATTGTGACTCACGGGGACTCAGCAATCTCACACCCGCGAGATCAAGACTATTTAAGCTTATGGGTAGGACAGGGTAGTGATGTGGAGCTGCAGCAAGCATTAGCATATATGGTGGCTAACATACGCAAATGAGAGCGAGAAGAGGAGCAAAGCACAATCGTGAACTAGAAGTGATCAAGAAGTGATCCTGAAACTACTTACGTTCATGCATAACACAAGAACCGTGTTCACTTCCTGGACTCCGCCGGAAAGAGACCATCACGGCTACACACGCGGTTGATGCATTTTAATTAAGTTAAGTGTCATGTTCTCTGCAACTGGATATTAACAAATTCCCATCTGCCCATAACCGCGGGCACGGCTTTCGAAAGTTCAAAAACCCTTTAGGGGTGTCCCAACTTAGCCCATCACAAGCTCTCACGGTCAACGAAGGATATTCCTTCTCCTAGGAAGACCCGATCAGACTCGGAATCCCGGTTACAAGACATTTCGACAATGCTAAAACAAGACCAGCAAAGGCGCCCGATGTGCCGACAAAACCCGATAGGAGTCGCACATATCTCGTTCTCAGGGCAAACCGGATAGTTAAACCTACAAGTAAAACCAACCCTCGAGTTGCCTCGAGGTGGCCCTGCAGGCTGCCCGTTTCAGACCAACACTCAGAGGAGCACTGGCCCGGGGGGGTTAAAATAAAGAAGACCCTTGAGTCTGCAGAACCCAAGGGAAAAAGGGTTAGGTGGCAAATGGTAAAACGAAGGTTGGGCCTTGCTGGAGGAGTTTTATTCAAGGCAAACTGTCAAGGGGTTCCCATTATAACCCAACCGCGTAAGGAACACAAAATCAAGGAACATAACACCGGTATGACGGAAACTTGGGCGGCAAGAGTGGAACAAAACACCAGGCATAAGGCCGAGCCTTCCACCCTTTACCAAGTATATAGGTGCATTAAAGTAAACAATATATGTAATAATGATATCCCAACAAAATCCATGTGCCAACAAGGAACAAACTTCAGCTTCACCTGCAACTAGCAACTAGCAACGCTATGAGAGGGGATGAGCAAAGCGGTAACATAGCAAAACAACGGTTTGCTAGGAAAGGTGGGTCAGAGGCTTGACATGAAAATATGGGAGGCACGATATAGCAAGTGGTAGGTATCGCCGCATAGCAATAGAGCGAGCAACTAGCAAGCAAAGGTAGAAGTGATTTCGAGGGTATGGTTATCTTGCCTGAGATCCTGCAAGGAAGAAGAACGAGTCCATGAAGAAGACAAACGGACGTAGTCGAACGAATCCTCACAAACACGATGTTTTCGGAACCAGCCCGAAGAAGCAACACCGGAAAGGAGAAAACAACATGGTAAACCACCATCACATAAACATGGCATGATGCACAACCAAGTATGATGCATGTCCGATTTAATGAAGCATGGCATGCCAAAGTGCACAAGCAATTCTACAAATTAAGTGGAGCTCAATATGCAATGAGTTGCATATTGACGAAACACCACATCAATTATTTAGTTCTCTCTTGGTTATGTACTCACCAATATTAAATGTTGCTAAACATGGCAAGAGGTGAAACATGAGTAAAATACATAGTTAGGCATTTTAAATGAGGCCAGAAACATCAAACAACAATTCCGGTGAAACCTCATGTGCATTTAGCAATTTAATGCAAACAACAATTTTAACCATTTTAAATATTGTTATCATGATGCGAATGACATGTGCAAGTTTATGACAGTTTTAATAAAAGTTGACATGAGCATAATGAAGCATTTGTCATCGTGGCGGAAACGAAAGGGGTGCCACGGCAACATATCGGTGATCCGATAGTTCACGGGGATACCGGTGCAAAAGGAAGTTGGTGTGAGTGTGACATGCAAGATGATGGGGTGCTCCCAGATACTGCATTCCCACATGTCGACGGCAAGGCAACGAGGAACTCGCAAAGAACAACTCGGATACGGTGCAACCATGAGCATCTCATACATCACTCAACATTCGTTCCCGGCCGTCGTCTCGATGGTTATACCTTCGAAGCGTGCACTCGGGATGGAACGCGTTCGTCGAAGGAAGTAGTAGTTCACGCGACGGTGGTTGAACTTAACGCTTACGTTACAGGGGTCTTCGGCGACGGTAGTTGTAGATGGTTCGGAGTGGTACTTGCATCTTCGGACTTGTCGGTCTCGATTCTTGCGATAGTAGCGGATCACATTTTCGTAGAGGGACTTGATGAAAGCACGTCGACGGTAGAGGTACAGACGTGCTTGGGGTACCTGTCGGTCTTGTCTTGATGGTCTCGTTTTTGCGACGGTAGTCGTACTAGTCGGCGGTAGTGGAACTTGGCGGATCCGAGCTCTTCGAGGTTCATCATGGTACTCGTTCACGTTGTAGTCATACATGTTCAAGAAGAAACTTATGCGGTGTCGTGGAACTTGGCAAAATGCCTGTCGACGGTAGTTGTTCTCATATCCTCGTGGTACTTGGCGATATCCGTGCGTAGAGGTACTTGGCAGTCTTGTGTAGACGAACTTGAGGTACTCCGGGGCAGAGGAATCAATGTTGCAATGGTGCTCTCTATGTAACCAGATCGAAGCAAGGCCAAGGGGTCTTGCGCATCGCAGATCGAAGCAGCAGGCGTACTCGTCCTCCCGCGAGCAGAGACGAGCGCACCAGGAAGACCTACGAGGAGCAGCAACAGCAAGAGCGTCGGGGAGGTGATGGCCATGGTAGGAGCGTGCACGAGGAGGACGCAGGCGAAGATGTGATGGAGGTCGTCGGTGCGGGCGAAGGCAGCGGCAGCAGGGCATGACGGACGACGCTACCAGTGCAGGTGGAGGAGGAGTTGCAGGGGAGCGGTCGGAGATGCGCGACACGGCTCCTTTGGCCCATGGAAGGAGGCCATGGCGGACAGACGGTGAAGGCTTGGCAGCAGGGACGAAATGGAGGGGGGCCGGGCACTTGAGGGCGTGGTGTGGCTTCGTCACGGGATGGAGCTTGGCGGCGCGAGGTGGAGGAGAGGAGCGCTGGTCGTCCACGAGGGCGACGGGGAGGTCCGGCGGTGTGCGAGAAGAGCAGCAGCAGAGCAGCTCGGGCGTGGAGGCTGCTGCTCGCCGGAGTTGATGGCCAGCGCGGCGGCAATGGGAAGGAGCGGGTGAGGAGGACGAGAGGGAGCGGGGGAAAGAGAGGCCGATGCAGGGGAGAAGGGGATCGAGCGGGGCTCCCTGGTGCGATGCGTGTGCGTGTGGCGGCATGAAGGGAGGGAGATAGGGAGTGGATCGAGAGAAAGAGGGGTTTGGGATCCCTGGTTAAGATACGCGCAAGGGTTGGGCCTTGGCTGGATCTTGGGCCGGCCGGCCTGAGGCTGCAGCTGGGCTTGCTCCTCTCTCTCTTATTCTTTAGCAGAAATCATTAGTGAAAAAAAAGAAGAGAGGGTTAGGGAAAGAATTGGAGCATGGGGTTAATTTTCTCAGTCTCAGAAAAATGAGCTTAATCCAAAAAATAGAAGTTAGCACGAATGCAAGATTTAAATTCAAACTCATTTGAATTTAATTCAAATGGTTTGAACTAGGACAAGGTTTAGGAGTCGCAAAAAATGTTGAGAATTTAGGAGGAGCCTCGATAAATGGAGAAATAATTGTGGAGAAAGTTTGGAGAACAAACTTGAAGCAAAAAAGGCATGAGAATTAAATTGCAAGTGGGTTATGGTTAATTCCAAACTAATGGAATATTTTAGCATAGCTCCCTAATAATATTGGGATACTTTTATATGTTGTAAAGAGAAATCACCATGTGCATTTCCCTCGACTTGAATGGACCGAAGATCCATGCAATTTAATTAGTTGAGTTTTAAAAAGGGGTTCATGATGACATGATTCAATGCAAATGATGCCATGATGAAATGCAGCAAGCAAAAACAAATCACACCACAAAATCTCAGATACCAAGGAAGGCATCTGAAGATCCGGTCTTGGGGCATTACAACACTCCGCCACTACAAGAGGGTCTCGTCCCGAGATCTAGGATGGCACCGGAGGGAAACGGAAGAGGGAAAGAAGAGGTAAAACTAAGTTGCTTCTTTGACAAATGAGTGAAACCAAAGAACCGTGCGAGGTTGAAGAAATTGAAAGAAGAATACAACGAAGATGAACAAAGTTGAAAACACTCTGTTAGACAACACGAACATGAAATACAAAGAGAACAAAGAGGTTAAGTGAGAAGATAGATACTGAAACCACTTCGGTTAAAACAAGATAGAGAAGGAGTAAGAATGATATAATTTGGACAGCACTCCGACTATAAATGGAAGGAATTGAACATGGACTTGACAAGATGAGAGGATACTTGATGAAATCAACAACACACTGCCTCCGGAACTAATCGAAAGAATGGCACAAGGGTTAAGAAAGATTGCAGACAGCACTCCGGTTGAGAAGGGAGGCAAAACTTGACAGAATGGGAAGTAGTTGAGTGAAGGACCCGACACTCCGGTTGAATGGATAAGCAAAAGGAAAGAACATGATCTTTGACAAAAATGGGATTATGGGTGAAGAGAGCAACATCACAATGCCTCCAGAAGGAAGAATAGAAGATATATCATTGGAATCGAAAGAATTGAGAAGAAAATGACAACTTCTGCCACAAATGAGCTAGAAAAGCATCTTTAGGATAAGGGTCGAACGGAGTTGTTGGAAAACCAACAACGAAAAGAGTAAGCTTGTTGTGGGCTTATGGAAAACATCTCGAAATCAAGAGGTGAAATTCTACCACTAATTGAAACAATAGATTGGATTTATATGAACAAGGAGACGGGAAACTTATTTCACCGGGAGGGTAAGTGAAGAACTTGGGTCATTTATGAGCACCATAATTAGCAACAATCCTTAGGGAAAGCTTTAGGTGAAATATAAACCCAAGATAAAATAGAATGAATTCCACTTCGGAATGCAAGATGAAGAAAACTTGAGCTCCTTTGAAAAGAATCTTGATGAACACTTCGAGAAGGAATTAAATCCTTGATGAACCACCATGTAGAACCTCCATGAAGAACTCCGGTAAGAAAAAATGAACAAATGAACTCATGAATTTTGATGAACCTCCAGAATACGGAATTAATCACTTGGATGAACAAGAATAAGAATTATGTTATGCTTATCCTTCACCAATATAGATTGATGACAAGCAACAGATTTGGCATACTACTTATTCTTGTAAAAAAAGATTAAGGTAAATATTGCGCAAACTTGGGAAGGTCTTCAACGAACCACCGGTAGGATTTGGAAAGAATGAATAAATTGATATAATATCAAAGGGAAAGAAGTCTTGAATGAACCACCGTAAGAATTAAAATGGCCGAAGAAAAGATAAAGGAACACCGGGAAGAATTAGCAAATGAACGAAGATGCTAGAGATAATTTAGATACAAGTGAACGAAGAGATCACGACCTGAATAGAGAATACTTTAGCGATGCACCGGTAAGATGTGGAGAACGAGAGCTGAAAGCTGGAATGAATAATTCTGAGATGATGTGCTCCGAAGAATCAAACTGAAAAGACTCCTGAATTACTCCAGATGGGTGAAAAGAATATCTCACAATCGAAAATAATTATGAGAGGATGGCATGAAGCTAGAACCACGAGTCTTGAGAGAACGGGTAAGATTTGGAGGAAAAACTCTTCTTCGGCCTTCAAATGTTGAGAATGACGATGAGAAACACCACCATGAATTGTTGAGATACTCCGGGAGAATGGATAAAGAAGAAGTTGAACCAATGATGAAAGAATTTTACCGATCTTGGAGAAGGACATTTGACTGATGACAAATCATTTTCACGTCAAACTTTGAAAGAATTTGAGGATAGCTCCGGAAAAATTAGAAGAGTCAGATAAGATCCTGGGAAAGACCTATGGGTCAGGACCCACTCAAAAGATACACCGTTGAACGATTTAAAAGATAGATTGCGCCGGTTGAATTAAATGGCTTGAATGAGATAACAACCTCGTAATAGGTTGAACAGATGCAGAGTGGAAACACTAATCTTCGAGATATCTACAGCACTCCGGAACAAATTAATAGCGAGAGGTGAGGAATTAAGAGGTGCAACGGCATGGAAAAGCATTTGAAACAAGGAAAATAATATGATCAACCCTGAAAGGCTTGAGTTCGAACCACCGGAGAAGGAAAAGAACGAAGAATGATGAACTTGAAGATCCATTAGAATCTTCCTGAGAATCACCGGATAAGAACACTGAAAGAGAGGAGTAAAGAGGCTTCACATCCATAAGATGGCTACTTGATAAAGAAATCCGAGTCCTTGAAGAAAAGGGTGGGTGGGCGGGAAAACAAAGGAAACTTGGAGACGGATGAAACAAACACCGTTTGACAAAAAACTGAGATTGGATCTTGCAAATGTTGAAATGATCAGATCCACTTGATGAGTAGCGCGCCGGTTGAAAAGGATTGACATGACAATCTTGATTATCATGAAGGATTAATATTCCCACAGAAATATGAGAAAACTTCTTAGGAAAAGGTATGGAATCAACATTTGACTTTGAAGCAACTCGAATACCACAACTTAAAACAAAACAACGGTTTGGCTTGCAAAATAAGCCGGAAACATACATATGATAGATCCCATATCGTATCATGTGTCTGTTGGAAAGATATTCTAGGAGCTACTTGAATTCCCACTTATAAACTCCCGAAACTTTCCGGTTATGTAATCAGATGTTGGGGATACAGGGGAAGCATAATATCTCACCCAAACTAACAATTCCTACATCCAGCTATATCCATCCTTCAACACATAACCAAGAAACCTTCGGAAATCATTTACCTCAACCTTCGAAAAGCATCCATTATACGAGCTATGGCAATACTCCCGAACTCCCGCCTCAGTACTAGGTGGCGTCGGGGTTATCTCACCAACAACTGGATAAAAGAGATCTTCGATGTCGGCAAAACTCAGGTATTCCAGAACTGCAACGATAAAATTGTGACGACAACACCTCGGAGCTCAACTCCCCGGGACACTGCCACAACCCTTAAATGTCAGGAGGCACCAACAACAATGTTCTTGTCACAAAACCATCAGAACGATTCCAAGATACTCGCGTGATGCTAAAAAAATTAGTGAAATTTGAGGAGAGAAGAGTCAAAACTCTACGCCAGGATGCCTCACCAGAGCGACGAAGGGACTGAGGAGTAAAAAGAATCGTACTCTCCGATATATATATAATCCTATAAGACTCAAAATATTTTTGTCTAGACTCAACAACGCCAGCGATTCGATCAAGCAGAGGGCTCCTAAGTCGGGGTAGGCTCTGATTACCAACTTCTAACAACCACGATGCGGCTATATCTCCCACGTGTCGGAGCACGACTTAGAGGCATAACCGCATTGTAGGCATGTCGCAAGAGGGGTAATCTTTACACATCCCATGTACTGAACAAGAAAGAGATAAAGAGTTGGCTTAAAATCGCCACTTCACACAATATATAAATATGGCATTACATCATCCAGAATACAATCAAGGTCCGACTACGGAATCAAATAAAGAAAGACAACCCCTAATGCAAAAGATCCCCGATCGCCCCGACTGGGCTCCACTACTGATCAACTGGAAACGAAACAAGACTACGAACACGATCTTCATCGAGCTCCCACTTGAGCTGAGTTGCGTCACCTGCACTGGCATCATCGGCACCTGCAACTAGTTTCATAAGTAAAATGTGAGTCACGGGGACTCAGCAATCTCACACCTGCGAGATCAAGACTATTTAAGCTTATGGGTAGGAAAGGGTAGTGATGTGGAGCTGTAGCAAGCACTAGCATATATGGTGGCTAACATACGCAAGAGCGAGATGAGGAGCAAAGCACGGTCGTGAACTAGAAGTGATGAAGAGGTGATCCTGAAACTACTTACGTTCAAGCATAACACAAGAACCATGTTCACTTCCCGCACACCGCCGGAAAGAGACCATCACGGCTACACACGCGGTTGATGCATTTTAATTAAGTTAATTGTCAAGTTCTCTACAACCGGATATTAACAAATTCCCATCTGCCCATAACCGCGGACATGGCTTTCGAAAGTTCAAAAACCCTGTAGGGGTGTCCCAACTTAGCCCATCACAAGCTCTCACGGTCAACGAAGGATATTCCTTCTCCCAGGAAGACCCGATCAGACTCGGAATCCTGGTTACAAGACATTTCGACAATGGTAAAACAAGACCAGCAAAGCCGCCCGATGTGCCGACAAATCCCGATGGGAGTCATACATATCTCGTTCTCAGGGCACACCGTATAGGTCAAGCTACGAGTAAAACCAACCCTCGAGTTGCCCCGAGGTGGCCCCGTAGGCTGCCCATTTCAGACCAACACTCAGAGGAGCACTGGCCCGGGAGGGTTAAACTAAATAAGACCCTTGAGTCTGCAGAACCCAAGGGAAAAAGGCTTAGGTGGCAAATGGTAAAACCAAGGTTGGGCCTTGCTGGAGGAGTTTTATTCAAGGCGAACTATCAAGGGGTTCCCATTATAACCCAACTGCGTAAGGAACGCAAAATCAAGGAACATAACACCGGTATGACAGAAACTAGGGCGGCAAGAGTGGAACAAAACACCAGGCATAAGGCCGAGCCTTCCACCCTTTACCAAGTATATAGGTGCATTAAAGTAAACAATATATGTAATAATGATATCCCAACAAAATCCATGTTCCAACAAGGAACAAACTTCAGCTTCACCTGCAACTAGCAACGCTATAAGAGGGGCTGAGCAAAGCGGTAACATAGCCAAACAACGGTTTGCTAGGAAAGGTGGGTTAGAGGCTTGACATGACAATATGGGAGGGACGATATAGCAAGTGGTAGGTATCGCAACATAGCAATAAAGCGAGCAACTAGCAAGCAAAGATAAAAGTGATTTCGAGGGTATGGTCATCTTGCCTGAGATCCCGCAAGGAAGAAGAACGAGTCCATGAAGAAGACAAACAGACGTAGTCGAACGAATCCTCACAAACACGACGTTATCGAAACCAACCTGAAGAAGCAACACCGGAAAGGAGCAAACAACATGGTAAACAACCATCACATAGACATGGCATGATGCACAACCAAGTATGATGCATGTCCACTTTAATGAAGCATGGCATGGCAAAGTGCACAAGCAATTCTACAAATTAAGTGGAGGTCAATATGCAACGAGTTGCATATTGACGAAACACCACATCAATTATTTAGTTCTCTCTCGGTTATGTACTCACCAATATTAAATGTTGTTAAACATGGCAAGAGGTATAAAATGAGTAAAATACATAGTTAGGCATTTTAAATGAGGCCGGAAACATCAAACAACAATTCCGGTAAAACCTCATGTGCATTTAGCAATTTAATGCAAACAACAATTTTAACCATTTTAAATATTGTTATCATGATGCGAATGACATGCGCAAGTTTATGCAAGTTTTAATAAAAGTTAACATGAGCATAATGAAGCATTTGTCATCGTGGCGGAAATGAAAGGGGCGCCACGGCAACGTATCCGAAAATGATGCCACGCCAACATATCGGTGATCCGGTAGTTCACGGGGATACCGGTGCAAAAGGAAGTTGGTGTGAGTGTGACATGCAAGATGATGGGGTGCTCCCGGATACCGGGTTCCCACATGTCGACGGCAAGGCAATGAAGAACTCGCAAAGAACAATTGGGACATGGTGCAACCACGAGCATCTCATACATCACTCAACATTCGTTCACGGTCGTCGTCTCGATGGTTATACCTTCGAAGCGTGCAATCAGGATGGAACGCGTTCGTCAAAGTAAGTAGTGGTTCACGCGACCGTGGTTGAACTTGACGCTTGCGTTACACGGGTCTTCGGTGACGGGAGTCGTAGATGGTTCAGAGTGGTACTTGCATCTTCGGACATGTCGGTCTCGATAATTGCGACGGCAGCAGATCACGATTTCGTAGAGGGACTTGACGAAAGCACGTCGACGGTAGAGGTACAGACATGCTCGGGGTACTTGTCGGTCTGGTCTTGATGGTCTCGTTTTTGCGATGGTAGTCGTACTAGTCGGTGGTAGTGGAACTTGACGGATCCAAGCTCTTCGAGGGTCGTCGTGGTGCTCGTTCACGTTGTAGTCATACATGTTCAAGAAGAAACTTATGCGGTGTCGTCGAACTTGGCAAAATGCCCATCGACAATAGTTGTTCTCGTTTCTTCGTGGTACTTGGCGATATCCATGTGTAGAGGTACTTGGCAGTCCTGTGTAGACGAACTTGAGGTACTCCGGGGCAGAGGAATCAATGTTGCAACGGTGGTCTCGACGTAACCAGATCGAAGCACGGCCAAGGATTCTCGCGCATCGCAGATCGAAGCAGCGGTCGTACTCGTCCTCCCGCGAGCAGAGACGAGGGCACCAGGAAGACGTATGAGGAGCAGCAACAGCAAGGGCGTCGCGGAGGTGATGGTCGTGGCAGGAGCGTGCACGAGGAGGACACAGGCGAATATGTGGTGGAGGTCGTCGGCGCGGGCGAAGGCAGCGGCAGCAGGGCACGGCGGACGACGCTACCAGCGCAGGTGGAGGAGGAGCTGCAAGGGAGCGGCCGGAGATACGCGACGCGGCTCCTCTGGCCCATGGCAGGAGGCCATGGCGGGCAGACGGCGAAGTCTTGGCAGCAGGGTCGAAATGGAGGGAGGCCGGGAACTTGAGGGCGTGGTGCAGCTTGGACGCGGGACGGAGCTTGGCGGCGCGAGGTGGAGGAGAGGAGTGCTTGTCGTCGACGAGGGAGACGGGGAGGTCCGACGATGAGCGAGAAGAGCAATAGTAGAGCAGCTCGGGCGCGGAGGCTGCTGCTCGCCGGAATTGATGGACAGCGCGGCGGCAATGGGAAGGAGCGGATGAGGTGGACGAGAGGGAGCGGGGGAAAGAGAGGCCGACGCAGGGGAGAAGGGGATCGAGCAGGGCTCCCTAGTGCGATGCGTGTGCGTGTGGTGGCGCGAGGGGAGGGAGATGGGGAGTGGATCGAGAGAAAGAGGGGTTTGGGCTCCTTGGTTAAGATAGGCGCTAGGGTTGGGCCTTGGCTGGATCTTGGGCCGGCCGGCCTGAGGCTGCAGCTGGGCTTTCTCCTCTCTCCCTCTTATTCTTTAGCAGAAATCATTAGTGAGTAAAAAAGATGAGAGGGTTAGGGAAACAATTGGAGCATGGGGTTAATTTTCTCAGTCTCAGAAAAATGAGCTTAATCCAAAAAATAGAAGTTAGCCCGAATGCAAGATTTAAATTCAAACTCATTTGAATTTAATTCAAATGGTTTGAACTAGGACAAGGTTTAGGACTGGCCAAAAATGTTGAGAATTTAGGAGAAGCCTCGGTAAATGGAGAAAGAATTGTGGAGAAAGTTTGGAGAACAAACTTGAAGCAAAAAAGGCATGAGAATTAAATTGCAAGTGGATTGTGGTTAATTCCAAACTAATGGAATATTTTAGCGTAGCCCCCTAATAATATTGGGAGACTTTTATATGTTGTAAAGAGAAATCACCATGTGCATTTCCCTCGATTTAAATGGACCGAAGATCCTTGCAATTTAATTAGTTGAGTTTTAAAAAGGGGTTCATGATGACATGAAGCAATGCAAATGATGCCATGATGAAATGTAGCAAGCAAAAACAAATCGCACCTTGAAATCTTGGAAACAAAGGAAGGCATCTGAAGCTCCGGTCTTGGGGCATTACAGGGAGACTCATCGGTCAATGCTCATGAATAAATCTTTCTGCCATATGCATTGTCGATGCTAAGTAAAAACTTATATAGTTGACACACAGTCATATACAACATTATAGCACATTGAACTTGCATACAAAATTCCACGCAGGTGGCACAATCAGGGTGGAAGCAGTGGATTGCTACAGGTAGGGCTATGTTGAAACCAACAAACTCATACATAATCGTTCATCGTCTTTATTAATGACGGGGAAATATCTTGAATGATGTGCAAAGAAAACAGATAGACAACACAATAAGTTCTGCTAGCACATTAAGTTGACGTACACCCCTAAGAAATGTTCTAAGAAAAGTTCAGGTATAAAAATAGAAAAGTTCAGGTATAAAAATAGAACAGGTCACAATCAAATGTACTAGCACATCAGTGCTTCACACCAATATCTCAAATTTAACTAGTATCTGAGAAGATTCAGATGTTACTTCAAATTAGAGCACATCTCGGTAGTCAGCCCTGCCTATTCTCCCAAAGAAGCAGTGGCCTCCACCGCGCGATGGAGTAGGCCATGTGCCATCCATCATTCCTAGCAACATGAGGAAAGTCTGACGTTAACTCCTGTAATGGATGATGAGGACATCAATACCATTGTTACACCCACAGCCCCTACTGTTACATATACTGGACCAATTACTAGAGCTCGCGCACGCCAATTAAATTACCAGGTACTTTCGTTTCTTGGTAATGATTCTAATGTTCATGAGATTATGATGCTGCCTAAATTGGATACATTTGTTTTGCTTACAAATGAAGGTCCTAGCTTGGAGAAGGATGAACATTGGAGCAAGAACACGAATGGAGTTGATGGCATGCGCAAGGGGATCAAGAACGGAGTTACAAGTGATGATTTCAGGACTTTGAAGCCGCCATAAGGAGTGCATGAAGCCTTGGACGAAATATACAAGATGCCACTTCATAATATTCGTCCATAGGCTATTCTAGGTGCTGCGTCACCTTATTAATGGGCCAGGCCCATGTAATTTCGAAATACTTAAGTATAGGCTATTTTTAGAGTCCGTATGTGTGGGGAAACAAGAGTTAGGGTTGGTTTCGGACCCCACCCTCAAGGGCCACGAAATTCCCCTCTCTTCCTCCATATATACAGCCCTTAGGGCGTCGTTTAGACTGGGGGTTTTGTTTAGATTAAAAGTTCGCCATAGCTGCAACTTCGCGTACTTCGTTTGTGTCCAACGACCAGACCAAGACGTCACAGAACCCCACCTTGATCAATAAAGCTTTCATCTTATATTCGCAATATCCAGATTGCAATCTCAGTTTCTTGCTTGTTCTTCGTTTGCTCGCAGGAAACAGGCCCTCGTGGTCAGGTTGATCGTGCTCCGGCGTGGTCAATAACCCCTCGGAAGTTGGTTTAGCGATTGCTAAGGCGCGACGTCTCGCACGTTCGTAGTCGGATCGTCAAGGTCGACTCCCACAGAAAACGATAGCCACCATCTCATCGAAACATCGGGACACCTTTGCCCCTATCAAGTGGTATCAGATTTCCAGGTTGCTCGGTGAGATTTTAC
Source organism: Triticum urartu (assembly GCF_056163025.1). Lineage (NCBI taxonomy): Eukaryota > Viridiplantae > Streptophyta > Magnoliopsida > Poales > Poaceae > Triticum > Triticum urartu. Next base: position 277,234,948 of record NC_141876.1, read on the forward strand.
AGTTTTTCGTAGATTAGATCGAGTCTGTTCTTCATACCTACAGTCCACGAAAAAGCCACACAAAAATAAATTAGGGTTAGTTCATCATATCCGAACCAATCTGAGCCTTTGCATAATCTTTTTAGGGTTTTTGCTTTGTTGAATTTGCGGTTGCATCGTCGTGTCAAGTTGCTGGTCTTAGAGTCTAGTCTTTTAGAGTTTCGAGTTCTGGTCACAAGTTGTCACGCCGCCGCCGCACCATTATCATCGTCCATCTACCACTTTTGCTTATCCGCCACCGCTCTGAATCCATATCCATATACCACCACCAATCCGTATCCATATACCACCATCAATCTCTATCCATATACCACCACCGCTACCATATACCACCACCGCTGCCATATACCACCACCATATATCCACCACCAATCCGAGTTCTTCTCATATTAGGTTTGTTCTTGAGATCAATCTCAATTCCGATTCGTGTTTCCTTGCCTGGAGACCCCCGGGCAGTTTTTAGGCCAAAATTTTCACGGGCAAAAATATTTTTTCCCTATCCTATTTTTAGGCTTTTCTGAGTCTTTTGAGCCACGTGCCATCATAGTGATTTTTTGTCGCACTTTTTCGTCGTCGCTGCCCTGATTTCCGAAAAAAAAAGTGAAAAAAAAATTTCGTGCCCATCCTATCAGTTTGACGAGGGAAGAGTTTTGAGACACTCGCCATTATAATAATTTTTCGCAAAAAAAAAAAAAAGAGGAGCGCAAAAAAAAAAAAGAGGAGCGCAAAAAAAAAAAGCGAAAAAAAAAATTCCAGAGTGTGCTTTTCCCTTATTTACGTGCAGCGCCGTGATTTTGTTAGTGTTCTAGGCTCGCGTCTCTAGCACGGTCTAGCCTAGGACCAGCACAGTACCGTCGTTGAGCGTTTATTCAACTTTGCATCTCTGAATTGATTATTGCTGACCCTTTTTGCTACCATACTATAAGCCTTCCCAGCTCCACATACATCTACGTCGTGCGTTTGACTCTCCCTGGCAATCGCTCTATCCAAGCTTTTGAGCGTTTTTGACTACAACGGTTGCCGATCACCGCCTGCTGCTGGGTAAGAACTGGTAAGAATTTGAGATTTGCTTGACGGATTTGTGACACCCGCCACCACCACCTCTTGTTAGTATTCTGTAGGATCATATTCTTGTGTGTTTTCTATTGTTTCTAACCATGGCAGGATCACAAGCCGACGAGACTGACTGGGAGAACATGACGAATCAGGAGTTGCATGATAAATTTCAGCAAATGATGAATGGACAGGTGCAGGATGTGCTAAACAGATTTGAAGAGGCCATGGAGAAGATAGATGACATGGAGAAGACGTTCGAAACAAAGCTCGATAACAGGTTTAATGAATTGCTCGCGCGTCTTCCACCACCACCACCGGCTGCACCTAACGCACCTCTACAACAACAACAACGACGACTACCTACACATCGTGAAACAGCCCTCCGCCGAGCGAGCCGTCTCCCTCTTGCACCTGGCCAAACTGTTGGTGCTGCTGTTGCTACTTCTGTGGCTCCTGCTGCTGATGCGGAGGAGGATGATTATGTGGGAGATTATGAGGATGAGGTTGATCAAACTCAAAACTACGTGCCACCACCAGCACCGCAACCATCAGGTCGTCCACATGCAAATAATGGCAATGGTAGGGCTCACCCTCAGGTACGAGATCATGACCATCTCCCTAAACTAAAATTGAATATTCCACCATTTGAGGGTAGATATGTTCCTGATATATATCTTACTTGGGAGTTAGAAACTGAACAACGATTTACATGTTTACAATATCCCGAGGAGAGACGTGTTCCTGCTGCTGTTTGTGCATTCACTAGTTTTGCATGTGTTTGGTGGTCTGAGCATTGTAGATTATATCCCATTCCTGCTACTTGGGCTGCTTTGAAAACTGCTATGCGTACTCGTTGGGTTCCACCATATTATCAACGTGAATTACTTCAAAAATTGCAGCGCTTAAGACAGGGAAAAAATTCTGTAGAAGAATATTATCAGGAATTACAAACTGGCATGATTAGATGTGGTATTGTTGAGGAGAATGAAGCTATGCTTGCACGTTTTATGGGTGGATTAAATAGAGAGATTCAGACGATTCTAGAGTATAAGGAGTATACTAATATCACTCGTTTATTCCATCTTGCTTGTAAAGCTGAACGTGAAGTGCAGGATCGACAGGCATTGGCGCGGACTAACTTTTCTGCAGGTCGACCTTCTTCATGGACACCACGTGCATCATCTACTTCCACACGTTCTGCTTCACCGGCGCCTCCGTCGGTTGCCACCTCCAACCGTGATACAATAAAGCAGGCACAATCACCACTATCTGCCAAGAGCACACCATCTGGGCCTGCAAAGAGCTCTTCTTCATCCATGGCATCAACAGGGCAGACACATGATATTATTTGTCGACGTTGCAAGGGTGGAGGTCATATTGCGAGAGAATGCCCATCTAAGCGTGTGATGATTGTGACTGAGGATGGTGGGTATGAGTCCGCTAGTGACTATGATGAGGAGACTTTGGCTCTTATTACACGTGACGAACACGGTGGAGACGATTCTGATCATGAGACGCAATACATGGCTCCTGAAGATGCTGACAGGTATGAATGTTTAGTTGCTCAACGTGTTTTGAGTGTGCAGGTTACACAAGCTGAGCAAAATCAGAGGCATAATTTGTTCCATACAAAGGGAGTTGTGAAGGAACGTTCTGTTCGCGTGATCATAGATGGAGGGAGTTGCAACAACTTGGCTAGCATCGAGATGGTGGAGAAGCTATCTCTCACCACAAGACCACATCCACATCCTTACTACATCCAATGGTTCAACAACAGCGGCAAGGTTAAGGTCACACGTACTGTTCGTGTGCATTTTAGTATCTCTACATATGCTGATTATGTTGATTGTGATGTGGTTCCGATGCAAGCATGTTCCTTATTACTTGGTAGACCATGGCAATTTGATAAAAATTCTATTCACCATGGTAGAAACAATCAGTATACTCTTGTTCATAAGGATAAAAATATTACATTGCTTCCTATGACTCCTGATTCCATTTTGAAAGATGATATTAATAGAGCTAATAAAGCAAAACAGGAGAAAACTAAGAGTGAAAATCAGATTGTGGCAAAAGAATTTGAGCAACAAATGCAGCCTAATAATAATAAACAATCTAGTGTTGCTTCTGAAATTAAATTGAAAAGTGCATGTTTACTTGCCACCAAATCTGATATTGATGATCTAGATTTTAGCAAATCTGTTTGCTATGCTTTTGTGTGCAAAGAGGCATTATTTTCATTCGAGGACACGCCTTCCTCTTTGCCTCCTGCTGTCACTAACATTTTGCAGGAGTTCGCCGACGTCTTTCCACAAGACGTGCCACCGGGATTACCACCTATTCGCGGGATTGAGCATCAAATTGACTTAATTCCCGGTGCATCATTACCCAACCGTGCACCATACCGTACCAACCCAGAGGAGACGAAGGAGATTATGCGTCAAGTACAAGAACTGCTCGACAAAGGTTATATACGCGAATCCCTTAGTCCTTGTGCTGTTCCTATCATTTTAGTGCCGAAAAAGGATGGTACGTCGCGTATGTGCGTTGATTGTAGAGGCATTAATAATATTACTATTCGTTATCGTCATCCTATTCCTAGGCTAGATGATATGCTTGATGAATTGAGTGGCTCTACAATATTCTCCAAAGTTGATTTGCGTAGTGGTTACCATCAAATTCGTATGAAATTGGGAGATGAATGGAAAACAGCATTTAAAACTAAGTTTGGATTATATGAGTGGTTAGTCATGCCTTTTGGGTTAACTAATGCACCTAGTACTTTCATGAGGTTAATGAACGAAGTTTTACGTGCCTTCATTGGACGATTTGTGGTAGTTTACTTTGATGACATATTGATTTATAGCAAATCTTTGGAGGACCATTTGGAACATTTACGTGCTGTTGACCTTGGCACCAGTGGCGGCAGCAGGACTTCGATTGATGTATTGACCACTTCTTCGGCATGCACGTACACTCCGCATAGGTACATACCTAACGTGATCCGCGGCAGCCTTGGTGGCGATGGATAGTACAACCACAGTTCCTGCACCGGTTTCTCAGCACCAATCACCTTCGGTATGGTGGACGGCTTCTTCATCCATGCCATTTAGATACATTAAAACTGTGCAACTTTCCTGCCCTCTGAGGCCATCATCGTCCATGGTTGTCCGATTTCAATTACAAGCATTTTCGGCCGTCTGATTTGATGTGAATCACACCTAATCAACCTTTCCTTCGCTATTAACGAGCGCGAACCGTCCTAGGCCACTACTCTGGTCGCTTTTTGGTTGTCTCGGGTTAAATTGGGCCTCATGGGCCTAAAGCAGCCTCCTCTGAGCCATCGATCATTTCATTTTGCTAGGTCGCACCTCTCCCACCCTTCATGTGGCAGCTCTTCCCATGGTGATCAACATCTGTTGTGCTCATCCCAATTCCTTTACGCCGATAGGATCCTTCTTCCCACCGCCCAAGGGCACTGGTACGACAGCCTCCCACAACATGGCAAAGATTGCGGACGGCACCACGACTTTGGTTGGGGGCCTCAAGCATCTGCGGTGACGCCAGAGGGCGGTGTCGAGGGCAATGAACCATCGCTTGTCGGTTGGACTCCACTTGCCGGCGTGAGGAAATAGATCACCATGCCACACCTCAGCAGCTACTAATTGCAGGTCCGTTACCAATCCGTGCTCTTCCATTCCTCTGCTCGTGTTATTGATGTTATTCTTTCTCCTCCCAAAATGAAGCAGGTGATCTGTGTTGACTGACTAGAGCTCATGTGTGCCTCGAAGTTGGTACTAGCAGTTCCAATATAATTTTTGCCTTTCGATTGTAACTAAACTCCTTTTGGAAGATGAGCATCCTTTTCCATTGACTAATAATAGCCAATCCAGATTTGTTTGTTCTATTTGCATTTTCCAGTATACTTTACATATAGAAGTTCTCGGTGCACTTATAGGACCAATAATAGTCGTAGAAATTCTGTAGCCGTCTGCTATTGCAAGATAGTGGATTCAGGGTAGCCAATTATAACTGGGATAGTGAAAATAACCAGAAGGCATTGCTAATCTTGACATGAAGAAACACATTATTCTTATATGTCCATGATATTTTAGTGCTCATTTTATTTTACTGATGTTCCAATTTTAGTAGTTTGTAGTAATATCATATAACTCTAGAACAAATTTGGGTTTTACCACACCCATGCTCTGAAAGTTCAGGTTGCCATGACATGAGTTGTGCTTTGCAGGATAAATCGGACAACATCTTTGATGCTCCTTTGATTAGAATATAATGAGAACAACATAATACGTAAGGCATGTACTACATGGATCTTGATACGGAATTCAGCAAAACAACTCTATTGAGTACCATTAATAAAATAGTAAATTTTTATTCATGATCCTATAGTTTCTAAAGTCAAAAGTAGTAGTGTATCTTGCAAAGATAATAGAGTCCTCCATAATCTTGTGTGGGTGTCGTCTCTATTAGTCACTATGTATTCGTTGAAATTCTTTCATTTTGTTGAAACTGTTTGTGCATCTGCTTTTTTCCATGCCATGTTAGGTGGCACTGGATCAACTATGTTGAGGATGGCCTCACAGACTTGTGCATTGTCCAAGGTCAGTTTCCCTTTACTAGGGTTTAACAAAATCGCATGGGTTATTGGTCAAGAGGAGGCCCACATGCAGCAAGGTATGGCAATGCAAAATCAATGCAGGGTATGTCTAGGACATTACAGTTCGAAGGACATGCAGATGTTTGATTCTCCCTGTACAGCGTTAGTCAACTATTGATTGCAGGAGCAAGGTGTACTAAAAATTTGTTGGAACCATGATACTCATCTTGAGTTGAGTGTTTAATTGCATCAACATAACAATTTACTGTTTTATTGCAGGTACTCAATACAGTTCTTTTGCTGTATTCAGAATCAGGATCTATGTAGTACATGCCTTACGTATTATGTTATTGTCATTATATTCTATCAAAGGAGCATCTAAGTTGTTTTTTGACGGCGAGCAATGACAATGTGTAGAAGGAGATGACGCTCCTGGTCGGCTCCGTCGACCAGGGGAACCTGGAGGGGACATTCTACCCCTTATTCCTCCACGGTGTCTTTGCGGGACTCGTCACGCCTTTCTCCAACTTCTTCACCGTCGTCCTTGACCACTTCCAGGTTCAGGCCCTGCATCTGCAGCCCAACTCCATCCTTCTTTTGTCCATCTTCGCCTTTTACTGCAAGGCATTCGTGGCATGATGCCCTCCGTTGTGCTTCTCCGCCACTTCTTCTATCTCCGGATGAATGACCCAAACCAGTGTTCCGACTGTGTCTCCTTCACCGCGGTCCACAAGTGCAATGCGCTCATGAGGGCTGGGAAGAAGGTGGAGAACTTATGGCGCAAGTGGGTTTTCATGGACACCAGGGGCCTCCACGCTTGGCTACAGTTGCTGACTGAGCAGCCGGAGAAGGTCGGTTAGTGGGCCCATGAGAAGCCCTCCGACCCTCGGGCGGTGCCGGTCCTGAGGATGATAACAGCGGACATGGAGGCCGGGACGCTGACGGGGGCCATGCTTGTCAACGAGTTCTTGATGCAGCGCCTATCGCCGCTCCAGGTGCACACGCGCCCCATGTGGGAGCTCAAGGGCGCGAGGGACGACATCCGGCTGCGTGTAGGGAGCCTGACATCCGAGGAGCTGGACAGGGCCATGAACACCCTACTGGAGGGGAATCCAGTTTACCTCCCAGCAGCCTACATCCCGCTGAACCGCCGGGCCGACAGGGCGGCGCTCGTCACCACCATGCACACCTTCAATGAGCTCGGGTTCATGCCACCCGAACTCCCCTACTCCCTGGTGCCGGTGTCTTCCGACGACGACTCCAGGGAAGAGGGCGAAGATGATTCAGAGGCGACCGTGGATGATGTGACGGAGATTTCTCCCCCTTCTCAGGGCAAGCTTCTCTGCGGCCTCTCGGATGACGAAGACGTCGCCGAGCCCTCGGCCATGGATCCCCCGCGCTCCAACGGAGTTGTGACGAGGTCCGGAGCCAATTCTCTGGCCCAGCGAAGGACAGGCCGGACGACTCAAGGGAAGGGCGCTACAGTGCCCCTTCTCCAAGGTGACGCCTCTGCCGTGTCAACGGTCAACGTCGCACCGAGGCCAGCCGTCGTGCGCCCCAACAATCCTCAGGATGCGACAAAGCTCGCGCTTAGGAAGATTGGGGGCGCCCGGCCCTACTAGGAAAAGGGCATACGTCGCTGCTGACGAGTAAGCATCTTACTTTATTTATGCTTGCTATCCTTGATGTCGTGCCCACAGTATTCCCCTCCTGGTGAGTAGGATGGAGACTATGGTGAAGAAGAGGAAGGAGGAAGCCGGGGTGTCAGAGGTACCTCCGCTCGCCACGGTCATGGTGATCCCGGCGCAGACGAAGGAGCTCACCTCGCGCTCCCCCGTGACAGAGCGGGCCCCTCAAGGCATGGTGGTGGAGCCTCGGGAGAATGCTGCCTCCATGGGCCAGCAGGGTCCAGAGCCGCCCGTTCCCGTCGAACCCACATGGGATTCAAGGGCTGTGGAGCCCCCCAGCTGCCCATGCTCCTGCGGTGGCACCAGCTCGCGCGCCGGTGCCACCTCCTCCCCAGGCCCTTGAGTTGGTATACCATGGCCCCCTCGTCAGGCCCAGGGCTCTTGAGGAATCCTACACTACGGTGGATCAGCTACGGATCTATCCCTAGGATGCCGATAGGTGGATGGTGATGGGATGTATGGGGCTGATCTCAGGGTGGCTGCACATCGACGCGTCTATTAGGACGGCTTGAGGCCAGGCCGAGGCTGCCGCAGCTGAGAGAAGGAAGGAGGCTGGCAAGGCCACGGCGGCCCGTGACACCGTGCTGGCCGACGCAGCATCTGCCAAGGAGCGCTAAAACAAGGCGGAGGCGGAGCTGGAGACCCTACGCGAGGAGCAGGCCACCCGCAGCCAACGGCTCTATATCAAGAGTAGGAGCTCATGGCCCACAAAGCGATGCTTGCCGACCGCGACGCCAATCTAGCCCAGCAACCAAGGACCATGCCACAGAGCAGGACTGCCTGGGCAGGCTGAACGTGGAGGTGGGCAAGGCCCAGGCAACCCATGCCCAACTCGTCTCTGAGACGACGGCCCGGCTGGAGGCTAGGGAGAAGACCCTCGCTGTAGCCGAGAAGGCGGCGACTATGGCACGCGAAGCCTTCGCCTCCCTCGAGCTGAGGTCCCGCAAGGTGCTGCACTCCATTTACAGAGAAGGGTATGAGAAGCCGCTGGCGACTCTGGAGGATGGCCTCATTGGGCTTCTCCCCAAGCCCGCTGAGGCACTTGAGGGCATCGCCGCTCGAGTGGACTCCATGGTGGAGGGGGAGTGCTGCGTGCTTTTCACCGTGGCCGCGACGCGTGTCTTTGACCACCTTCTCCTCCGGGAGCCAACTCTCAACCTCAGCACCCTGATCAAGTCCGTGGCTCCTGAGTCTCGCAGTGCTGTTGCCGAGGCCGTGAAGAAGCAGGTGGGAGCCCTACTGGAGAAGTTCATCTGCGTCCCCGACCACGCGGTTGCGGTGACTGAAGCCGACGGTGAAGATGGTGGCGATGTCCTCGACGACGGGCTCCCCAAGGCGGGCAATAGCGGCAACCAAGGCGATGGCAGCACTTCCTCCTAGCTCGACCTTGCAACATCCATCGTGCCTCGTGGAGGCATAAGAACTTCTGCCTGAATTCGTGGAACATCATTTTTTGTAACAACCCATGGGACTCCGTAATTTCCTTTCCGTACTCGAATTCCTTCTTGTTTTCCTTAGCATTCTGCGTCGGCAGGGGCCAGCCCTGCGCGTACCTAAGCCGCCGTTGGGGCGTCCATATCACAAGGACAAGTCCAAGGGGTGAGGGGCTACGTGACCAGTGAGGCCCCTAAGTCACGATGCTCAGGAGTCCCCCTTGACGAATGAACAACCCTTATGAAGGAAACGTGGGCAGCGTCTAAGTTAATCCAGAGTCCCCATACCTTTTCTCGTTAGCTTTTGCGTGGGAGGGTCACGAGAAAACTAGGTGCGAGATACCTGGTGAGGTGGCATGCTCCAGGCATGACCTGGGTGCAGCCCCCATGCCAAGCCCCCTCGCGCGGCCCTCCCGTTGGGAAAGTGGCGCGGTGAGGTTGGACAGTGAGCCTAGTGGCCCTCCTGAGGTTACTGCAGTCGTTAGGGTGCCCTCAGTTTTTTATTCACCAGCACGGAGCACGATCCTTCCACTTTAGCGTGAGCATAGCCGCTCCTCGACAGTGTCGTCCGCCAGCGGAGCATGAGGCTACCACTGGTGCGTGGCCATAGTCGCTCCTCGACATTGTCATCCGCCAGCGCGGAGCATGGGGCTTCCACTTGTGCGTGGGTGGGAGCTCCCTCAGGGGGGAGACTCTGGGTGTGTACAGCCCCGTCCGTACACATGGCTAGCATGACAAAACTGGAGGACGTGTATATGGGCACTCGTGAGCCAGCGCGGGCCTCACGAGGCCCTACAGGCCGCGCCTGAATTTTTAGCATGGGCGCCTGTAAGAGACCTGCGAGATGTGTGCGGTAGCCTACGCCGAGTGAATCTCCAGAGGACATCACGCGAGAAGGACAGGAACCAATGACCCCAGGAGGTGATGTGAACGGGGCCGGCCCGCCAGACAAAGCTCAACCGTTGGATTTCTTGACACTGCAGGGACGGACCTGAGCACAGACGCCGTGCCCAGTCTTATCATGCAATAATCCTAAAGAAAGACAACCGGTCCGCGGCTCCCATGATGGAGAGGCATCGGCTTGCGCGCCCTGACTTATCCACACACGATTAGCTCATGCGAGAACAAAGGCACCAAGGACCACGGGAGGTGACGTGCACGGGAACTGACCCGCGAGATAGAGCTCGGCCATGTGGGTTTAGTGACGCTGCAGGGACAGACCCGAGCACAGACACCGTGCTAGTCCTTAATCATGAGGCGGTCGTGGGCGGGCTCGTGAGGGCGCACAACATTCATGGTGATGAAGCACCGGCCATGTAGGTTGTAATATCTGAGGAAAATCATAAGAGGCGAAACCAGTTCTGATACATGCGCAAATGATACAGGCCGCTGGGCCTGGCCCTAACAGCTTGAGGATGATGCTGCCTGAGGGATGCCCTCAACAGAATAAACCAAAAAGTCATCTGGCACCGTCATGGAAGAAGTGTTGGGGTAGCTGAAGATGCGTGTTGCAGAGGTCGTTCCTCATGAGTCGTGCGGCTCCTGAGTCTTGGGGGGTTCCGGATGTTTCGGCACCTCCTCGACCAAGATTGCCTGGTGTCTGGCCTCGTGAGCTACCAGGACGCCCTGCATGTAGTACTGGTGTGGCAGCCATGTTCAGTTGACAGAACGGCATGCAGACATAGCTGCGGGGGCAGCCACCACTCCGGCCGACGCGGGACGGTCAGAAGATCTCCTGAGAAGCAGCCCTGTTGAGGCCTGGGATGTTGACGCAGACGCGCAGCTCGCCTCCCACATCGAGGGAGGCAGCTGCATTGAGTGGTGCAGCGCGGCGCTTGCCGTGCATGGCTCACGCCTCCTGAACCTCTTCGATTGCCTTGGTGACGAACTCCTGAGCACCTAGCGCCTTGCGCCCTACTCACGGAAGCGGTTGTTGAAGCACGCCTCCACATGGTGCCTGAATGCCTCCCTTGTGATGTTGGTCAGGTCAGAGGCCCTCCAGAAGAGGGCCCCCGAGCTCGTCCTAAGAGGGGCACTGGGTGCTTGTTCCTATGCAAGGGGGAAAGGCGCCCCAGCAGTGGGCACGAGGCTTGAGGCACGGTCGTCAGACGCCCCAGCCTCCTGGGGGCCTCTAAGGAGGAGTTGCTTCTTCTTCTTCTTGGTGAATGTCGGCGATGTCGAAGTTGATAAGCTCAGTGCGATAGTTGTCGCGCTTGGCAAGGTTGACAAGGAGACGAATCTCCCCTAGGGAAACGGTGGAGCCGCCGGTCACCAATGAGAAGGGTTGGTGGGGAGGAGCTGGTCCTAGGGCACCTGGAGCGTCTCGAACGTCTCAATGGAGAGGACGTTGAGCCCCGCGCCAGCATCGATGGGTGTCTTGTTGACGAGGACATTCCTGACGGTTGCTGAACAGAGCATCGAGAGCGCGCCAGCGGAAGCCGAGCACTTGAGCTGGTATTTAGAGTCAAAGGTGATGGCGTACTTGGACCACCTGAGGGGACACGAAGCCCCGATCTTACGAAGGACCACATTCACCTCACGAGCGAACTACTTGAAGATGCGAGGAGAGGCGGGGGCCGAAGCGCCACCCAGGATGCAGGCAATGGCGCGAGGCTCTTGGAAGCCCCCAGCCCCATCGTCTTGGCGATGGTCGTCATTCCTTCTTGGCGGTGGCGGCAGTGGAGGGAGGTCGGCGTTGCCCTGAGGACGGTCCTCACGAGGCTAGTCTCTCCAGGGGCCATCACGAGGCTGGCCCTGCCAGCGGTCCTCACGAGGCTAATCATGCCAGTCCTGGTGGGGGTCACAATTGTCCCAGCGGCCTCCACCGCGGCCTCCTCCATGGCCGTAGCCACGGTCGTTGCGCTCGGGACGGCGGCCAAGGCGCCCATCGCAGATTTCCCTGAGCTCCTGACAATCGGTGGTATTATGGCTGTGGACGTTATGGAAGATGCAGAATGGGCGGCTACCCTTGGAGGACTCGTCATGGTCGCAGCCGCGCTTCATCTCAGGTTCGACCGCGAGTATAGTAGGTGATGTAGGGTAGAACCCTAATCGGCCGATCTTTCACGAAAGGAGCGGAATACCGCAAAGAACATGAAGAACACAAAGGGGAAACATAAGAGGAACACTCAAACTAACAAGAACAAGTCACAAAAGTGCTAGATCCTCGGATACATAAGAGAAGATACACGATCCACGGTCAACTAGGGACGATACACGATAACCGGTCTTGTCTGTGAGGAGGTCTTGATGTTCTTCCCTAAAGAGGGGTCTTGAATCCGCTTGGGGGATCTTCTCCATAGGAGGCTCGAATCTCCGAGGAGAAGGTAACCAAGTGGATGAGCAAAGCTCTCACACGAAATATGAGCTATTCCTTTGCTAACCCTAGAAAGTCGGGCGAGGTGGAGTATGTATAGTCTACGGTGGAGAAGGGATACACGGGCCTCGGCCCTTCACTATGCGCAGACAGGGGAGGCCGGATGTCCGGGCTGATCGGGCCGGATGTCCGGGCTGTCAGGCGATGCCGGATGTCCGGGCTGGGGAGGCCGTATGTCCGGGCTGAAGTGGTGGCATTTGTTGCTCTCGGGTTCAGAGGGGCCGGATTTCCGGGCTGGTGGCCGGATATCCGGGGGCTAGGAAGAGGCCGGATGTCCGGGATGTCGAGGCCAGATGTCCGGAGCCTGTAGCTTCTGGCAGCTGTGCTGCTGTAGTGGATGGCACTCCAGGGGCCGGATGTCCGGGGTCTTGGCCGGATGTCCGGTGCCTGGGAGATGTTCTTGGCTCCTTCCGGTGGCTCTCCTCATCCGTGGACTTGGGGACTTGTACATCTTCATGCGCATCTTTGGGAGGGTCCTCTTGGTGCCTAATCATGCACAACACCACAGACTTAGGTAGTAGCCATGTCTCATGCATAGAAAGTGGAAGTTCGGAGAGGAGTGAGTTCACCTTATCTTCGATAGCCTTGGCTCGGGCTCGTGTCATTGATCCAAGTGGTGTCATTGGAGGTGTAGGTGCGTCCATGCGGATGATCTTGCGATGCTCCGCATCATCTCCCCTCCCTTGGGGAAGATCCTTCCTCGGATCGAAATCCTCATCACCATGGTAGGGCGAGAGATCTTTGATGTTGAAGATGTCGCTCACGGAGTACTTGTTGCGAGGGATGTCGATATTGTATGCATTGTTGTTGTAGCGTGCAAGCACCTTGAAGGGTCCAACCGTGCATGGTCGAAGTTTGGACTTGCGTTCTTAGGGAAAGCGATCCTTGCGAAGAGGTCTCCAATGTTGAATATCATAGGGTGCTTGTTGACGTTGAGCTTGGTCGCAAGGCGTTGTACTTGGAGCTCGATGGTGTTTCTTGTATCTTCATGCACCTTCTTGAGATGGGTCGCTCGTGCACTTGCGTCCAAATTGATGCGCTCTTGGAGTGGTAGAGGAAGAATGTCCAATGGTGACAATGGATTAAATCCGTAGACGACCTCGAAGTGGGACTTGCCGGTTGTTGAGTGTCTTGCTCAGTTGTAGGCGAACTCGGCGATAGGTAGGCACTCCTCCCACTCCTTGATGTTCTTATTGATGAGTACTCGAAATAGAGGGGAGAGTGTGCGGTTGGTCACTCCGTTTGGCCGTCGGTTCAAGGATAGTATGTCGTGGAGAAGAGTATCTTGATTCCGAGCTTGGCGCACAGGGTCTTCCAAAAGAAGATTAGGAACTTGACGTCACGGTCCGAGACAATTGTCTTTGGCACTCCATGTAAACGCAATATTTCCCTACAAAATAGATTAGCAACATGTGAAGCATCGTCTATCTTGTTGGAAGGAATGAAATGTGCCATTTTAGAGAAATGGTCCACAACGACAAATATTGAATCTTTCCCATTTCGAGTCCTAGGCGAACCAAGCACAAAGATATCTTCCCATGGTTGGTATGGAATTGGTAGAGGCATATAAAGGCCATGAGATTGAGCTTTGGACTTAGCTTTGCGACATGTAGAGCATCGGTTGGTGAAGCGATTGATGTCACGAAACATCTTGCGCCAAAAGTAGTTCTTTGAGAGTGTAGCGAACGTCTTGTCTCGTCCAAAGTGTCCCATTAAGCCTCCTCCATGAGATTCCTGCAAAAGCAACAAACAAAGAGAAGACTCGGGGATGCAAAGTTTGTTAACTCTCATTATATATCCATCCTTGATGTAATAGCGCTCCCAAGAAGTATGCATCAAACACTTGGTATAAGGAGTAGCAAAAGTAGGGTCATGCTCATACAAGTCTTTGATATGCTCAAAACCAATGACATCAGATGCGGAGCATCCCAAGGCCATCCCCATGGACCCAACTACATCTCCTTCCACACCTCTTGGACCTATGACACGAGCACGTGCGAGAGCTCTTGAAACCAAGGTGACATCTCTCCTCTCACATTTCCACTTTGATGCACATGAGACACGGCTACTACCTCATATGGACACTTTGTGCATCCTCAGGTATCATGGAGAAGCTAAGGAGCAAGGAGAAGAGGAAGAGGAAGATGGTCGGGAAGAGGGAGATGAAGAAGAAGAGGAGACCAAAGTCTCCAGGCTCCGGACGACCGACGAACCTCGGACGTCCGACGACCTCCAGGCTCCGGACGTCCGGCCTCCTCCGGAAGACCGACACTACCACACCCGAGCCAAAACAGACGGACGTCTGACGCCACCCGGACGACCGACGACCCTCGGACGACCAACCCCGACTGGACGTCCGACCGAAGACCACCCGAGAAGAATCAACGGGCGTCCGACAGGCACCGGACGTCCGGACCCTCGCGAGCCTCTGAACGACCGTTGACCCCCGGACGTCCGACGCCTGAGCACCGTTTCGAGTTGGGCTGCAGCCCATGTACCCCTTCTCCCCCTCTTTTGCACTAAGACTATAAATACTCCTCCCCGTACAACTTTCTAGGGTTAGCGTTGTTTTAGCTCATTTGTGAGATAGTGCTTCGCTCATCCATATCGGATCTACTCCTTGAGAGAAACCGCGGCCCCTCTCCGGAGAAGATCCACCTTGGATTAAAGACCCCTTTCTAAGGGAAGATCCCCTCGTGGATTCAAGACCTCCTCACAGAGAAGACCAGTTACCGTGTATCGTCCCTAGTTGATCGTGTACCATGAATCGTTCCATGTATCCGAGGATCTAGCACTATTGTGACTTGTTCTTGTTAGGTTGAGTGTTCCTCTTGTGTTTCCCCATTGTGTTCTTTGTGTTCTTCTCGGGATTCCGCTCCTTTCATGAAAGATCTGGCGATAGGGTTCGTACCCTACATCATCTTGGTATCATGAGCCACGTTGATCACGATTTCGGAGCCTCCCCATTTTGTTGCTAGCCTTGTTTTGTTGTTTTTTGTCCTAATTCGAAAACTTCCCCACAAAAATAGCCCCAATTTTTTTTTTGTTAGTGTGTTGAGATTTTGTTGGTTTGGATCCGTGGATTTGCTTTGTTTTGAGTGGATCTAGCTTTTTCCCTTTCCCCACCCTTACCATCCACAAATCCGCCCGGAAGCGACAAATTTCAACTCCACCACCTCGCCCTCGTGCTGTTCATCCCGTGCCCGAAAATCGTCCAGGCACCGGAAGTCCGACCCAGCCCGGACGTCCGACAATGACCAGACGACCGGCCCAGCCCGGACGTCCGACCGACCCTGAAGAAACTGAATTTTTTCAGTTTTAGTCACAACAACCGCCCCACATTTCCGCAAACGCACTCCTACCACTATACACCATCCCCACTTCCGCATACCACCACAATTTCGACCAGTTCGCACTCCGCCACGTGTTGCCACTTTGAAGTTTGAGAATTTGAGTTGCGGTAGCGTATCCTTTTGTGTTTCGGCTATTTAGGTACGGTTCGACATCGACATCACCGCCGCTCATCTTCGCCACGGACGCATCCTACATCGTCATCAACAACGACCACCTTGACTACCGGTCTTGCTTACGGACGTGGAACCAAAGAATGGTAACCTCATCTTGGTATTGGACATATCACTCTTGCCATTACATTGATAGCCATCATAGCCTTACTCCTTTCCGTTGCTTACCCATCGAGACTAGCCATTGAGTATTCCCGGCACTGAGACTTGTGCACATTAGTGATCATACTTACCATAGCATACATACATCATTGTTGCATATATTGGTATGATTTCTTGTGTCACAAAGTTGTCATCGCATACACAATTGCTATATTGGTTCGTCAAGCATCGCCTAAGAAAAGAGCTCCAACATCAAAGAGCCAAACAAGATTTTGAGCAAAGAGGAAAGATAAGCAAAGAGATTTTAAGCAAGAACCATAGCATCATACAACATTAAGATTGTCATACTCGATCATCTTGGACCATATCATAGAAACACCTTGCATAAAGCATATTTGGGATAGAAGTCGTTGCATTTTTTCTAAGTAGGTTGCGCACAAGTTCTTGTATCCGCCTATTGTGCAATCGTGCTAGCGTCTCTCTAGTGTTGTGCAACAAGAGCATTTTTGTGGATTCCACATTTTGGCTCATCCTTGGTTGCCCAACCCCACTTATCTTTTTGCGTGTGTGTTTTCGTGTACCTTATATGCTTGGTCTACTTGTTACATTGCATCTTGCGAATCTTTTCCAACATTATTGAAGGTCACTTACAATTGCATCAAATTTTGTGCCACCATCCTAACCAAGCTCCACCATAAGCTTTTACTTGTGTAGGTGTGAGATACCGACAAGAGCTAGTACCAACTGTGCTATTTCCTTGTCCTACATTGGAGTGATCATCGATCCACTCTCAACTTCGGTCAAGGTACACTTGGTATTCGTTCTTCTCTTTCTACCACTCACATTTGTCCTGGAATGATGGATAGGCCAAGTACTTCTACCAACCCACTCTTCATAGAGCAAGATGACGACATGAACTCCTTCGTCACCAAGAGTCACCTCTTTGGTGCACAACGTGCTTTGCATCAAGAGCAACAAGCCATGAGTGAACGCATAGACAACCTTGCCGCCGACTTGCAACTCTCCAAGCAACGTACAAGGGACTACTTCGAACACAAGCTCGATGATCACAAGCAAGAGAATGACGCAAGAATGGACGAGATTCGCGCTTTGTTGCTCAACCGCTCTTCGTCCACTTCAAGAAGGAGCCATTCAAGCCGACACTCCGACTTCACCCTCTCCGGCTCAAGTACACCGACATCCAACACTCTTCGCCGTGCTGCGCGCAACGAGCATCAAGCGAGCCTCAATCCTCTACGCGACACCGACTCTCAAGAGCGCCGACAATGCCAAACTCAAGAGGCCTTTGCGCTAGCACGCGAATGGCACAGACAACGCCAACATGAAGAGGAAGAGCGAGCGCGTCTACACCAAGCTGCACAAGATGTCGAACCACAACGACAAGACGAACAACTCCGTGACGGTCAAGCACTTGCGCCGCAACAAGCTCTACGCGATTCAAGTCGAGCCATAGCTGACCGAGGCTGACAAGCCCGTGAACAAGAGGAAGCATTTCGCGAAGAAATTCAAGAACAAAGATTTCAAGCTCGCATGCATCGTCAAGTCCCTCAAGTTACTCCTCGAGCTCGACAAGCTCCTCCACAAGCACGTCAAGAACAACAAGTTCCTCAAGATCACGAAGACAATGGAGATCCTCCACGACAAGAGCATCATGAGGTTGACAACCCTCCTCATCACGAGCGACACGAGCTTAACCATCAGCAACATGGACGTCATCATCCTCGACCCCAACACAATGAAGAACAACGCTATGGAAAGCTCAAGTTCACCATGCCCAAGTTCAACGGAAGCAACGATCCCGAAGAGAACCTTTCATGGGCATTGAAAGTCGATAAGATCTTCCGTTTGCACAACTACGAAGAAGAGAAGAAGATCGCGATGGCATCCCTTGAGTTCCAAGACTATGTCCTCATTTGGTGGGAACAAGTTATCGAGCGTCGAGAGGCAAGAGGTGAACCACCCATCACTACTTGGGCGCAAATGAAGGATGTCATGAGAGCACTCTTTGTGCCTACCTACTACAAAAGCAACCCCCTCAAGAAACTCCAACTACTCAAGCAAGGACCCAAGAGCGTTGAAGAGTATTACAAGGAGATGGAGATTGCCATGATACGAGCCAATGTCACGGAAGATGAAGAGCAAACAATGGCACGTTTCTTGAATGGACTCAACCATCCTATCAAGAAGATCACCGACTTCCAACCATACACGAACCTCATCGAGCTAGTGCATCAAGCTACCAAAGCAAAACGCCAAGTGCAAGATGACTTCAAGTATGCCAAGTTCTCATCAAAGTCATACGGCTTCTCCAACAACCAAGCTTCAACAACTCCAACACAAACTACCAAGCCTTCTACTAGCACCATCGACAAGTCGAGTTCCAAGAAAGCTTCGTCAACTCCAAGTCATCCTCCTACCATGAACAACTTCAAGCCGAGAGCTTCATCATCATCAACTCCAACCGATGAGACCGTCAAGACGAGTTCCTTCAAGTGTTTCACTTGCGGAGGCCGAGGCCACAAGTCCTATGAGTGCACCAACAAGCGCACCATGATCCTCAATGACGACGGCACCTACGATTCCATGGGCGAAGAAGAAATGGACGCCATCGAGCAAGTCGCCATGCACCGGCAAGTGAACTATGACGAGGAACAAGTCTTTTGCGCTGAAGATTCAAGTCCCGCCCTTGTGGTCTCCAAGGTCTTTAATCTCCAACACCACCAAGAAGAAGACCAACGATGCCACATATTCCACACCAAGGTCGGCATCAATGGACGATCCGTCAAGGTCATCATCAATGGAGGAAGTTGTCATAATCTCGCAAGTGAAGAACTTTTCTCCAAGCTCCAATTTCCCAAGACGAAGCATCCACATCCATACAAATTGCAATGGCTTAGCGACTCCGGCACCATCCAAGTCGAGCACCGAGTACAAGTGTCCTTCAAAATTGGCTCCTACGAAGACACCTTAGAGTGCGACGTCGTTCCAATGACCGTTTGCCATCTTCTCCTTGGAAGCCCATGGCAATTCGATAGAGGAGTCATCCACAACAGCCGAACGAACCACTACATCTTCAAGATGAAGGGCAAGGAGTATGTACTTCGTCCCATGTCTCCAAGTCAAGTAATCGCCGACAAGCAAGCTACCCATCGTGGAGATCATAGTGAGAGAGCGAGCCACCAAAAAGAGAGTGAGAGACACAAGTCCAAATTGAGTGCCTCCACGATGAGAACAGAAGAACCTAGTTCTATTAGCCACCAAACGTGAGATAAGAGAAGTGTGTGAGAAACCATCTAGTGTGATACACTATGTCCTCTTGTGCAAGGACAACGCACCAAAAGCTAACACCTCTCACAATCTACCTTTAGTCTTGTCTTCTCTTTTGCAGGAATTTCAAGATGTTTTCCCCGATGAACTACCTCCGGGTCTACCTCCTCTACGAGGCATTGAGCACCGAATCGACCTCATCCCAGGAGCACCTCTTCCAAACAAAGCTCCATACCGCGTCAACCCCAAAGAAACCAAAGAAATACAAAGGCAAGTAAAGCATCTCATAGACCATGGACATGTGCATGAAAGTTTGAGCCCTTGTGATGTCCCGGTTATTCTTGTGCCAAAACATGACGGTAGCTTTCGCATGTGCTCCGATTGTAGACCTATCAACGCTATCACCATTCGCTATAGGTATCCCATTCCACGCCTAGATGATATGCTTGATGAGCTTAGTGGTGCCACTATCTTTTCCAAAATTGATCTCAAGAGTGGTCACTATCAAATCCGCATACAAGAGGGTGATGAATGGAAAACCGCTTTCAAAACCAAGTTTGGTTTGTATGAGTGGTTTGTCATGCCTATGGGTCTATCGGAAGTACCGGGTACTTTTATGCGTCTTATGAATCATGTCTTTAGCCCTTACATTGGTATATTTGTTGTGGTCTACTTTGATGATATCCTTGTTTATAGCAAATCTCTTAGAGATCATGTCACCCATGTTCGAACCGTTCTGCAAACTCTTCGAAAAGAGCAACTCTATGCTAATATGGAGAACTACCTTTTTGTCGTTGACAAGCTCGTTTTCTTGGGTTTTGTTGTTTCTTCTAAGGGTGTTCATGTTGACGAGTCCAAGATCAATGCTATTAAGACTTGGCCACAACCAACCAACTTGCATCAAGTGCGTAGTTTTCTTGGCCTTGTGGGTTTCTATCGTCGCTTTGTGAAGGATTTTAGCACCATTGCTTCGCCTTTGCATGCTTTGAGCAAGAAGAATGCACCTTTCGTTTCGGGACCATCCCAAGATACCGCATTCAATGAGCTTAAGAATTTGCTTACTCATGCTCCCATGCTTGCATTACCAAATTTTTACAAGCCTTTTCAAATTCATTGTGATGCTAGTGGTAATGGCATAGGAGGTGTGTTAACGCAAGAGAAGCGCCCCATCACCTATTTTAGTGAGAACTTTCCGGCGCGCAACTCAATTACCCAATCTATGACAAAGAGCTATACGATGTAGTCCGGGTTTTGCATGAATGGGAACATTACCTTCGTCCCCATGAGTTTATCATTCATACAAATCATGAGACTCTCAAGTATCTTAAGGGTCAAACCAGGTTGAACAAGCGTCATGCTAAATGGAGTGAATTTATTGAGTCTTTTCCTTATGTCATCATGTACATTAAGGGCAAAGAAAACATTGTAGCAGATGCTCTTTCCCGCATATGCATGCTTTTTAGCCAACTTGAGTTAGATGTCATTGGCTCCGAGCATATCAAAGACTTGTATGAGCATGATGAAACTTTTGCTACTCATTATGCCAAGAGTTTGATACGCACATCTTGGGAACGTTATTACATCAAGAATGGATATTTTATGAGAGCTAACAAACTTTGCATCCCTGAGTCTTCTTTTCGTTTGTTTCTTTTACAGGAATCTCATGGAGGAGGCTTCATGGGACATTTCGGACGTGACAAGACGTTCGCTACGCTCTCAAAGAACTACTTTTTGCCCAAGATGTTTCATGATGTCAATCGCTTCACCAACCGATGCTCTACATGTCGCAAAGCTAAGTCCAAAGCTCAATCTCATGGCCTCTATATGCCTCTACCAATTCCATACCAACCATGGGAAGACATTAGCATGGACTTTTTACTTGGTTTGCCTAGGACTCGAAATGGGAAAGATTCAATATTTTTCATTGTGGACCATTTCTCAAAAATGGCACATTTTATTCCTTGCAACAAGATAGACGATGATTCACATGTAGCTAATCTCTTTTGTAGGGAAATATTGCGTCTACATGGAGTGCCAAAGACGATCGTCTCAGACCGCGACGTCAAGTTCCTAAGTTTCTTTTGGAAGACCCTATGCGCCAAGCTCGGAATCAAGCTACTCTTCTCCACAGCTTACCACCCTCAAACCGATGGTCAAACGGAGGTGACCAACTGTACACTCTCCGCTCTACTTAGAGTACTCATCAAGAAGAATATCAAGGAGTGGGAGGAGTGCCTACCTATCGCCGAGTTCGCCTACAACCGAGCAAGACACTCAACTATCGGCACGTCCCCCTTCGAGGTCGTCTACGAATTCAACCCATTGTCACCATTGGACATTCTTCCTCTACCACTCCAAGAACGCATCAATTTTGACACAAGTGCATGAGCGACACATCTCAAGAAGGTTCATGAAGATACAACAAACACCATCGAGCGCCAAGTCCAACGCCTTGTGGCCAAGCTCAACTTCAACAAGCAACCTATCGTCTTCAACATTGGTGATCTCGTGTGGCTACACCTTCGCAAGGATCACTTTTCACAAGAACGCAAGTCCAAGCTTCGACCACGAGCGGATGGACCTTTCAAGGTGCTCGCACGATAGAATGGCAACGCTTACAAGATCGACCTCCCACGCGACAAGTACAACGTGAGAGACATCTTCAACGTCAAAGATCTCTCTCCCTTCCATGGTGATGAAGAACTTGATCCGAGGACGGATCTTCCCCAAGGGAGGGGAGATGATGCAAAGCATCCCAAGGCCATCCCCATGGACCCAACTACATCTCCTTCGACACCTCTTGGACCTATGACACGAGCATGTGCAAGAGCTCTTGAAACCGAGGTGACATCTCTCATCTCACATTTCCACTTTGATGCACATGAGACGCGGCTACTACCTCATATGGACACTTTGTGCATTCTCAGGTATCATGGAGAAGCTAAGGAGCAAGGAGAAGAGGAAGAGGAAGATGGTCGGGAAGACGGAGACGAAGAAGAAGAGGAGACCAAAGTCTCCAGGCTCCGGACGACCGATGAACCCCGGACGTCCGACGACCTCCAGGCTCCGGACGTCCGTCCTCCTCCGGACGACCGACACTACCACACCCGAGCCAAAACAGACGGACGTCCGACGCCACCCGGACGACCGACCCCGATCGGACGTCCGACCGAAGACCACCCGAGAAGAATCTATGGACGTCCAACAGGCACCGGATGTCCGGACCCTCGTGAGCCTCCGGACGACCGGTGACCCCCGGACGTCCGACGCCTGAGCACTGTTTCGAGTTGGGCCGCAGCCCATGTACCCCTTCGTCCCCTCTTGTGCACTAAGACTATAAATACTCCGCCCTGTACAACTTTCTAGGGTTAGTGTTGTGTTAGCTCATTTTTGAGATAGAGCTTCGCTCATCCATATCGTATCTACTCCTTGAGAGAGACCGCGGCCCCTCTTCGGAGAAGATCCACCTTGGATTCAAGACCGCTTTCTAAGGGAAGATCCCCCCGTGGATTCAAGACCTCCTCAAGGAGAAGACCGGTTACCGTGTATCATCCCTAGTTGATTGTGTACCATGAATCATTCCATGTATCCGAGGATCTAGCACTATTGTGACTTGTTCTTGTTAGGTTGAGTGTTCCTCTTGTGTTTCCCCTTTGTGTTCTTCGTGTTCTTCTCAAGATTCTGCTCCTTTCGTGAAAGATCGGGCGATAGGGTTCCTACCCTACATCAACATCCAATTCAAGTTGAGTCACAAGCATGCATATGCGGGAAAGAGCGTCCTCTACAACATTTTATCTACCCTTGATGTACTGGATGACATAAGGAAAAGACTCAATAAATTCACTCCATTTAGCATGACGCTTGTTCAACTTGGCTTGTCTTAAGATACTTGAGAGTCTCAGGATTGGTATGAATGATAAACTCATGGGGACGAAGGTAATGTTCCCATTCATACAAGACTCGCACTAAAGCATATAGCTCTTTGTCATAGATGGGATAATTGAGTTGCGCTCCGGAAAGTTTCTCACTAAAATAAGCTATGGGGCGCTTCTCTTGCGTTAACACACCTCCTATGCCATTACCACTAGCATCGCAATGAATCTCAAAAGGCTTGTCCAAGTTGGGTAAAGCAAGCATGGGAGCATGAGTAAGAAAATTCTTAAGCTCATTGAATTTTCTATCTTGGGATGGTCCCCAAACAAAAGGCGCATTCTTCTTGCTCAAAGCATGTAAAGGCGAAGCAATGGTGCTAAAATCCTTCACAAAGCGACGATAGAAACCCGCAAGGCCAAGAAAACTACGCACTTGATGCAAGTTGGTTGGTTGTGGCCAAGTCTTAATAGCATTGATCTTGGACTCATCAACATGAACACCCTTAGAGGAAACAATAAAACCCAACAAAATGAGCTTATCAACACCAAAAAGGCATTTTTTCCATATTAGCATAGAGGCGCTCTTTTCTAAGAGTTTGCAAAATGGTGCGTACATGGGTGACATGCTCTTTGAGAGATTTGCTAAACACAAGAATGTCATCGAAGTAAACCACAACAAATATACCAATGTAAGGGCGAAAGACATGATTCATAAGGCGCATAAAAGTAACCGGTGCTTCTGAAAGACCCATAGGCATGACTAACCACTCATACAAGCCAAATTTGGTTTTGAAAGCGGTTTTCCATTCATCACCATCATGTATGAGGATTTGATAGTAACCACTCTTAAGATCAATTTTGGAAAAGATAGTGGCACCGCTAAGCTCATCAAGCATATCATCTAGGCGTGGAATGGGATACCTATATCGAACGGTGACAGCATTGATAGGTCTACAATCGGAGCACATGCGAAAACTACCGTCTCGTTTTGGCACAAGGATGACCGAAATGGCACAAGGGCTCAAACTTTCACACACATGTCCATGGTCTATGAGATGCTTTACTTGCCTTTGTATTTCTTTGGTTTCTTTGGGGTTGACGCGGTATGGAGCTTTGTTTGGAAGAGGTGCTCTTGGGATGAGGTCGATTCGGTGCTCAATGCCTCATAGAGGAGGTAGACCCGGAGGTAGTTCATCGGGGAAAACATCTTGAAATTCCTGCAAAAGAGAAGACAAGACTAAAGGTAGAGTGTGAGAGGTGTTAGCTTTTGGTGCGTTGTCCTTGCACAAGAGGACATAGTGTATCACACTAGATGGTTTCTCACACACTTCTCTTATCTCACAATTGGACAGAGGACGCACTCCTTGCCCTTCATCTTGAAGATGTAGTGGTTTGTGCAGCCATTGTGGATGACTCCTCTATCAAATTGCCATGGGAATCCAAGGAGAAGATGGCAAACGGTCATTGGAACAACGTCGCACTCCAAGGTGTCTTCGTAGGCGCCAATTTTGAAGGAGACTTGTACTCGGTGCTCGACTTGGATGGTGCCGGAGTCGCTAATCCATTGCACTTTGTATGGATGTGGATGCTTCGTCTTGGGCAATTGGAGCTTGGAGCAAAGTTCTTCACTTGCGAGATTATGACAACTCCCTCCATCGATTATGACCTTGACGGATCATCCATTGATGCCGGCCTTGGTGTGGAATATGTGGCATCTTTGGTCTTCTTCTTGGTGATGTTGGAGGGTCAAGACTTTGGAGACAACAAGTGCGGGACTTTAGTCTTCGTCGCAAAAGACTTGTTCCTCTTCATCGTTAACTTGCTGGTGCATGGCGACTTGCTCGATGGCGTCCATTTCTTCTTCACTCATTGAGTCATAAGTGCCGTCGTCTTTGAGGATCATGGTCCGCTTGTTGGTGCACTCATAGGACTTGTGGCCTCGGCCTCCACAAGTGAAACACTTGAAGGAACTCGTCTTGATGGTCTCATCGGTTGGAGTTGATGATGATGAAGCTTTCGG
This sequence comes from Triticum urartu, assembly GCF_056163025.1. NCBI lineage: Eukaryota > Viridiplantae > Streptophyta > Magnoliopsida > Poales > Poaceae > Triticum > Triticum urartu. Next base: position 277,259,964 of record NC_141876.1, read on the forward strand.
CTTGAAGTTGCTCATAGTAGGATGACTTGTAGTTTACGATGCTTTCTTGGAACTCGACTTGTCGATGTTGGTAGTAGAAGGCTTTGTAGTCGGTGTTGGAGTCGCTGAAGCTTGGTTGTGGGAGAAACCGTAGGACTTGGATAAGAACTTGGCATTCTTGAAATCGTCTTGCACTTGGCATTCTGCTTTGGTAGCTTGGTGGACTAGCTCGATGAGATTTGAGTATGGTTGGAAGTCGGCGATCTTCTTGATGGGATGATTGAGTCCATTCAAGAAACGTGCCATTGTTTGCTCATCATCTTCTGTGACATTGGCTCTTATCACTGCAATCTTCATCTCCTTGTAATACTCTTCAACGCTCTTGGTTCCTTGCTTGAGTTGTTGGAGTTTCTTGAAGAGGTCGCGGTTGTAGTAGGTAGGTACGAAGCGTGCTCTCATGACATCCTTCATTTGTGCCCAAGTGGTGTTGGGTGGTTCCCCTCTTGCCTCACGGAGCTCAATGACTTGTTCCCACCAAATGAGGACATAGTCTTGGAACTCAAGGGATGCCATTGCGATCTGCTTCTCTTCTTCATAATTGTGCAAACGGAAGATCTTGTCAACTTTCAATGTCCATGAAAGGTACTCTTCAGGATCATTGCTTCCATTGAACTTGGGCATGGTGAACTTGAGTTAGCCATAGATTTGCTCTTCATTGTGTTGGGGTCGGGGATGATGACACCCATGTTGTTGATGATTGTTCAACTCGTGGTGCTCTTGGCGCGGCGGGTTGTCATCCTCATGTTGCTCTTGTCATGGAGGATCTCCATTGTCTTCATGCTCTGGATTGACTTGTTGTTCTTGGCGAGCTTGTGGATGAGCTTGTCGAGCTCGAGGAGGAACTTGACGATGCACGCGAGCTTGAAATCTTCGTTCTTGAATTTCTTCGTAAAGTGCTTCCTCTTGTTCACGGGCTTGTCGGCCACGGTCGGCTACGGCTCGACTTCAATCGCGTAGAGATTGTTGCGCCGCAAGTGCTTGAGCGTCACGGAGTTGTTGTTCTTGACATTGTGCCTCGACATCTTGAGCATTTTGGCATAGACACGCTCGCTCTTCCTCTTCATGTTGGCGTTTTCGTTGCCATTCTCGTGCTAGCGAAAAGGCCTCTTGGATTTGACGTTGTCGGTGCTCTTGCGAGTTGGTGTCGCGTAGAGGATAGAGGCTTGCTTGACACTCATTGTGCGCGGCACGGCGAAGAGTGTTCGATGTCGGTGTACTTGAGTCGGAGAGGGTGAAGTCGGAGTGGCGGCTTGAATGGCTCCTTCTTGAAGTGGAAGAAGAGCGGTTGAGCAACAAAGTGCGAATCTCGACCATCCTTGCGTCATTCTCTTGCTTGTGATGATCGAGCTTGTGGTCGAAGTAGTCCCTTGTACATTGCTCGAAAAGTCGCAAGTTGGTGGCAAGGTTGTCGATGCGTTCACTCTGGCTTGTTGCTCTTGATGCAAAGCACGTTGTGCACCAAAGAGGTGACTCTTGGTGACGAAGGAGTTCATGTCGTCGTCTTGCTCCATGAAGAGTGGGTTGGCAGAAGTACTTGGCCTATCCATCATTCCAAGACAAATGTGAGTGGTAGAAAGAGAAGAACGAATACCAAATGTACCTTGACCGAAGTTGAAAGTGGATCGGGGATCACTCCAATGTAGGGCAAGGAAATAGCACAATTGGTACAAGCTCTTGTCGGTTTCTCACACCTACACAAGTAAAAGATTTTGGCGGAGCTTGTTTAGGATGGTGGCACAAAATTTGATGCAATTATAAGTGAGCTTCAATAATGTTGGAAAAGATTCGCAAGATTCAATGTAACAAGTAGACCAAGCATAAGGTACACGGAAACACACCCACAAAAAGATAAGTGGGGTCGTGCAACCAAGGGTGAGCCAAAATGTGGAATCCACAAAAATGCACTTTTTGCACAACACTAGAGAGACGCTAGCACGATTGCACAATAGGCGGATACAAGAACTTGTGCACAACCTACTTAGCAAAAATGCAACAACTTCTATCCCAAGTATGCTCTATGCAAGGTGTTGATATGATATGATCCACGATGATCAAGTATGACAATCTTAATGTTGTATGATGCTATGGTTCTTTCTTAAAAGCTCTTTGCTTATCTTTCCTCTTTGCTTAAAAGCTTGTTTGGATCTATGATGTTGGACCTCTTTTCGTATGCGATGCTTGACAAACCAAGATAGCAATTGTGTATGCGATGACTACTTTGTGACACAAGAGATGATACCAATATATGCAACAATGACGTATATATGCTATGGGAAGTATGATCAGTAATGTGCACAAGTCTCATTGCTGGCAATACTCAATGGCTAGTCTCAAAGGGTAAGCAACGCAAAGGAGTAAGGCTATAATGGCTATCAATGTAATGGCAAGAGTGATATGTCCAATACCAAGATGAGGCTACCGGTCTTGCTTCCGGTATGGTGTCAAAATGGTGGCACGAATACCAAGGTGTAGTTGAGGTGGTCGTTATTGATGACGATGTAGGACGGTGGTGATGATGTAGGACGCGTCCATGGCGAAGATGAGCGGCGGTGATGTTGATGTCGAACCTTACCTAGATAGACGAAACACAAAAGGATACGATACCGCAACTCAAATTCTCAAACCTCAAAGTAGCAAATGTGTCGGAGAGCGAAACGGTCCAAAATGGTTGGGCTATGCGGAAGTGGTGGAGGTATGCAGAAGTATATGTGGTATATGGTGGGCACCGGAACAAAATTTGGTGAAAAATGGACGGAAAACAGGGCGGTGGATGGAGATGTTGCTGCCAGGGGTCGAAAGTCAGGGTGGAAGGTCGGATATCCAGGCTCTGGATCCGGGGACGAACGGGATGAACACCGCGTGGAGAGGTCAAATCCAGGTGAAATTCGGAGGAATTTGTGGATGGAAATTGGGGGGAAATGGATGGGAAGCTAGATCCACTCAAAACAAAGCAAATCCACGGATCCAAACCAACAAAATCTCAACACACCAACAATTCACAGAAAAATTTGGGGCTATTTTTGTGGGGCAATTTTTGAATTTAGGACGGAATCAACAAAATTAGGCTAGAAAACACAACAGGGAGGCTCCGAAATCGTGATCAACGTGGCTCATGATACCAAGATGATGTAGGGTAGAACCCTAATCGGGCGATCTTTCATGAAAGGAGCGGAATCCCGCGAAGAACACGAAGAACACAAAGGCGAAACACAATAGGAACACTCAAACTAACAAGAACAAGTCACAAAAGTGCTAGATCCTCGGATACATAAGAGAAGATACATGATCCACGGACAACTAGGGATGATACACGGTAACCGGTCTTCTCGGTGAGGAGGTCTTGATGTTCTTCCCTAGAGAGGGGTCTTGAATCCGCTTGGGCGATCTTCTCCGTAGGAGGCTCGAATCTCCGAGGAGAAGGTAACCAAGTGGATGAGCAAACCTCTCACACGAAATATGAGCTATTCCTTTGCTAACCCTAGAAAGCCGGGCGAGATGGAGTATATATAGTCTAGGGGGAGAAGGGATACACGGGCCTCTGCCCTTCACTGTGCGCAGACAGGGGAGGCCAGATGTCCGGGATGAAGTGGTGGCATTTTTTGCTCTCGGGTTTAGAGGGGCCAGATGTCTGGGCTGTCGAGGCCGGATGTCCGGGGCCTATAGCTTCTAGCAGCTGTGCTGCTGTAGTGGATGACGCTCCAGGGGCCGGATGTCCGGGGTCTTGGCCGGATGTCCGGGGCCTTGGAGATGTTCCTGGATCCTTCCGGTGGTTCTCCTCATCCGTGGGCTTGGGGACTTGTACATCTTCATGCGCATCTTTGAGAGGGTCCTCTTGGTGCCTAATCATGCACAACACCACGGACTTAGGTAGTAGCCATGTCTCATGCATAGAAAGTGGAAGTTCGGAGAGGAGTGAGTTCACCTTATCTTCGATAGCCTTGGCTCGGGCTCGTGTCATTGGTCCAAGTGGTGTTTTTGGAGGTGTAGGTGCGTCCATGGGGATGATCTTGGGATGCTCCGTATCAGTAGGGCCCTTGCGCCTCACGTCCTTGGCTTGGACCTTCTTGTCTTCAGGATCGGCCTCCGGGAGCTCTAGGAGGGAGAGGCGACCTTCCAATGCCCTCGTGCGTGTGGTTTCCATGTTGAACATCTCCAGAGCCGAGAACAATTCTTCATGTATGGCGAGCTCTTCCTTCATCTTGACGTCCCAGACAACGTCGGTGAATGCCAAAATGATGGCCTCGTCCGACACCTTAGGGATCTTGAGGCGAACATTGGTGAAGCGTTGTATGTATTTGTGCAAGGTTTCGCCTGGCTGCTGCTTGATGCGCGGCAGGTCGCCTGCCGCAGGAGCGCGGCAAGCGAGTGCCTTGGAAGTTGAAAATGAAACGCTCGCGGAGCTCATCCCAGGAAGAAATCGACCACACCGGAAGGTTCAGGAGCCAAGAGCACGCGCCATCCTTGAGTGCCATGGGAGACCAATTCGCCATGACCTTCTCGTTGCCATTCGCCGCCTCGATACTCAGCTCGTAGATCTGGAGGAACTCAGCAGGGTCGGGGTGCCATCGTAGCACGGAGGAAGATCCGGCTTGAACTTGTCGGGCCAGAGGATGCGGCCCAGCTTCCGGAGTGAAAGCACGGCATCCTGCCGCACTCACAGGGGCCAGCCACAGGTGGGGAGCCTAATCTTGAAGCCCGTGCGCCACCGCCTCTGGCGGCACGCGGTCTTGACGTGGTGGAGCTGGAAGTGCACGCGCTTCTCCTTGGGGCCGCTGCACCACCTGGCAGCTTTCTTCATCGCGCACCGACACCGTGTGTGGCGGGTCGTGCTGGGGAGCCTCACGCCTTGGCTCAAGCTCCACGCCATGTAGAGGAGGAGGAGGAGGCGTGCCATTAGCCACGTCACCCGCCAGGAACGACGGAGGACGAGGCAAATGGGACGGCGCAGGGGCCTCACCAGTGACATTGATGAGCTCGGCGATGCTCGCGAGCTAGTCGTCGTTGGCCGGGTGGTAGCACAAAAGCTTGCGCGCCATGAGCAGCACAGCCCGCGCGTTCGCCGGCCCATGATGAGCATGAGAAGACGACATCATGACCGAAGTGGGTGATGGAGTCACGGTGCAGCCGTCGCGCTGCACGAATGGTGGCAGCGACGAGTCCTGCTATTCATGGGCAGCAGGGTCGGTGGCGGCGTTGGCCACCGGTGAGGCAGTGCGGTGAGGGATGCCATTTCCTATGGGTGCTGTTTGGGCGATCCGAGCAGCCCGGCGCTCGGCGCGAACACGGCGGGCGTCAGCAATAGGAACGGCGGAACAGCGGCTGAGCGAACGGTGGAAGAGAGGCTTTGGCACCCCCCTACCTGGTGTGCCAAATGTCAGATTCAGGGCTCTGTGGACCCAAGAAAGGTTCGAACTTTGGGGCATGTGCGAAGAACTCAACCTCTCCATCCAGGTAGATCACCACCCCCATGGCCTAGCTCGATGAACAAGGAAGAAAATTGACACAACATTTTACCCAGGTTCGGGCCACCTTGCAGTGTAAGACCCTACTCTTGCTTTGTGGTGGATTGGACTCACGAGGGGCTGAGGATGAACTAGTACAAGGGAAGAGCAACCTCGCAAGGTCTGCTCTGGTTTGGGTGTGAGTTGATCCCCCTTCTCTGGGTGGTGACTAACCTATATTTATAGTGGCCTCGGTCCTCTTCACCCAAAAAAAAGGCGGGAAGGGATCCCATAGTGGCCAATTTGAAGGGAGACAAGTGGTACATCTTATCCTGACAAAAGGTGGTCTTCGCCTGCAAAGCCTCTGGTCGTGACACTGCGGTGGGCTCGGTGATGACATCTGTCCTGCTGTCTTGGTGGTCTTAATCTCATTGTATGGGAATGGAAACCTTTGGTTGATTGCTTTGGACCCTGCGCCTGTGCTTTCCTCCTTAGCACCAAAGAGGAAACCTACTCCTCTGCTCCCTCTAGCGCCCACCAGGCCTTGGCCATCATGGCTTGCGTCACCTCTACCTCATGAGGTTGGCACCTGCATAGAAATCTCCGCTCCTCAGGAGCCAGCCCCGGGAGGCCGCTCCCTCCGAAGGTCTTGATGTCGCCAGCCTTGCAAGGCTTGGCCCCTCGTGAGAGTCTTGTCTTGATGGTTTTGTAGATCGGCCACACCATGCCGTAGATGGAGCCACACCATGGGCCGCAAGCAGGAAGTCTGGGTACCCTGGTTCATAGAACGCCGACAAACATGTCATAAAAAGGCAGGATTGGAAGCATGGTATTTTTCTAAAGCCAACTATACAATAGTAATAGAAAATATCTAAATTACAGACAACGAATGCTACAGTGGAATAATAAGTAAATGTTCAGTAACACTTTACCACATTTGTTGGTATATAGTGGTTGCTATATCATCAAGCATGTACTGCATTCTAACAATACAAGGCACGTGCTACTGTTTGACATGTGATCTTACAATGGTATTATTATCCTTGATTTTCTTTCAGCAACTGCTATCTCATCTTTGAATTATCTAATCCAATGTTTATGGAGCATCAAGTGGCTGCGATGAGAAGAAAAGTGTGTATTTGTTGGACCAACAAGGCGTAGAAATCTACCCGGCGACAAAATTATTTGTATTTACCAATGCAGTAATATGTAGTATTGATACTTCCTGCTACCATACATACTGCGTCGTGTTTTTCTAGAATTACTTGTGTGTCATGTTGGAAACAATGGTGTTGGTGCATTTACGTGCTTTATTGTTCATGTATAATGCCTTCACATATTTGTGCCAAGCTAACATTCAAAATATTTCAAATAGACAGGCGCGGCAACGTGCGTCATCGATGATCTTGTAACCATTAGAGCCCAGCTATCTGGACAAATAAACATACTTACGAGCTCACCTCCTAGGTCGTTGATAAGCTCATTGATGGACTCGTTATTCCAAGCACGTCAAGGCATGCCGTGAAGGTAAGCTTTGTGAAAAAATCAAGTTCAGAGGGCACCGAGCCCCATCCTAGGTGCCATGGATCAAAGCTCACCAGCGTGCCATCCCAGAACAAATGTCGGGAAGATTCAAACAAACGACTACACCCGACGAAGAAATCAGTCGGTGACGGACAAACTTCGTTGATCAAGTCACTTATTTGGATACCGTGCGCAATGCCAAGAGCTTTGACGAGGTCGTTCGGTGAGACGGGAGGGATGTCACCCTTGATGGTTAGCATTAGCACTTTGCCGGCAAACTAGTCATCAAGTGCCACCATGCCACTGTTAAGCGACATCACGTAGCACCCGAAGGTAGGACGGACATCAGGATCTCCCGCTCGGAGATCCGCGATGAGTACAGGGAGTATAGGAGGGGGATTTGGGGGACTAGAGGAGGAATTGAGATTCCAGACATGGGGGAGGGGCGGGAGATTGGGGATGAAAAGGTAGCATGAATTTCGAACACGCGCCAATACGCTCCCGGTGCGCAAGCGCATGAAAGCACTGGGGCCGCCCACATGTCGGCCTAAGAGTCCTTTTTCTTTCTTTTTTTGAGCGCCCGGCCTGACAGTCATAATTGACATGTTTGGCATTGCATTACTACCCGGCCCATATTCAACAATACCTCACATTGGCCCAAACAAGTGTACATCATTGGAAAGACACTGAGCTCAAATTATAACATGAAAAAGGATATATTATATATATACACTGAACACTAGAGAATTGTGATGCCCTCATTTAGCCCACCAATAGTTCGATACAATAAACAATTCAAAACAACGATATATACAACATTCAAACACTGACTAGTGACTACTGCAGACATAAACAGCAGGACCTAATAGTTCATAAGAAGTCTTGCTACACCACCAAAACACACCCATATGCAGTGCTCAGGCTCTTGTGATCCAGACAAGAATGACATTTTAAAGAGAGGCAACTCTTACATCGTAAGAGTGACATAGACGAGGATGAAAAAATGAAAAGGAGTATGCATAACAAAAGAGAGAACTACCCGTCCAAAACAAGCAGCAAAGACAACAAGTCATTCAAAGATGGATGATCCTACACCATCACAATTTGCAGCCCCACTTCAGCCACCAGTGATCCGAAGACACCAGGACTCCACCCTTTTGGAGGCTTGAACCACATCACTGCCTGTCGGAGTTGAGACATCCAAGGCTCAAAGTTAATCCAGATGCCTTTGTCATTCTCACCTTCTTTTGGCTGTAGGTTGTATCATTTACAATCAGGGGACTTTGCTCCCGAAGTCCTAGGGCTCGCCGTGTAGACATAACTTTCCGTAGCAAACAGAGGCTCTCTGCCACCAAGGTCGTTCCCAATGGTGATCTCCTGGTTAATTGGATAATTGAGTCAGAGAAACAGAGAGTGTAACCGAGGCTGTTTACCCGCCTCCAACTCAAAGATCATGAAGGCCCCAACAAGCAGTATCCTACTCATACACATAACAACCACTCTTCAGATACTCATGTATTTCCCGGTGCTTGTACATAGTGGGGGTTTTGCAATATAACTTTGTTGGCTCATGTGTGCAAATGATCATCAGTCTTTTGCCGTTGCCTGATTAAGCGAGGAGCTAGTTGTGCTTCCCTGTTTTTGGCAAAGGTGGTGTCATTACAAAGGGCAGTAACCGTAGGGACACTGCATCATATCTGCAAAGGAGTTTCGGCTAATTGAGGTCGGATTGAAGTCAAGAGGCATCCTGGAAACCCCCGTATCATGGTGAGCTCATCTCAAACAATAGAGGTCGCTTCAATGATGACCGCCTGCAGTTCCATCGAGCATGCAACTAGTTGCATGATGCTCAACATATCCATAAACGAAAAATAGAGTATGAGGATGTCACTGGGGAGATTACTCCAGTTGCGCCTCATATGGAGAAGAAGAAGAAGAAGAAGAAGAACTGTCTTAGTAGACATGACAACTTGTCCATGGAAGTTGAACTACGGCGACCATCATGTTTCTACCACTGCCACACGCGATTCCCATGACGCCGCACCAACCCACGGCACCACGTCCCCTGGCATGCGTCTCACCCATCTTGGCCCCACTACTCCTCTGCCATTGTGTGCATGACATGTGGGCCAGCTGAACTGCGGCGACCATCAAGTTCCTACCACGGCCACACGCGATTCCCACGATGCTGCTCGCACCCATGACACCACACGTCCCCCGACTTATGCCTCACCCCTCTCGGTTCCACTGCCCCTCTGCCTTTGGGAGAATGACATGTGGGCCAGCCACCTATAGGTTCCACATGACATTCACTCAAAGGTGTGCACTAAGCCACTGAAGCTCGGTCTCGTGGGCCCCGAGAGGGAGATGTAACTCATGCGCCAGGTCTTGTGGTGCTCCTGCTATACGAACTCATGCCAAACTCGAAATTTGTTTCTCACAACTACCAATGTCTCAGCATGTGCATTGCATTGGATACAAAGTAGTAGAATAATACTTGTTCACGAAGTTGAAATATAAACACTCTAGTTTTGATATACATATATGAGTAAAAATAAATTACGCTTCACTCAAGACATATTCCGCGGGCTATTTCGATGAGGTCAGGGGCGGGTTTTGCTGGTTTCAAGATAATAATAGATTTTTAAAACATTGGAGCAGATTGTTTTCTAACATTTTGTAGTGTGGCACGACATCTGGTGCACCTAAGTGTCTGAAATAAAAGTGGAGTGCACTATTAGTTATTTACATGCTCCCATTTAGTGGAGTGCCCTCTAAACACATTATCTATTTATTTTTCAGCAGCCTTTCCTAGCCATGCAACCATGCCACATAAGCTAGTCATGCATGCAATCCATAAATTGCAATATACTAGCGTTACTCTAGAGCACGCAATGCCGCCACATCATCTATTTATGCATGTTAGTCATTGGTTTTTTTTGCATTAGTCTTGATCCTTCATTGTTTGGTAGAGATATGATTAATCCAAATACTAACGTTCCATAAAACTAAACTCCAAAGGTCCATTGAAGCTGAGCCAGAGGGCGTATGACGGGGGCGGTGGAGGCGTCTTCATAAGAGGAGGAGAGCTCGAAGGATAAATTTACACGTCCGCCACCACCTACATATCAGTGTGGGACTCCTCGAGCACCAACTGGAGCTCGCGCTCCTCCAAGGAGCGGCGGGGTCATGGTATTTTCCTAAAGCACAATGGGCACCATGCAATACACCTCATAGCTGGGGCGCGGTGCTCACGTCCCGACTTCTGGGGTACCGTCTGGAGCACGCGCTCAACCACCTCATGAGCCACGAGGATGCCATGCTCACGACCATGCCGTTGGAGCACACACTCGTCCGCCTGAGCGGCGAGCATGTGATGTTCGTGGGTATGTTGCCAGAGCACGTGCTCCTCCACATCAAGAGTGGCAACGACGCGATGTTCGCGGTCATGCTCTCATCTAGGTCGGGAGCAGTGATGATACGATGCTTGCGGCCATGCTGTTGGAGAATGCACTCGTCCACATTGTCAGCGACGAGAATGTGATATTCGCAGGCATGCTCCCAAAGAACGCGCTCGTCCACATCGAGAGTGGCAACTATGCGATGTCGTGGGCGTGCTGTCGTCCATGTAGAGAGCGATGATGATGCGATGCTCGCAGGCATGCTGCTGGGGAACGTGCTCATCCACATTGTAACCGGTGAGGACGTGATGCACCTCCTCGTGACCGACCAGGGCGTGCTGCTAGAGCACAGCTACCCCTCGTGGCTAACGAGGGCGAACCACTAGATCACACCATCCTCTGTATGGCCAATCAGCGCACGCTACTCACTGCCGTCGAGGGCGTGCTCCACCTCGGCAATGTCGGAGACTCCGTCCTATTCCCAGGCCGCTGCGCCATCCACTTCGGCAACGACTGCATGCTCCGGTTGGTGTTGTGTCCGTATGGGATCTTTGAGCTATGGTAGCGGTGGGGCGGGGTGACTGTAGGATCAAAAGTAGGTCTAGAGGGGGTGATTACACTACTTGACCAAATAAATGTCGGCGTTCTGGGAACGAGGCTTCCCAGACTTGCCTGCCTATGGCCCAGGGCATGGATCATCCAATGGCTTGGTATGGCCCATCTTCATCAGCAAACACTCAAGACCCTAGCGAGGCGGACGACACAAGACCTCCTCAGGGGCAACCTCACTAGGCTGGCTCACGAGGAGCGAAGAGATCAAGGCGAGGGGCACCTCGCGATGTTTCCGTGATGTGAGCCATGACAACCAAGGCCAGGCGGGCGCCAGCGGGCGCGGAGTACTCGTTGCCTCTTTGGTGCTAAAGGGGCAAGCACAGGCGAGGAGTCCTGAGGCATTACGCAAATGTTTCCATATTGGTGCAACGAGACCAAGACCAGCAGGACGGCAGGATGGAGGTCACCGCGGAGCCCATGACGGTGTCATCACCAGAGCCTTTGGCAGGCGAAGACCACCTTTTGTCAGGATAACTTGTACTAGTTGTCCCCCTTCAAATTGGTTGTTGGGGGATCCCTTCCCGCCTAATATTTGGGAAGAGGACCCGAGCCTCTATGAATAGGACTAGCCACCACCATGGCGGGGAAAACGGATCGGGAACGGATCTCAGACGGATCATTCAGATCATCCCCAACCACACAAGTTCATCGAGCTCGAGAACGCCTCTCCTCAAGAGGTTGTTCTTCCCTCGTACTTGTTCATCCCCAGCCTACAAGGCAATCCACCTCAGCAATCTGGAGTAGGGTATTACACCACATCAGTGGCCCGAACCAGTATAAACTCTTGTTCCCTTGTTCCATGGGTTCGGCGAGCTAGGGGGAGAGTGATCTTCGTGCGCACCCTAGAGTTCGAACCTCAAGGATTTTTGCGGAACCCATAATCCGATAATAAACATCTAGACTTTTCCCAATTTTAAGTCTTGGCAGATTTTAGCAACTTAGCAAAAGTGAAGCAATAAACCTACACATGCAATTCTAAGAGTGTAGCATTGGAAAGAAAAACATTGCATATGAAGGTAAAGGGAAGGGTTTGAGGAAGGCAAATGCAATGTAGACACGGAGATTTTTGGCATGGTTCCGATAGGTGGTGCTATCGTACGTCCACATTGATGGAGACTTCAACCCATGAAGGGTAACGGTTGCACGAGTCCACCGAGGGCTCCACCCACGAAGAGTCCACGAAGAAGCAACTTTGTCTATCCCACCATGGCCATCACCCACAAAGGACTTGCCTCACTTGGGTAGATCTTCAAGAAGTAGGCGATCTCCTTGCCCTTACAAACTCCTTGGTTCAACTCCACAATCTTGCCGGAGGCTCCTAAGTGACACCTAACCAATCTAGGAGACACCACTCTCCAAAAGGTAATAGATGGTCTGATGATGATGAACTCCTTGCTCTTGCGCTTCAAATGATAGGCTCCCCAACACTCAGCTCTCTCTCATAGATTTGGCTATGGTGGAAATGATTTGAGTGGAAAGCAACTTGGGGAAGGCTAGACATCAAGATTCTTGTGGTTGGATTGGAATGTCTTGGTCTCAACCCATGAGTAGGTGGTTCTCTCTCAAAAAATGAGTAGTGGAAGTGTAGGCACATTCTGATGGCTCTCTCTTGAATAGAGAAGGGGGTGGAGGGGTATTTATAGCATCCACACAAAATCCAACCATTACACACATTTGACCCAACTCGGTCAGACCGAATAAAGAACTCGGTGAGACCGAGTTAGTTCAAAATGTGAACGTTAGGATTCTCGATGGGACCGATATAATCAACTCGATAGGACCGATGTGCTAGGGTTAGGGAAAAACCTCTTCTCGGTGTGACCGATTGCATGAACACGGTGAGACCGATTTCAGCAATGAGCAAATAGAGAGTTGGTCAGTCAAACTTGGTGGGACCGATCACTCATTTCGGTAAGACCGAAACGTTACGAAGGGAAACAGAGAGTTTGCATTGCGAACTTAGGGGGACCGATTTCTCATTTCGGTAAGACCGAAATGTTACGAAGGGAAACATAGAGTTTGCATTACCATCTCAGTGAGACCGAGATCCCAATCGCTGAGACCAAATTCATTAGGGCTTCTAGCAGTGGCTATGTCAAAAGAACTCGGTGGCGCCGGATAGATCAAATCGGTGGGGACGAGTTTGACTTTAGGTGTGGACATATTTGGAATTGAGAAAGTGGATGAGGGCTTTGGAGCATATCACTAAGTATTTTGAGCAAGTAGACCATTAAGCAACACCTCATCCCCTTTTATAGTATTGGCTTTTCCTATGGACTCAATGTGATCTTGGATCACAAAAATAGAAAAGAAGAGTCTTGAGCTTTTGCCAATCCTTGTCCTTAGCATTTTCAGGGGTCCACATCTCTAGTCCATGTCAGGCCAATCATTGAACTTTCTGAAATATTTAACTTGAATGGATATTAGTTCAATGATCTATATGTTGTTATGAATTACCAAAACCACCCAGGGATTAGTTGCACTTTCAATCTCCCCCTTTTGGTAATTGATGACAACATATAGATCAAAGCTTCTACAAATGATAATATGAATGAAATACATCGTCGCTTTGGGAAGTATGTGATAAGCAAGATCCCCCCCTAAATTTGTGCATTATTTTAAAATTTTATTTTGAATGCAAATGGACAATCGATTAGGATCATGGGTCACTCTTCCATGTCACATACATCTTGGTGGAGAGTAATAAGATATCATCATTCAAGCACACATTAAAGCATAATATGATCAAATACATGACCACAAGAGTATCTCACACAAGCACAAATATAGTAGCAAGCAAACGATCAAATAGCAGGTGGCAAGAGAAGCAACAAAAGGCAAAATGCTCTCTCTCTCTCTCGAAGCCTAATGATCTATACACTTTCTCCCCCTTTGGCAACACTTTACCAAAAGGCTTGAAAATGCATAGTGCTATGCAGTACTCTAGGCATGATCTTCGGGAGCTCCTGAAGTGGTCTTTTGGCTGGTTGCTCTGGTGTCCGTAGATGGCGTGGAGAGGACAGCGTCTGCAAACACTTTTGAGATTTTGGCACTGGCTCTTCCTCCTCCTCATCATCACTGGTGCGCATCGGTGCTATACACAAGGTTTTTAACCCCTTTCCGCGAGGGAATTTGGAACCGTTGCCAAGTGAGTGTGGGTGATAGGGGAGTCCTTCCCACACGACCCAAAAACCGTCGGGGATAGGCCCTCCTAGCACACAAGGTGGGGCAAAATGAGCTCGTGTGTGATTGAGCGAGGCATCGAAACTCAATCGTTTCTGTTCGTATGTACATCCCACACGGTGAATCCCATAAAAACATTTCCGTTCGTATGTATATCACACACAGTCAATCGAAGGAATATGTTTCCGTTCTTATGTACATCCCACATAGTCCATTCAGGGAAAATGTTTCCGTTTGTATGTACATCCCACACAGATTTATGTATAGGCTCGTGTGTGATAGGTGTAAATATCACACACACTCTGCCTTGGTTAACCGTTTGCTTTTATCAACTACATCACACACGATTTGATGAAGAAAACTGTCTGGCATTGGGCTATCCATCACAAGCGCTTTTACTGCTTGAACCGTTTGCAAAGTTCCATGACACATTTAGCAGGTTTATTAGTTTATGATTAATAATTCCAGTATTACGCAAATTCACATTTCATATCGATCAGCTGTTTGTCAATTTCATATCATGCACATAAATATATTTAACATCACAGTACGATAGCTACCTGAAAACAGCACGGTACAGCATATAGCTAGTTCAACTTCATAAGAACAATATATTCATTTCCCTAATCAAGATCATGCAGGCTCATCTTACCCACCTCTGCTTTCAGTTAAGTAAGAACCAGTTTTGCACTGGCCAACTGGGAAAGTGCCTCCTCCTTTGCCAACACCATCTTAGAGAAGTCTGAATTAAAAAATCTGTGCTCATTCTCCACCTTCCTCTTTTTATCCCGCATCTTCAAATATTCTTCAGTGTTTACAACACTTTCTCTAAGCCTAACTCTCTTCTCTTCCTCATACATGCTCCAGAGCTTTGCTAGGTACAACTTCAAAGACTGTGGCCACTCTTGATCAACCCACTCCAAGTAAGAACACTTCCGTTCATCCTATAATATTTAAAACTAGATCAGTAACAATTGTAGGGGAAATGGGTTTATAGCAACATAGAAAATCACCAATACTTATTTTGAAAAACTGATGAAATAGGTTAGTTATGACATATCTTCTCAAAAAGATCAATATGCAAATGAATTAATTGCTACAGAGACAACAACCAAATTTTGAAACATCGGAAGCTATGATTAACTACAACAATGCTCCAAGTTCTTACTCATCTACTATAAATAAGAAATTGAACATTTTATGTGGAAAGTAAATATAACTGCAACATCATAGTGACAGTGTTTGGCTGACAACAAATTGATACTAACAGGTGTGTACATGCACAAATTTAGTAACGAGAACCAATAGCACTAAGGCCGTCCACTATGTATGCCAAAACCGGTGTATAGACAACTGTTGCTACATCTCGCACCAGTGCCCTGCACTGGTGAGCCAATGCAGCTGAAAAAAATCAGGGACCCAGACTCCGGAGCACCTAGTTGCTCTGATGCCCAGTTCCTTCGTGCCATAAAGATTTAGTACTTTGCTGCTTGGCTGCTCGGATGTGTGAACCAAAGTTGGCTGCACAAACTGCTGAAGCGGTGCCAAATAATTTTCTAATGGCACCGCTGATGAGATGGCAACATTTTTAGATACTAGGTACAAACTATGACACGGTCTTAGGATGCGTTTTGTTGAAGGTGTGGAATGGATGGGTTGGGACCGTGACAATGTGTGAATCACATCTGACTAATGATTTGTAACAACAAAAAGGGTCTAACGTTCTTTCCACGTGCCAGAAACTTCCTCCCACTATCCACAGGTTCAAACGCATCTAGCTTCACGCATGGAGATTAATGGTGACAACGACAGATAGATCTTCAGCCACCCCGCTCCATTCTTTGCAACTGATGGTCCTAGGGAGCTACAAGAGGAACAAATGACTCAAATCGACCGCCGGGTTAAAATCCTTCATTCCAAGTCATACCCCGAGAGAGAGAGAGAGAGAGAGAGAGAGAAGAGAGAGGAATACCCGGGTGGTGAAGGAGTGGTCGTCGGAGGAGGAACCACTCGAGAGGTCATTGAAGAAGACCATGGCGACCTCGACGGTAGGATGCAAGACGACAAGAGCGAGGAAGCAAGCAAGGAAGCAAATATATCTTAGGAAGGAAGGAAGGAAGGAAGGAGGAAATAGGGGAAATGTGACTTGTGGTCGGGGAGAAAAGGGGGTGGGGAAGGGGGGCAGGGTAGATATTTTGGCGGTAGGCCAAAAATTTCGAAATGTGGAGGGAACCTTCGCGTGCGGTGCCGCCGGACACCATTTACTTTGAACGATTGTGTGCATCGCAAACAATTCTTCTGCTTTACGCGCATTAGATGAGTTTGATAAGTCAAATTTTCGTGGAAATTTCCCCGGGTACATCATTGCATAATTTAACATCGCTTGCTAATATGGGCACACAAAAGAGCGTACAGCACACTGACCACACTTACTGAATCGAGGAATTTTAGTAATTAAATAGACCCAGTTGACCTAAACATTGCTCTAACAAAATACCAGCATTAAAAACAAAGCCTAAGTACGCACAATTTAACAAATCTGCTACCGTGTCGGCCTATGCATCGCCGGTGTGAAATGACACGTCGGTGACTTGTCCTGGCGAAATGCCACCATTGGTGGACTCCGTGTCCCCCTGCTGAAGTCGACCGCATCCTCGTCCTCGTCCTTGGTGCCATCCTCGGTGCTGCCCTCAAGGTTATAGTACTCGTAGTAGTGGCTGCGCTAGAGCTCGCGTAGGTACTCCACCGCCAATTCCTTGATGGACAGACTCTTCTCTACCCCGACCTCGGCCACGTGCAACTCCTCCTCCCGGTGCTCCTCGATCTCCGCCGCCTCCTGCATCTCCAGCTCCCGCTCGGCGATCTCATGAGGAAGCACGTGCTTCATGGCCACCACCGCCTTTTCGTACGTGGGTTGCATGCTGGATTCCGAGGTGGCTTGGAATATGTTGGCGTGTGCGTCCTTGATCTTCACATGGATGGCCTCGACCCAGGACAGGGCGACATCGGCAGCACGTACGATAGCTCAAGCGCTCTCGACATTTGTAGCCGTTGTCGCAGTAGCAGTTGCAACCGTCTCGGCAGATGCAGCTGCCCTGTCGGCTGCCGTAGACGCCCTCATGAAACCTTGCATGATGTAATGTCATGCCACCAAGATGATGTGGTAAATTTTTTGGCATGTTTGACACACACCCCTCACAAAACCAAAGCAACTCACTAGAAGGCTCGTGGCTCCAAGAGGGAACAATGCATGTTTGATGACGAACAAGAGATAGCTTCCCCTTATGAACTTCAAATTTTTTTCTACATTTAACATGCACTAATACAACTGTCATGTGAAAATTTGGAAACTTCCAGGGGCCATTTGACCTTTTAAACATATTTAAGTGATTTTCTAGCCATTTAATGACCGTAATTCAAATTTGAACTACATGTACATGCAACAGCTAACCATAACGGTTTGAAATATCATTTGTGTACTTGTGTGTGAGTTAATTCCATGTGTAGTAAATTAGAAGGAATTTTCAAACATATTGGTCTTACGGCATGGACACATGCATGGAGTGCGATGGCATTTTAATTCCAAAAAATTAAAAAAGTGATTAGAAAAACATGAAACCTTGCTTGATGTAATGTCATGCCACCAAGATGATGTGGTAACAAAGTTGGCATGTTTGACGAAATTTGGACACACACCCCTCACAAACCAGAGCAACTCACTAGAAGGCTCGTGGTTCCGAGAGGGAACAATGCATGTTTAATGACAAAAGGGAGATAGCTCCCTCTTACGACCTTCAATTTTTTTCTACGTTTCACGTGCACTACTGCAACTGTCATGTGAAAATTTGGAAAATTCTAGGGGTCATTTGACCTTTTAAAGACTTTTAACTGATTTTATAGCCATTTAATGATCGTAATTCAAATTCGAACTACATGTACATGAAACGGCTAACCATAACAGTTTGAAAAATCATATTTCTGTGTACTTGTGTGCAAGTTAAAAATCATCAAACGATGTAAATATCTGGTGTTCAAAAAAGAAAATGTAAAGATCTCGCAAGACAACCGCCCCCCACACCATTGGCACTCTATTTCACGGCTCGAGGTTTGGTAGGTGAGTGGCAGGGGTTATTAATCAGACACTGTTCTGTATTGCAAACCGGTAGCTATTAAGTTCACACACGGATTTTGCTGCGGGAATCGTGTGTAATTCAAACTATAGTCCTCGTAAATTTCAGCGACCGGCGTGTGTGTTGTTCCTGTCGATCTAGATTCCGGCTACCAATAAATACTACCTTGCTCATGTCGTCCTACCTGCATTCTCATCTACATCCTCCCCTCGCTCACCCTCTCTCTCTCAAATCTCTGCCATGGCGCCGCCGGTCTGCCCACACGCCAACGAGGAGTCGCCGCCCCCCGAGGACGCTCACTCGAAGAGCAGCAATGAGGACCCCTACGCGTCGTCGGACGAGGTTTCGCCGGACACCCCAACTTTGGATTGGTTTTGGCGACAGTACAATCTTTGTCTGTGGAAGTCGCTGCCGCCGGCAGAGAAAGCCAGGCGAGTGGCGTTCAAGAAGGAGATGACAGAGGAGGAAGCTAGGTACCAGGCGGCCTATGAAGCCCGTGATGCCACATGGAAAAGGAGGTGGTGGAGCTTTGGCGGCGGGTGTGTCATCGTGCGGAAGAGGTGTACGAAGACGGGTACTTCACGAGAAAGGTCGAAGGCGTTAGGCACCGCATCGCTGCGTGGAGGTGGGCCGATAAGCTCTAGCATGCCACAGACGAGGAGCTCCGGTGGGCACCCAACGAAATGGCAAGATCATTCGCGCTCGTCCGCCAGTAAGAGGCAGATCGATACGTCAAGCATTGCGAGGTTGAGGAGGTGGAGTACTGCCTCCGTGCTAGGAAGACGCCACACATCAGGGAGATGCCTGCGAGGAGCTGCCGGAATACTGGCCCTAGGAGAGATTATTAGTTTTAGTATTGTTCATTTTCAATTTTATGCATTGTACCTAGTAATTAAGTATCATCATGTATATGTGATGATATTATATATATATATATTCTATGATGAAATAATGGACAATTAATATATATATTATGAATTCCATTTTTTATCTGTTTTTTAGACTAATTTGAAACTAGTTGTTATCATCCACATATACAGAATGGAAAGCATATATATACACATTGAAACAGAACATATAAGAACGGAAAACAGAGTACACACATTGAAACAGAGCAATAAACATAGCAACACTACGATTCGGTGAATACATAGCTATCCACGTCGGAATGACTCAACAAAATAAAACGCATCCATGAGACCATGACCAGCAGCCCTTGCCTATGGTAGCTCTTGGCTCTGCCTGAACTCGTGCAGGTGTTTGTCCAAGCGATCGACAAGCTCGCGGTACATCTGGAGCGCGATCTGGAGCTCCAAGTTGGCTATTTCATCGGAGATCACCAGATCGAGGATGCGATGGCCATGCTTCTCTACTACGCCCAGGTGGATACCTGGGCCAAGGAGGCGGTAGACCCTACCGACCAGCGCGTTGGCATCGAGCGGGCTACGGACAAGTCAAACAATGCAACCCATGTGAACAGCGTGGAGGGCATCCGATGCAAGCACGGCGCAGCCGGCCTCTGGTGCAGGTATGGCGCAAAGGGCCTCTCCCCACTCCTAGCGAGGAATGGGGATACTGACGGGACATGTACCCAGTTGCGATGCCCTGTCAACAGCAGGCAAGCGCCGATGGATCCACTCTTGCTGTGTAGTGCACCGCGCCTCTCGCTCTACGGTGCTCCAACGGTCTCGCTGTGTGGCGAGCCGCAGCCTATTGGCGCAGATGCGCCTATCTTGCTCAGCAGCGTGCCATCGATCATGTCGTGCGGCAAGCTGCAGCCTCTCGGCGTTGACATGCCTATCTTGATCCGCGGCACTGAAGCGCCATGGGCCAAGGGTCTGCTCAACCCTGGCGATGACACGCATCATGGCATCGTCCATCGCCCTGCCGGGGAGTGCCTCGGCCTCGATGGGCTGTGGCGCCTGCTCGTTTTCCTCATCAACGAGGTTGGATGGCAGAGGTGACGCTTTGGTGGGTTGGCATGCTTGGAAAAGGCGGATGTGCTACAAGATGCGCTTGTTGCCTCCATGCGTCGCGCACCGCCTAGGTTTATGTGCAATATCACTGGGTGGCGGGAAACCAGTGAGGAAATGGCGGGAAACGGTGGTGTGTTCATAAAATGCCATCAATTAATGGAAACTTAGCATAGAAGGAACATCGAGCTAGCACATAAAGTAGATGATGATCAGATAATCATTTATCCTAGTTAATTATGCATGTAATAGTTTACTTTGGTGTGTGGAAATGTCATGTGTGTACTAGCCACCTATGTAATTGGAGGTTTGCTAGGTATAACACACATCTTGTTTATGTGAAACGTTTTTGTTCTCTTGGCTCAACACAACTAGTTTACTGGAATGAACTATATGCCCAACATTGCACACACCTTGATCTGGTTGAACCATTTCTGTTGCGTTGCCTAATCAAAAACAGTTCATCCGAGTGAACCATATGTCGTATATCGCACACACTTTGATCTGGCTGACCGTTTATTTTGTGTTGCCTAATCACAAACAGTTCATCCGAGTGAACTGTATGCCGTATATCGCACACACCTTCATCTGCCTGCCCGTTTCTTTTGTTCTGCCACATCACAAACACTTAATTGAACTGAACCGTATGCCCCTCATTGCACATGCAACTAAAATCTGAACCGTGTTTGGTGCACCTTTCATCGCAAATGTTTTGCACCTTTTTTGATGGGTTTTTACATCACCATTTGCGATTAATGCATCGCACACAATTTCATCAAAGCGTCTCTGATCGTAGTGTCGCATTAGCAGCATCCTGCAGTAGTGCATCTTCATCAGACTCTCTCATCATGGAAGGTTTTCCAATAACTTTGGCCATAGTCTTCTTGACTCTTTCCTTTCTTTTCTTTCCTCCAGCAGCCTATTCCTCTCTAGGTTTCATGGTTTCTAGAGTGGAGGCTCTGACTTTGGACATGGGCATCCTCGGGGCAGGAGCCTTCTTGTGCATACCAGGCTTGATGGCAGCAGCAACAGCTTGCTCCTTCTTGAGCACCTTTTTCTTTGAGGTGACCTCATCAACAACAAAGTCCTCATCTTCAGAATCTGAGGTTCTCTTCTTCCTTGTCCTTGTTGCAGCCTTAGGCAAATTGTTTGGGGTGCTTCTACTACCCTCATCATAGCTGCTGTTCGAGGGACTAGTGCCCTCACTGAGATTTACCTGCTCCTCGGACATGTTCTGAAAATCACTGTTGTCTGACATCTCTAACACTGACCCTGTAAATAGATAGGTATAGGTAGAGTAGATGAGCATCACAAAGCACAACTATTTTGGCAAAAAATTGACACAATGACTTAATTTTAGTTTTCTACAGAAAGCATTTCGGAGCTACCGATATGACAAACTCAGTGACACTGAAGCAGCTTTAGAGTCTAATCATACAATTTCGGTCGGACTGAAACGCAGTTCGGTGACTCTGAGATGCTAGGGTTTCACAGAGAAAGTGAACTCGGTCACACCAATTCCTACACTTCAGTTAGACTGAGTAGTACATGTGCGATGGCCTGGGCCAAATCGGTGAGACCGAAATCTTCAGATCGGTCGGTCCGAGATGAATTCGGCGGAAACCTAAGTTTTTGCATCAAATCTATTCTAGAGGAAGTTTTAGGTGGATAGATTGATCTCAATCGTGGCAAGAAACATGGCATTAATCTTTGTGCAAGAATCGGAGGTAAAGAAAGAACAACGGCGGTGGAGATTCCCGTTGACGACGACAGAGACCAGCGGTAGGAGGGCGCTGGTGACGATGGAGATGATCCGGAGACCAGGAGGGGCGGCAAAGCTAGGTAGGCGCGGTTGAGAGTTTGAAGAAATTTCCAAAATTCAACCCGTGGTATATATATACCCAGTGACTGTCGGTGTGACCAAGTGGAACGACTCCGTGGCACCAAGATGAAGAATCGCAAGCGGTTACTGCAACTCGGTGAGACCAAAATGTTCTAATTGGTTGCACCGAGGTGAAAACCTAGATCAACTCAATGATTTCAGCGAGACAAAAGTGAATGCATCGGTCAGACCGAAAGCCATTAAGAGGTTTTGGACGTTTAAGCCCTTGACGGATTGGTGGCTCCGTGTGCTCCTCAACCGGAGGGTCCGAATTCGACTTGATCAAACTTTGTGATGTAGCATGTATAGAGTTTGAGACGAGAAAATCATTAGAAGGTGTTCTTAGGCATTCTTGTCCATCCATTTGGCAAAAAGAAAGACCAAATAATCAAAGCGACAAATGGATGTCCTTGAATGTGAAAAAATATGCAACCAACATGCTCACACAATAAGATAGCAAATGAAATATGTGGCAAAACTTGCACAAACACTCTAGCATCTATCAAGCAATTGGCGATGGCTAGGTCATTTATATATGAGTATATTGACTGAGGAGTCAGATGAGAACATTTGATCATAGGTCATACTCATCATTTAAGCACAAGTGGGGTTACCACTTTTACATAAAGCATTGTTGTGTTCACACCATTAGAGTTGCTCTAGCTCAATTCTTAGAGCAAAGCTCCCCCTGATATACCCCCCAAGTGGGATGAACTAACCTTGGGTTTTGTCGATGATGACTTCATGTAGGTGTTGAAGATGTAAATGCTCAATGTTGATGTAGATCATTTGGAGCAATCCATTGGAGTGAGTTGCACTTTCAATACCTACATGGGTTAGTCCCACAAGGAACATACATGGATATCCATAGACATAGAGTGAAATACACATATAATGTTGTCCATGAAAGCATTAGGTTACCTTGTCCCTTGTCTTACCAACAAGAGGGTTTGTGACTCCTTGAACTAGTGCAAGATGTGAAAGTTGATTGTACTTGTCCTTGCCAAATGAATATGAGTGAAGTATGTTGGCGGAGTGACCCTCAAGAACTCTCTTGTTCTTCTTCTTTGGGACCCACATCAACTTGATGGGGATCCATGGAGTTGTAGTCGTACTTGATGAAGTAGAACTTGATGTAGTATTGGGAACCCACTTGACCCAGGCCTTTGGAGCTTCTTTAAATGAATAAATTTCTTCTTGAAGCTTGTCCTTGCCTTTTATCTTGTGGTCTTGTGATGGAAGATCATCATGAGCTTGTGTTCCCTTGAAAGAAGTGGGATCATACTTCTCTTGTTGAGGAACAAACTTCATCTTGGGGTATTGATCTTCTTCCCACTCAACTCCATTGTCATTGAACTTGCGTTCAAAACCAACACCTTGATTCCTCCGGTGCCTTCCTTGCTTGCGTACAATTTCCTCAAATTGCTTACTTCCGGCGAGGCTCTTGTAAACACCTTTCTCTATAATTCCCTTCAATAAGCTATTTTCTTGCTCAAGTGTACTTTCCTAAGAGAATCATTAGTGGAATCAAGAGAACTACTAGAGGCAACAATATTGGATTTAACATGATTATTGTTACTACTAGAATAAGAATCTTTCTTGCTCTTGTTGCTAGATTTTACTTGTGGCATGTAAGTAGACAAGAGTAAACGCTTGGCAATGTAAGAACTTTTCTTATGAAGATTATCATTGGTTGCTTCTAAGAACCTATGCTCTTGATCTAGATTGAGCTTTTCAAAGCGTAGCTTCTCATGAGTCTTTAAAAGCTCTCGACGATCCTCTAAGGTAGTTTCATGAGCTAACTTAAGAGTGTTTAGTTCTTTAGTTAGACGCTCAATCTCCTTCTTATAATTGTGATTCGTTTCATCTTGATTAGCATGATTAATAGCAATTTCATCATAGTTTGCATCACTAGAGTCGTGAACAAGTAAATCATCATCACCTAACAAATCATCTTCATCACTATTGAAATCAACATACTCGGGGTGTGATACCTTGGGGCATTTAGCCATGAAGCATCTTCCAATACCTTCATTTGGTGAGTCGAATATGTAGTAGGAGTCGAATATACCGGCAACACCATCATCTTGAGTATATTCGGAGTCAAAGTGATACCTTCTCTCGGAGTACTTGTCGGAGTCGGAACCAGATACCCATTCACCAATATGAGCTTGATGTCTTTGTCTTGTGTAGCTCTTTGATGACTTGTCCTTCATTTCTGAATCCTTGCTTCTGGGAGAGGGTCTTCATTCATAACGATCATCTCTACTCCTTCTCTCTCTTGGTGGTGATTCCTTCCTTTTACTTCTCCTTTTACGTGAGTCTTCTCTTCTTTTGTAGGGAGCCATGCACTCAATAGAGTAGTGTCCGGGTCTTCCACAATTGTAGCAATTGCGATCATGGCTAGAAGATCTTTTGTCATTGTAGGACCTTGACTTGGAACTTCTCTCTTTGCTTCTACTCTTGTAGAACTTGTTGAAGTTCTTCACCACTAGACTCGATTCTTCATTGAAGGCTTGTTTCTCACTTGATGTTGTAGGAGCATCACATGAAGCTTTGTAAGCACCACTAGACTTGTTGTGAAGCTCTTCCTTATCCTTAAGTGACATTTCATGAGCAACAATTCTACCAATGAATTCCGTTGTCTTGAAATATTTGTAATTGGGCATCATTTGGATCAAGGTGCACACAGTATCATATTTCCATCCAAGGCTCTTAGGATCTTCTTGATGATGAATCTGTCGGTCATCTCTTCACTTCCTAAACTGGCAAACTCATTTGTGATGAGAGCAACCCTAGAAGACATTTCAGCGACTCCTTCACCATCCTTCATTTTTAACTTGTCAAGTTGACTTTGAAGCACATCCAATTTGGATTCCTTGACGGACTCAGTACCTTCGTGCATATCAACCAAAGTATCCAAAATTTCCTTTGCATTCTCAAGGAGGCTGATTTTGTTAAATTATTCAGGGCACAATCCGTTGAAGAGGATATCACAAGCTTGAGAATTGTATTACAACATCTTCAATTCTTCCGCAGTCGCTTCATGATTCGGTTCTCTTCCATCTTGGAAGAATTCACCTTGCAACCCAATACACACAATAGCCCAAATGGCGGGGTTATGTGCAAGAATTAGTACCATCAAAGTAAGGACCTCTATGGTGGTAATTTCCTTTTCTAGATGCCATACTCTCCTAGGTTGTGAAACCAAGGCTATGATAATCAAGGCAAATGGAGACCAAAGCTCTGATACCACTTGTAGGATCGAAAGTAGGTCTAGAGGGGGGGGGGTGATTACACTACTTGACCAAATAAAAATCTAGCATTTTCCCAATTTTAAGTCTTGGCAGATTTTAGCAACTTAGATCAAGTCAAGCAATTAACCTACACATGCAATTCTAAGAGTGTAGCTACGGAAAGTTAAACATTGCATATGAATTTAAAGGAAAGGGTTTGGAGAAGGCAAACGCAATGTAGACACGGAGATTTTTTGCATGGTTCCGATAGGTGGTGCTATCGTACGTCCACGCTGATGGAGACTTCAATCGATGAAGGGTAACGTTTATGCGAGTCCACGGAGGGCTCCACCCATGAAGGGTCCACGAAGAAGCAACCTTGTCTATCCCACCATGGCCATCGCCCACGAAGGACTTGCTTCACTTGGGTAGATCTTCGCGAAGTAGGCGATCTCCTTCCCTTACAAACTCCTTGGTTGAACTCCACAATCTTGTCGGAGGCTCCCAAGTGACACCTAACCAATCTAGGAGGCAGCAGTCTCTAAAAGGTAATAGATGGTGTGATGATGATGAACTCCTTGCTCTTGTGTTTCAAATGATAGTCTCCCCAATACTCAACTCTCTCTCACAGATTTGGCTATGGTGGAAAGATGATTTGAGTGGAAAGCAACTTGGTGAAGGCTAGAGATCAAGATTCTTGTGGTTGGATTGGAATGTCCTCGTCTCAAGACATGAGCGGGTGGTTCTCTCTTAGAAAATGAGTAGTGGAAGTTTAGGCACGTACTGATGTCTCCCTCTTGAATGGAGTAGGGGGTGGAGGGGTATTTATAGCCTCCACACAAAATCCAACCATTACACACATTTGACCCAACTTGGTCAGACCGAATAGGAGAACTGGGTGAGACCGATTTAGTTCAAACTATGAACGTTAGGATTCTCGGTGGGACCGACATGATCAACTTGGTTGGACCAATGTGCTAGGGTTAGGGCAAAACCTCATCTCAGTGTGACCGATTGCATGAACTCGGTGAGATCGATTTCAGCAATGAGCAAACAGAGAGTTGGTCAGGAAAACTCGGTGGGACTGATTCCTCATTTCGGTAAGTCCAAAATGTTACGAAGGGAAACAGAGAGTTTGCATTGCGAACTCGATGGGACCGATTGCTCATTTTGGTAAGACCAAAACTTTATGAAGGGATACAGAGAGTTTGCATTGCCATTTCGGTAAGACCGAGATACCGATCGGTGAGACCGAATTGATTAGGGTTTCTGGCAGTGGCTATGTCAAAAGAACTCGATGGCGTCGGATAGATCAAATCGGTGGGGACGAGTATGACTTTAGGTTTGGACATATTTGGAATTGAGAAAGTGGATGAGGGCTTTGGAGCATATCACTAAGTATTTTGAGCAAGTAGACCATTAAGCAACACCTCATCCCCTTTTAATAGTATTGGCTTTTCCTATGGACTCAATGTGATCTTGGATCACTAAAATAGAAATGAAGAGTCTTGAGCTTTTGCCAATCCTTGTCCTTAGCATTTTGAGGGGTCCACATCTCTAGTCCATGCCATGCCAATCATTGAACTTTCAGAAATATTTAACTTGAATGAATATTAGTTCAATGAGCTATATGTTGTTATGAATTACCAAAACCACCCGGGGATTAGTTGCACTTTCAGTGACCTTTTCGTGGTTTGAGGTGAAAATAGAATCTCAAGTAGCACAATATGCTAGAACATGTCGAAGGTAGGCTAGCAGGAGCAGTACTACAAACATCACATGCGCACCATATTTTGAGAAGGGTTTAATGTAATTTGTGTTGAATGGGTCTATGTGGATGTACGAGTAGTACATCCATATAATTGACATTCATGCACGCAACAATCATTTGTGTGCATGATTTCACCCTATTTTCATATTCCATTTGGCTGTGGATTAGATTTTTGTGACCTCATTTTTGTAGTTGGTTTCAATTTATACTATGCATGTATTATTGCGAGGAGATATATATAGAGAGAATATTTGCGTGACAAAGAGAGCGGGTGGGGGCAGCGAGACCTAACGAGTGAGGGGCATATGCGTGTTCGAAAGACTGTGTGTGTCTTAGAGAGAGGAGTGTCTGAAAGGGAGAGAGAGGGTGTGTGCATGTGCATGGGTGTGTTGGAGAGAGAGAGAGGTGCGTGTAATGTTGGGATCGACAAGGTTACGAGGTTTGGGATATGGGAGAGCGATAGTGTTTGTGCAATGAAGGGACACACAAACAAAATTTGCTTGTGTGTGAGAGAGCTTGATAGACCTCGACAGCACGGCTGGCTAGGGGGTGGAAGGTTATGTGTGGTAGAAAGAGATAGTAGAGAGAGATGAATGCTTGTGAGTTGCAAGGAGAAGAGAATGGCAGTGTGCCTTCCTTTCATGGGATGGGAGGGAGACCAAGAGACATGCATCGCGTGGTGAGGTGTGTGTGTTTCAAGAGAGAGAGGGAGGCATGGACCTAGATAATGAGATGGGTGCTCATGTGTATGTTATAGGGAAGGAAATGTCTAGGTGGTAGTCTTATGATGGCGACCCAATCTTTCAATGAGAGTGGGGATAAGTACTGATTTGGTGGATTTTTACGTTGACGATCCAACTATATCATACTCGGTGATACAAATCGAGAATCATTACTAAACCAATTTTCGATGGCCGATGATCTTGTCGTATGCACAGAATCAACCAGAACAACGAAATGGAATTCCTCCAAGCAACTGAAGAACCGGCTAGAACTAAGATAATGGAATCTTAATTGCCAATATGAATTAATTAAGGATAATGGTGGGGTTGCTGGTATAGGATCTGAACAAGGCGGTAGTCCTACACACCTCGCAAATGCAAATTATAGTGAAGCAAAACAATGTATATAAAACACGCGAGTTCTAACCTAGAAAAAATGCAGTAGCCTTATCTATATCTATAGCCTATATTACTATATTTTTTATTTGTATAGTTATATCTATTCCACTCCCTCCATTTGTAATTTACTCCACACATAGCTTTGACTGCAGCCAAATTTTATAAAGCTTGACCAAATTTGGTGAAAACAATATGAACATTTACACTGACAAATTTTCATGGTGTGGAAATAAAAGCAATGATGAATGAAATGATATATATTTGGTGGTGTATATGTTAATAATTTTTCGTACAAACTTGTTGAAAGTATAAAAAGTTTGACTTTAGAGAAACCCAATACGCGGTATTATGTATTATATATTCATTATTTTTATGCAGTCAATGCGTGTATTTGCATGTACGAGATATAAATAGTTGATTGATGTTGATCCAATGGTCTAGGTGGCTGCAATCCAGGTCTACTATAACCTAGTTGTGCCCATATATGTTCTTCTCAAACGAGCGGCACGACATTTTGATCGATCCACACAAGAAGCTCTCGATAAGACCTCCAGAAATACCACATGGCTTCATGGGTGCCCCCCCCCACATCATATTATTCATACTACGTTGACTGAAAAGAACATAAATCACCCAAAACAAGATCTTCCCATTTTTTGTTCCTACAATGCGGTGACGTGCATGAACCTAGTTGTATAGTGGTAGTAGTAGTACAATCTCGTAGTCGGAGTAGTACGGATTTCTCCTACTCTATGAACGAGTCCCATCTGACAACAAATTTCTTGGCTTCCACGCTACAACTAGATCTTTCACTGCTCGTTTCTGTTTCCTACACGGCGGGCGGGATGCGTGTCGCGGGTTGGCACGATAACCTATGGGGCCAAGGGCCCCTTTGTGGTTCGACAAGGGGGGACATCACATTGAGTGGAAGCTATGGGGGCAGCAGGGCGATGACGACGCTGGAGACTTTTACCCAGGTTCGGGCCACCGTCAGGCGTAAAACCCTACTCCTCCCTTTGGTGGATTGAGTTGGAAGGAAACAACATCACACAACGCTCGAGCCCAGAAAGGTCGCCTCGGGGGAGGAGCAGCTACGCGCGTACAAGTGTGACGGGTCCCAATCCTTCTCTAGCTTGCCCTGGGCCTCCTTTTATAGCTCAAGGGGTAACCACAGTGGCAAAACAGTCTATCTGATGATTAGATACCTAACAGTGCTATCATACCTAACTCTGGCAGTTAAGACAAAGTGTATTAAATGCACTGCTAGGTGTCATGCTGAGGATGCAGCTCGGTAAGCCTGCCGTGACGCTTAATCGTCTTCTGCTTATGTGCTTTGACACGCCTCTGGCAGGAAGATTTTCCCTTGGCAGACCCGGCAAGCACGTCGGGGGAATCTTGGACTTGTCCTTGTGGTGGTGTAGCGACCCGACCTCAGACGGTCAAGTCTCTGTGCTTATGTGTCATCCCTGGATCGGTATGCTGACACACACAGTACTCGAGGATTTATAACAGAGGTAAATCACATGTATAAAATAACGTAAATACTATTACCTCAATCCAAATAGCGGAAGTAACAAAGGTTGTGGATTCCCATCAACACCAACGGCAAAGTTGAGTGTAGAAATCGTAACCCTACCGTATCACTTACTCGTCGTAAGAAGACCTGCAACATGAGACGTTGCAGCCACAAAGGTCAGTACATTGAATGTACTGGCAAATTCACACCATAGGAGAATGATGAATAAATGCTATCACTACATGCATATTTGGCTAGTGGAAAAGCTCTATGGTTATATTTTTTGCGACAAGCCAATTTTTCCCTACTGCAAAGGA
The DNA here is from genome assembly GCF_056163025.1 of Triticum urartu. Lineage (NCBI taxonomy): Eukaryota > Viridiplantae > Streptophyta > Magnoliopsida > Poales > Poaceae > Triticum > Triticum urartu. Next base: position 277,290,110 of record NC_141876.1, read on the forward strand.
ATAAATCTTATTTAACTATCATGGTGGTTGTTGAACATTGAGAATGGTTGACAGCATTCTCAATCCCAATTAAGTAACATCATTAAACACAACAACTTAATTTAAAGTAACATGATGAGATTCACATGATAATCCAAGTACTAGATACTCAAGATGTCCATAACCGGGGACACGGCTAATCATGATTAGTTTGTACACTCTGCAGAGGTTTGCGCACTTTTCCCCACAAGACTCGGTCTCCTCCGTTGGATTTCTCGCACAACATGGTGTTTGAGAATCGGATGATCGAGACAGTCTTTCATAAGCGTTTGCACCTTACGATGGGTAGACCGTACCACCTACTACCCCTACATCTGCTAGTCTACCACTGTAAGAGTTCACACGACTTAATCAACTATGCTAGAGCCCATAATAGCTTGTGGATGCACACGGAAGTTTCTAGTATGAATAATCTCATGATCCCTTTGAGCCTGGGTGGCGGTCCATAAAAAAACAGGCAATCGCTGGAATACCCAGGTGCCTAAACAGGCAATCGCTGGAATACCCAGGTGCCTCAGTCCACCCAGATGTGTGTTAAAGTTACCACCTTAAGTAAACCATTAATTAACAATCTCACATCTGTCATGAATACTCTCAAACCCAATCCACGTCTACGAACATAGCATAGTAGTACAAACATAACGTAATAGTAACTCCCAAGGTTTGAATGCAGGGCAATAGGTTCCTACCTCATCAACTACTTCCCAATACCCAGATGTTATCAATCCTACTCATGCAATGTTTAAGGTTGAAACTAATGCATAAAAACTAGGTGATAAAGGGGTATGATCGAAGTGTGAACTTGCCTGCAATGTTGATGTAGATGATTCGCACTCAAAACTCTTGACAGTTGTACTCGTCACACTCCGGTCAATTTACCGTAAGCAAGCAATAGTAACCACACATAAGCAATCACTGAAAAAATCGGGAAGAACGAAGAAGACAATTCAGAAAACGTCAAAACCAAGAAAATAACTCTTGAAACATAAAACAATTTCTAACAGTACCAAAATTAAGTGAATTTGGCCTTATCAGAAAGTTTAGGTCAAGAGCTTTGATTTGCAAAAAGAATCAACTAAATCGGATTTACGAAACTCAAGTTATGTTCAAAAGAAGTTTGAATATGAATCTGAACAAAATTCGAAATTTGAAAATTTCAAAAAGTTGATGTGACAGGTTCACTGGATAGGTGAAAACGAGACAAAGCTATAGGCGCTGGTTTCATCTAATTTGGATAAACGAGTGAAAAGTTATGTCTATTAGAAAAATCAGGGTCAAGCTGTTTTATTGAAAAAAAATAGTTACCGCTAAAGTCTAATGTATAAATATGTAGACTAATTATTCTATCGTATTAGTCTAGAAATAATAAACTACGGAAGTATAAAAAAACAAAGAAAGATACCTTTATAAGGCAGAAAAAGATGACTTCGGAGAGAGGAGACAATTCCCAAAAGTCTCTCCGAAGAGGACAAAAATATTTTTCTTTAAAGAATCTAGTCAAACCAAAATATTAATTTAACCCGAATCAGATGATTTTTGGAGGCTCTATTGGTCTATATTTATTGATGGAAAAGAGGTTTAGGGGTCAAAGGCTAAGCAATGTGGGACTAAATCTATACGTACGTGGATGAAATTTGAAAAAGATCGCATGGGCTAAAAGTTTGGCCCGGCCGCGCGCGTACACTGGCGCGGCAGTTTATTTTTTTTCAAAGGAAGAAAAAAAGAAAATCTGGAAAGAAAAGGCTGGCTGGGCCTGGCCCACTTAGGATAAAGAAAAAGAAAAGATGGGGCGCCCGGTAGTACTACGATGCGCACGTGGCGACATTTAGTTTCAGGCGCGCGCGCAGATTTATTGTTTGTTTTTTTAATAGAAAGCGATAAACTGAAAAACGAAAATAAAAATAAAACTTTATATAGGCATATTATATATCAAATTTTCAGAAAAAGATTTTCTACAAGCTGAACATTTTCCAAGCATTAAATACAATACACACAAATTCAGATAATTCAAAGAGTGCTACTAGTCTAATAAAATCCAATAAAAATCATTATAAAAATACCAAAATTAATTCAAAATTATTTCTCTCCAATTTTCTGATGTAGGGAATCATGTTACCCTATTTTCTGTATATTTTATTTTTGGAGAAAAATAATTTGAATAAAACCCAAATAACTCCAAATTGAAAATAATTTCAAAAGGATTTTAAATTTTATGCTTTTAAACTCCCAACTCATATTTCATATAATTTGAAGAAGTCATTTTATCTTCTCTCATGAAAATCATTGAGTTGCATAAAGTTTCAGAATTGGAAATATTTTCCCAAATGAAATTCAAATATTTTCAAACACCCCATTTCATTTAAATAAATGGAAGAAGTCATGTCATCTTCTCTCCAGGGTTTTGTGTTTGAAAAGGATTTGAATTCATGGAGATCATAAAAGCAAGATGAAAGTTTGGGAAAGTCCTTTTATTCCCTCTCATTTAACTTTCAAAAGTTTTGAATTTCACTCACTTTCAGTCAATCAATCAAACTATCAATCAAATCTATCTATTTAATATAACATTCCAAAATTTTGAATTTTGGGATGTTACAAACCTACCACCCTTAAAATGAATCTCGTCCTCGAGAGTCGGAGAGGCTAGAAAGAAATAGGTTAGGGTCGGGGTCTTCTCAAAATCCATCAATTGTCGCAGGAGGGGGTCTGGGGTGCTACCACCCTTAGAAGCATGGTTACGGTTCCATCAAAACTCATATACTTCATCCATATTTTTAACAGTGTCGGTCTTCTCAGATCTTCAGGATAATTCCTTCTCTGGGCTCTTCCGGTAGTGGCATAACCTTTTCCTCAATTCTTCTGTACTTTCATCTTGGTAAGGTTATTCCGAGACTGGGTCTTCTTAGCTGACGCGTCTGGCGCCAATACTAATCAACTATCAATATCTCATGGTGGTCAACAATTTATGGTTTCTCCTGCAGGAAATGGGTCTGGTTGATCCTCACCGTATAACCTACGGTTGGCAAAAGCTGCCTTGTACTAGGGAAAATTGCTATACCATTTTTTGACCACTAATAATTGCTATACCATTCTAGGGTTTAAACAAGGTTTTGATCGTCGTCTCTCTACTATATGTAAGTCACTCAGATTTACCATCCCACGTAGCAAGGCGAATAATAAGAGTAAGTCGGTATGGTGATCAATCCATCCCGCACCCAAATCATTACCATGTATATGGTTTAGTGAATCTCGCATTCTAACACTTGGTCATCCCCACAAGCATTGCATAATTTCTCTTGTCGACGAACCAAGTTCGGATAAATCCATAGATTCTGCAAGCCAAACAAACATCTATCGTTCCCTCACAACTCTCAGGTTTTGCGTAACTCCTATAAGATCATTTGTCGATAAAATCGTAACTTCTTCCAGGGTTTTTCCTTCAGCAAGATTGTGCTTGCCTCTTGGCAGGTCCTGGGGCCTGTGGGTTACGGCCCATCTCATCACTTATAGTCCTTGGACTTATCATCGAGCAACTAATCATTATTCCAACTTCCAGCTTCCTAGTATTCTTAAATCCATCCAATTGTACTATCTTCCTTCCTTCTATTAGCACCAAACTAGGACATGATTACTCAAACTCATCATGGAGTTTCCATGGATCCATATTTCCGACATCATACCTCCTTTATATCCAATAGTAATTTATCTCTTCATCCTCGTGGGATATCCCACATACCGAGATATAAACTTATACTTATGGAGTCCATACTCCACTTTGTGGAACATCATTATCCTTTCCAGGGTCAAGCGTCCTTACAAGGGAATATTGGCCATCTCTGCATGGCATTTCTTCAACTGGGGAACGTGAAACACATCATGAACTCGTGACAGTCCTTCGGGTGACTCCAACTTGTTGGCCACTTCTCCCATACGCTCCAAAACTCGGTATGGTCCTACAAATCTCGGGGCTAACTGTCCCTTAACTCCAAATCGTTTAACTCCTCGCAGAGGGGACACACGAAGACATACTCTGTCTCCAATTTCATAGACTACCTCCTTGAGTTTTTGAGTCTACATAACTCTTCTGCCTAGACTGGGCTACCTTCAGTCTATCTCGAATAAACTTAACATTCTCTTCTGACTCCTTGATCACATTTGGTCCAAACAACCGATGGTCTCGAACTTCATCCCACACACTCTTGGGGTATCACACATATCGAGACAAAACTCATATTCATTTTGTCCGAAATCCACTCAGTGGAGTATCCTTATCTTTTCCAGGGGTCAACGGTTCTTACAGGGTACTACCACCCTTAAAATGCACAAATCTTCCACAGACCATATTTCTCATATCCTCAGAATGGCCAAAATTCTTCTTCATAGAGTAACAACTCATAAAATCCATATCAGTACCAACGATGCTAACTTTATGCATTCTCAATTGATTACAATCTCTCGCTTTTCCATTACATGTCTCAACTCAACACCTCAATATTAAAGAAAATGTTCTCACTTCTACTACTCCATTTCCTTTGTTGCAAACTCAACTATCTAGCACAAGTTTCCTTCTCCTTGGGGCATTCTCTGCAAAGTGCCCTGCTCCATTACAACTAAAACATATTACTTCTGACAAATCTTGAGGCTTCCTTTTTGGGAAACCATTGAGGTAGTGCCCTGACTCCTTGCACCTGCAACAGGTGATATGACTCAGGTCCCTCCTGGGCTCCAATCGGTTCTCTTCCTGGGCTTTTCCATGCCAATCAGGGCTTCTATTTCCTATGGGTCATATTCTACTTCCTCTATCAGGAATTCTACTAGATCCCCATTCAAACAATTTTGGGAGATGTGTCCTTCTTCTCCACATGAATAGCAAGACTTAGTGCAGGGTTTACTTGGGTCTTCTTTAGGTGTGTCCTCCATCTCTTCCTTCATCACAGCTTCTTCTAAAATTTCCATGAGGGCTCCTTTCATTAATTCTTTCTTCTGCTAGATGGTTCGTTGTACCATGGGGTAAATGTGACACTGAGCAGGATAGTGGGTAGTCCCTTCACACAAGAAACAAGTAATCTGCCTAGTCGGGCATTCTTCAACTGGGTGACTTCCTTCACAATTAGGGCATTCATCCTTGTGTTATTTATGGGTGTGTCCTATTTCTCCACAAATCTTGCATGCACAAGGTTTCTTCATATCCTTTCCATAAGGCTTCAACTTCTGGGACACAAGCCGAGACTTTGGCAGAGTCAACTTAAATTCTTTCCAAGTGGTTACTCCTTGCCATCCATTGATGGTTTGGTACATCCTCCACCAAGTAGCAGCACCTCTTTCAAAGCACTTAAGAGCATGCTGGGTCATGTCCTTTCCGACTATAGGGTTATTCTTCATGTGATCCTCCATGTTCTGAATCCATTGGTCCGTCTCCAATTGACTCATCGGTCCAAAAAATATAAGCTCATCTTCATTCATGCTCTATTGGGTCCATGGGTTTGGGGTGAGATAAGAGAGATAGAGAGGGATACACACAATACAAACAAAAGTTTTGAAAAGACAGATTTTATTTGTGGTTGTCGGGAAAAACACCAAACAAATGACAGCTCACAAACATCGCATCTAACGTAGGTATATAACAGGGGTTTGGTCTTCTAAAGGTCAATAAATCTTCAACGTCTCCAAACTCTTCAAGCCTTGTTCATGCCTCCAATGGCTTCTTCCGATCATGCTTGTCTTTCTCAAGTTCTTTTGCCAGATCAACTCTATTGACGCGAAGTCTCTCGTGACGTCCTTTAATATTCTGGAGTTGCGTTCCAAACTTATGGTTTCAACATCCTTCGCATGAACCATGGTCCTACTGTCCTTCAGTTCCTGACGAATCTCTGGTATCTCGAGGTTTTTCTCCTCCAGCTTGGCTACTTCAGCTTCTTGGACCTAAATTCTTCACGAAATGCTTCCTTGTCAAAATACGGCTTCCTGCGGGTCCGTCTTAAAATTCCTAATGTAATTCTCCAGATCCTGGTGATACACCAGCTAAGGTTAAAACTGCATCCTTTGCTGATAGATACTCCATCAGCCTTCTACCATCCAATCCTTCCGAAGAAATGCATGCTTAGCTCAGCTCGGTGACCATAGTACCAGTGGCGATGACATCACGGATAACCGTGTTTGTGCCCTTGTCATTGCCATGAGCTATCTTCCATAGTTGATATCTCCTGCCTTAGGGTTTTCTTAACAAAACTTTGAGGTTTTTAACTCTCCATGCTCGGTCTTTCTCCGATACACCTTGATCTCAGGTATTGACGGCTTCCTTAGTCTACCAAGTTCCATAAGGGGTGCCTTCCTAGGTCATACAAATCTTGAAAATTCTACAGGGCCTTCAGATTCCCCTAGTCTTCGGAGTCTTCAACCATTATAGTTTCCATCATTATAATATACGGTAAAATCCTCTTCATTCCGATATGGTCTTAGTGGTCCCATATCTTGTACTTCTTGGAGTGGTCTCATCAGCCGAATTTTCGAGTGGTCAAAAAATGAAAAGGGGTATGGTCTCACTAAAAGGGTATATTTGAATAAGCTCAAAAGAGAAGAGAGGTAAAAGATCCTTCTGAAAAGAAAGTTGTAGAGAAAAATCTTTCCTATGGGCTTGCCAGTTTCTAGGGGTCACGTCCTACAGTCAACATGTGCTCTGATACCATCTTGTAGCGACCCGACCTCAGACGGCCAAGTCTCTGTGCTTATGTGTCATCCCTGGATTGGTATGCTAACACACACAGTACTCGAGGATTTATAACAGAGGTAAATCACATGTATAAAATAACGTAAATATTATTACCTCAATCCAAATAGCGGAAGTAGCAAAGGTTGTGGATTCCCATCAACACCAACGACGAAGTTGAGTGTAGAAATCGTAACCCTAACGTATCACTTACTCGTCGTAAGAAGTCCTGCAACATGACACGTTGCAGCCACAAAGGTCAGTACATTGAATGTACTGGCAAATTCACACCATAGGAGAATGATGAATAAATGCTATCACTACATGCATATTTGGCTGGTGCAAAAGCTCTATGGTTATAGTTTTTGCGAAAAGCCAATTTTTCCCTACTGCAAAGGAATAAATTTTATTTAACTATCATGGTGGTTGTTCAACATTGAGAATGGTTGACAGCATTCTCAATCCCAATTAAGTAACATCATTAAACCCAACAACTTAATTTGAAGTAACATGATGAGATTCACATGATAATCCAAGTACTAGATACTCAAGATGTCCATAACCAGGGACACGGCTAATCATGATTAGTTTGTACACTCTGCAGAGGTTTGCGCACTTTTCCCCACAAGACTTGATCTCCTCCGTTGGATTTCGCGCACTACATGGTGTTTGAGAAACGGATGACCGAGACATAGTCTTTCAGAAGCGTTTGCACCTTATGATGGGTAGACCATACCACCTACTACCCCTACATCTGCTAGTCTACCACTGTAAGAGTTCACACGACTTAATCAACTATGCTAGAGCCCATAATAGCTTGTGGATGCACACGGAAGTTTCTAGTATGAATAATCTCATGATCCCTTTGAGACTGGGTGGCGGTCCATAAAAAACAGGCAATCGCTGGAATACCCAGGTGCCTAAATAGGCAATCGCTGGAATACCCAGGTGCCTCAATCCACCCAGATGTGTGTTAAAGTTGCCACCTTAAGTAAACCATTAATTAACAATCTCACATCTGTCATGAATACTCTCAAACCCAATCCACGTCTACGAACATAGCATAGTAGTACAAACATAACGTAATAGTAACCCCCAAGGTTTGAATGCAGGGCAATAGGTTCCTACCTCATCAACTACTTCCCAATACCCACATGTTATCAATCCTACCCATGCAATGTTTGAGGTTGAAACTAATGCATAAAAACTGGGTGATAAAGGGGTATGATCAAAGTGTGAACTTGCCTGCAATGTTGATGTAGATGATTCACACTCAAAACTCTTGACAGTTCTACTCGTCACACTCCGGTCAATTTACCGTAAGCAAGCAATAGTAACCACACATAAGCAATCACTGAAAAAATCAGGAAGAACGAAGAAGACAATTTAGAAAACGTCAAAACCAAGAAAATAACTCTTGAAACATAAAACAATTTCTAACAGTACCAAAATTAAGTGAATTTGGCCTTATCAGAAAGTTTAGGTCAAGAGCTTCGATTTGCAAAAAGAATCAACTAAATCGGATTTACGAAACTCAAGTTATGTTCAAAAGAAGTTTGAATATGAATCTGAACAAAATTCGAAATTTGAAAATTTCAAAAAGTTGATGTGACAGGTTCACTGGATAGGTGAAAACGAGATAAAGCTATAGGCGCTGGTTTCATCTAATTTGGATAAACGAGTGAAAAGTTATGTCTATTAGAAAAATCAGGGTCAAGCTGTTTTATTGAAGAAAAATAGTTACGGCTAAAGTCTAATGTACAAATACGTAGACTAATTATTCTATCGTATTAGTCTAGAAATAATAAACTACGGAAGTATAAAAAAACAAAGAAAGATACCTTTATAAGGCAGAGAAAAGATGACTTCGAAGAGAGGAGACAATTCCCAAAAGTCTCTCCGGAGAGGAGAAAAATATTTTTCTTTAAAGAATCTAGTCAAACCAAAATATTAATTTAATCCGAATCAGATGATTTTTGGAGGCTCTATGGGTCTATATTTATTGATGGAAAAGAGGCTTAGGGGTCAAAGGCTAGGCAATGTGGGACTAAATCTATACGTACGTGGATGAAATTTGAAAAAGATCGCATGGGCTAAAAGTTCGGCCCGGCCGCGCGCGTACACTGGCGCGGCAGTTTATTTTTTTTCAAAGGAAGAAAAAAAGAAAATCTGGAAAGAAAAGGCTGGCTGGGCCTGGCCCACTTAGGATAAAGAAAAAGAAAAGATGGGGCGCCCGGTAGTACTACGATGCGCACGTGGCGACATTTAGTTTCAGGCGCGCGCGCAGATTTATTGTTTTTTTTAATAGAAAGCGATAAACTGAAAAACGAAAATAAAAATAAAACTTTATATAGGCATATTATATATCAAATTTTCAGAAAAAGATTTTCTACAAGCTGAACATTTTCCAAGCATTAAATAAAATACACACAAATTCAGATAATTCAAAGAGTGCTACTAGTCTAATAAAATCCAATAAAAATCATTATAAAAATATCAAAATTATTTCAAAATTATTTCTCTCCAATTTTCTAATGTAGGGAATCATGTTACCCTATTTTCTGTATATTTTATTTTTGGAGAAAAATAATTTGAATAAAACCCAAATAACTCCAAATTGAAAATAATTTCAAAAGGATTTTAAATTTTATGCTTTTAAACTCCCAACTCATATTTCATATAATTTAAAGAAGTCATTTTATCTTCTCTCATGAAAATCATTGAGTTGCATAAAGTTTCAGAATTGGAAATATTTTCCCAAATGAAATTCAAATATTTTCAAACACCCCATTTCATTTAAATAAATGGAAGAAGTCATGTCATCTTCTCTCCAGGGTTTTGTGTTTGAAAAGGATTTGAATTCATGGAGATCATAAAAGCAAGATGAAAGTTTGGGAAAGTCCTTTTATTCCCTCTCATTTAACTTTCAAAAGTTTCGAATTTCACTCACTTTCAGTCAGTCAATCAAACTATCAATCAAATCTATCTATTTAATATAACATTCCAAAATTTTAAATTTTGGGATGTTACAAACCTACCACCCTTAAAATGAATCTCGTCCTCGAGAGTCGGAGAGGCTAGAAAGAAATAGGTTAGGGTCGGGGTCTTCTCAAAATCCATCAATTGTCGCAGGAGGGGGTCTGGGGTGCTACCACCCTTAGAAGCATGGTTACAGTTCCATCAAAACTCATATACTTCATCCATATTTTTAACAGTGTCGGTCTTCTCAGATCTTCAGGATAATTCCTTCTCTGGGCTCTTCCGGTAGTGGCATAACCTTTTCCTCAATTCTTCTGTACTTTCATCTTGGTAATTTACGTTTTTTCCGTGCGTCGTGCGAGACGACGTGGGGTAATTTACACGATTACCCTCGGGCTACCCACGCCCCACATTCAAGGGGCGGTAACTATCATTTTACTCATCCCACCACCTCTACCGTTTGTGCCATGTACGCTGCATGCATAGCGCGTGACGGGCGCACAGGGCGAGGGAATGAGTGCTATGGCAGAAAACCCAGCACCATGGATAGGCATAGGAGGTCGGTCGTTGATTCTAGGCATCGTCAGTGATGCAGACGGACCGGACTAGCAGAGTGGGGTGGTTGCCTCCTTGGTGGTGAGGAGCTACCCCCGGCCGTGCCCCCTATAAAAGGAGGCGCGGGCGGCAGGCTCCTCCATTCACGACCTCCTTCTTCTTCTTCGTGTACCTTGCTTCTACCCAGGTGAGGGGAAGGGGACACGGTCGATGATGAGGACATGACTACCTTGGATACGACCAAAAATATTTCATACATGCATATTTGTCAGGTGATTTCTAATGCAAACTATTCAATAATCTATTTATGTTATCCAGAACAAAAATATTTCACACACTTTTGTGTTTTGTCTAATTGTAGGTGTATGGGACATTTGTACAATCCACATATGAAGATAAGGGAAAAGGAGAAGTTTAGGTTGTGTTCAAAAAGTCCTCTCACGTCACTTTTGGGCCAAGAGAAGATAGAGTCCAAGTCTCTCACGTTCTGGATTCAGATTCGGACTGCACAGACATACCTGGCTCAAAACGCCAACAACTTTTTCATATGGACTCCGAATTGGGTGATTCTTTTTTTGTTGGAAACTAGATTTCGTTCTCTTTCCAACCCAATTGGATTCACCTTCAAATTAGTCCGGAGCGTTGAGTTACGGACGAAACAATCTGACATTGCAGCAGAATCCGAGTCAAACTACAAGCCCAAAGGTATTGCATCACCTCCACTTGGGCCCATGAGCCTTGTACGACCTAGGGTTAGTTTTAGGCTGCCTTGGGACGTCCTCCCACCTCCTTAGCCGCCACCCCTTGCTCCTATATAAGTAGATCCATCTAGTAGCTTTTTCCTTGGGATTTGTTTAGTTAAAAGTTAGCCATTGCAACTTCGTGTACTTCGTTTGTGTCCAACGACCAGACCAAGACCGCTTACGGATCCCCACCATTATCAATACTTTTTATATATTTGCAATATTCAGATTGCTTTATCATATTCTTGCTCGTTCTTCGATTGCTTGCAGGAATAGACCTTCGTGGTCAGGTTGATCGTGCTCCAGCGTGGTCAATAACCTCTCGGAGTTTGTTTAGCGATTGCTAAGGCGCAACGTCGTGTACGTTTGTAGTCGGATCGTCAAAGTCGTCTCCACCAAATCGATAGTTATCATCTCATTGAAAGATCGGGACAGCCTCGCCTCTATCAAGTGGTATCAGTTTTTAGGTTGCTCGGTGAGAATTTCCAGTTTTCCTAGATTAGATTTATTTTCTTACCTATTGTCCAAGAAAAATCCACAAAAAAGAGTTAGATCTATTCATCCTTTGTCCAAGCCAGTCTGAGCCTTTGCAATTTTCTTTTCATTGCTTGCATAGTTGAATTATCGGTTGCATCGTCGTGTCGAGTTGTTGGTCTTAGTGTCTAGGTCGTTTAGAGTTTCGAGTTCTGTTCACATTAGTCACGTCGCCGTTGCATCATTATCCCTTCCGCTGTCCACCACCCATCCATCAATTTGCTCCACGTGCTACCCACCGTTCATTGTCATAATCATGGTTGAGATCGTTCCCATCTTCGCTTGATCCAATCTACATCTTATCTAGTTTGTTTTGGAAAGAGGGAGAGAGAAAAAAAAGATAGAGAAAAAAACGAGAGAAAAAAAGTAAAAAAAAGTCAGAGAAAAAAAAAGAAAGGAAAAGAAAAAAAAGTGTGAGAAAAAAAAGAGAGGAGAAAAAAACAAAATTCGGATCTATCTAGACTCAATCTCGTAGTTGAATTCGGATTGGAATCTGTTTTGTACACTGTTTAGTAAAACAGGCATAACTTCTTCATATGAAGTCTGTTTTGGCTCCGCGAGTACTCAAATGAAAGCTAGCGACGAGCCGCATCTAAATAGTTGCAGAAGCTAGTTCAGTATTTGGCACCTCAACATCAGCTTCTAAATAGGTCTACTGCTATTGTGATCTTCACTTATATCTTGCTGTCCAGAGCTACTTCATATCCTTTATTGATGCTAGTTGTGCTACGACGTGACCTCATTAGTGTTCTAGGCTCGCGTCTCTAGTTTGGTCTAGCCTAGGACCAGCACAGTACCGTCGTTGAGCGTTTATTCAACATTGCATCTCTGAATTGATTATTGCTAATCTTTTGCTACCATATATAGCCAACCCAGCTCCACATATTTCTACACCGTGTATACGTAAGTTCCCCTGGCAATCATTTTACACAATTTTCGGAGTTATTTGACACCGCTGGTTGCCTGTCACCACCTGCCGCATGGTAAGAACTTGTAAGATATTGATATTTGCTTTACTGTGAGCACTTTACAACCACATCCTAGTAGTTCATAGGAACATTATTCTCGAATTTTGGTTCTTGTTTCTACTAATCATGACAGGTTCCAGAGATAGAAGTTCTTGGATGACGGACACATCTTCACCATCACGAGAGTTGGGACAACACACACAAGCATATGGTCAGGTTATCTCTTTACCATCATTTGAGGGTAGATTTAATCCTGCTATTTATCTAGCTTGGGAGCTTGAAGTAGAACAAGTTTTTAGTCACCATGATTTTTCTGAACTTGAGAGAGTACGAGCTACCATTAGAGCATTTACTGGTTTTGCTTCTGTTTGGTGGAGTGTACATTGTAAGAAAAACATTGATAACCAACCCACAACTTGGAAAGTTTTGAAAGCTGTAATGAGACAACAATTTTTTCCTCCTTACTATCGTTGTGAATTGTGTCGCAAATTGGAGCAATTAAAACAAGGCAGTAACACTGTTCATGCTTACTACCAAGAGTTCAAATCTTATATGCATCATTATGACATTAAAGAATCTGAGGATGATACAATGAATAGATTTTTTGGTGGTTTGAACCATGATATTCAGGCAAGATTTCAGTATATTCCTCGTTGCATTACTGGTATGTATGTCCGTGCTTGTACCTTTGAGAGACAAATACAGGAGGATGCATTGGGTGACTACAACAACTACTATTCCAGTTCATGCTCACCACCGCCGGTTGGTTACGCCATTATTGCACCTACTAGAGCAGCCCCACCTCGGATTGTGAGCGCGATATCATCTCAAGAGTATGGTACATTGTCAACGTCCGTACCTACATCAGCTACATCTCTGCGAGGTAACAGTAAATGTCTTGATGATATAACTTCACATGAGAATGAAGCATGCTTAGTTAACTTGAATGCATCATGTGTTGAGCTACCTGTTGATTTGAGCACGCCACCTATTTTAGAGACTCTTGTTACTGTCATGAATGCGTCATGTGATCAAACAACTGAAATATCAACAATTTTGAGTGCACCCATTGAATTAACTGTTGATGCAAAAGAACCAATGTTTAATCATTTTGATATGACCTCTAATCTTGATGATGATTCTGTGTCCAATGACTTATTGCATGTTTGCTTATTTAAGCATGTTGTAGCATGTAAATTTGATGCAAGTAAGGTTTATTCATCGAAGTTAGGATGGTTTAATGATGAACATTGCCAATCTTTTGAAGTGAATAAGAGCTTCACTTATATGTGCAAACTGAGTTGCAATATTTTCATGCCTTCTACTTCTTGTGATAATTTTTTGGCTTTAGATTTTATGAACAATGAAAGTTACTCATGTATACATGTGACATATGTGCAAAAATCAAGGGAAGTTAAACTGGATGACATATACATATACCACATGTACACCTTGTCTCTTTTGTTAGCCACATTTCAGATTAAGCAACGCCGAGGACGGCTTTGTTTTCAAAAAGGGGAGGATGATGAGGACATGACTACCTTGGATACGACCAAAAATATTTCATACATGCATATTTGTCAGGTGATTTCTAATGCAAACTATTCAATAATCTATTTATGTTATCCAGAACAAAAATACTTCACACACTTTTGTGTTTTGTCTAATTGTAGGTGTATGGGACATTTGTACAATACACATATGAAGATAAGGGAAAAGGAGAAGTTTAGGTTGTGTTCAAAAAGTCCTCTCACGTCACTTTTGGGCCAAGAGAAGATAGAGTCCAAGTCTCTCACGTTCTGGATTCAGATTCGGACTGCACAGACATACCTGACTCAAAACGCCAACAACTTTTTCATACGGACTCCGAATTGGGTGATTCTTTTTTTATTGGAAACTAGATTTCGTTCTCTTTCCAACCCAATTGGATTCACCTTCAAATTCGTCCGGAGCGTTGAGTTACGGACGAAACAATCTGACGTTGCAGCAGAATCCGAGTCAAACTACAAGCCCAAAGGTGTTGCATCACCTCCACTTGGGCCCATGAGCCTTGTACGACCTAGGGTTAGTTTTAGGCTGCCTTGGGACGTCCTCCCACCTCCTTGTCCGCCACCCCTTGCTCCTATATAAGTAGATCCATCTAGTAGCTTTTTCCTTGGGATTTGTTTAGTTAAAAGTTAGCCATTGCAACTTCGTGTACTTCGTTTGTGTCCAACGACCAGACCAAGACCGCTTACGGATCCCCACCATTATCAATACTTCATATATATTTGCAATATTCAGATTGCTTTATCATATTCTTGCTCGTTCTTCGATTGCTTGCAGGAATAGACCTTCGTGGTTAGGTTGATCGTGCTCCAGCGTGGTCAATAACCTCTCGGAGTTGGTTTAGCGATTGCTAAGGCGCAACGTCGTGTACGTTTGTAGTCGGATCGTCAAAGTCGTCTCCACCAAATCGATAGTTATCATCTCATCGAAAGATCGGGACAGCCTCGCCTCTATAAGTCGAACTCCGGCAGTGGCAACAAGGGTCTCTTCTTGATAGCGCCTCCCTTCCCAAACTAGAGACGCAGGGGCAGAGTCCAATGCACAAGGTGGTCCTGCATGGTGTGGGCGTGGCCGCCGTGGTGCTCGGGGCCGAGGAGGGTGTGGTGGCGCTCTAGTCGTTCCTCCTCTAGTCGCACCGACTTTGATGCAAGGCCATGTAGGGGACCAGCCATTGGAGTTCGTTGTCAAGATGCATGGGTCCCCGTGCAGCAGCCATCGACACCCCACTTCTTTTGCAAGGGCGATACAGGAAGAACAACCGCTCGGATTGAAGCTACACATCAGGGGCTGCTGTAATGGCAGCATGCGGGCGGACGTGGAGTTTCCTGCACCTCATGTCATGCTTCTCCGGCGTGTGTGGAAATCCTTCGCTTGTGCCCACAGCTTGGCGGTGGGGTACGTTCTCTATTTAAGTTAATGGAAGCTAGCTTGCTCTCCATCAAGGTCTTTGGGCGATTGGGTGCTCGCTTAGGGTGCTGCGTGGAGAGCTTGGCTGATGACGAAGCTCCTCCCCGAACGGTGATGATGACGGCGCCGAATGGGAGGACGACGACTCTGACTCCAGCTGAGCCCCAGTCGCGACGTCACTGTTAGCTAGGCACCGGTAGCACCATCATCTACACCTAGTTCTTCTTCCCCGGTAGAGCGATTTGCTGGGGAGTTGGGTTTGGATGTCTCTGCCTCCTCTAGCTGGACCCCGCAGGCTTCCTCATGGACTCCAGCTTCGTCTTCCCTAGTGGTGTCCCTCCTGCCGTGTTCCGCTGGTCCTGGCAGTGGTGACTAGGGCATCGCCTAGCCGCTCCCTCCAACCATCACCTTCATCCACGCTCTCCCGATCTTGTCAGGCTGTGCCCCGCGGGCCCTAATGGGGTCATGCTGGTCTTCTTCCCAGGCACTCCTTTTGCCCTCTTCACCTCCCACTGTAGGTCCTAGGAAGAGATGGACAGGAAAGGCATTACAGGGCACTTATCTATTTTCAATTCAAAAGATGTAGGCACTTGCCAAACTTTAGTCTTTATTAACCATATTAGTACCCCGTGAGGTTTGTAGTTGTTTTTCTGCGCATTAATGAAAAAGATATGCTTGTCGGGCACTTGTGCACGTGTCATATACATGGAAAGGAACAACTCCTTTATACTCTCAAGTAAACAAGATATCCCAGCAAGAAGCCTTGCCGGTCTCTTCCTTTGCTTGCCACAAGACTCTGCTTGGCGGGCTAGGAGTATGGAAGAGAACTGGCCCCTAGTAACCTAACGTTCCCAAATGCACCTGCGACGACCCTCACCAAAGTAACCTTTTGAATCGAAGGAATGGGAGCACAAATGTTGGAGAGTGATAGGGTTTCTCTACACACAAGTTTTCATCACATCGATATAATATGAATGTCAAAGAAGAACTTATATGCGTTATGTCGCTGGAGGCCGATATGCAAGCTCGTTCTCACTCCTTTCCTTCGGGAATCTTTATCCGCGGTAGGAGGCCTGTTGTTAGTACAGGGGAAAGAAACAGTAGCATACGACCTTATCCATATGAGCTAATGAATATAGCAAAATCATACTTAAATAAACATGCATGCAAGTTCTCGATGTCAGCGCTTCACTTTATTATCTATGCTCAGAGTCTGTGTTTGGCTTTGTACAAAGGGTTACATGCGCATCGGCAAGGCTTGTACAAAAGGTGGTTGCCGGGGCTGAGCCCGATAACTGCGCCTTATGGGTAGAACTTGCGAAGATACTCGGTATTCCATGAGTTTTGCACCTTAATGCCATCTTCGGTCTACAGACGGATTAAGCTAGGTCTGGTGACTCGTACTACTTGGCAAGGGCCTTCCCACTTCAGCGTCAACTTGTTGGAACCCTTGGTGGATTGAACAGGCCTAAGGACAAGGTCGCCTTTCCTCAAGGCTTCGGGCATGAATCCTGCCACTATGATAGCGGCACAAGGCTTGCTGGTATCGTGCAACACACACAGCGGCCTAGAGACGATCCTCCTTAAGGAGCACGACATCGTCATGCCGGAGCTGCTCTTGCTCTACTTCATCGTAGGCATGTACTCGAGGTGACCCATATATGAGTTCTGTGGGGAGCACTTATTCTTCCCCATACACTAGGGAGAAGGGAATCTGGCCAGTGGCTCGATTTGGTATCGTACACAGGGGCCAAAGAACAACCAGCATCTCATCGATCCAGCGTCTGCCGCACTTTTATAGCCTATCAAAGGTTATTGTCTTGAGTCCACGCAACACTTCAATGTTCATTCTCTTAGCTTGACCATTGCTCCTAGGATTAGCAACAGAAGCAAAGGAGACCTTCCTTCCAAGGCTTTAGATGTACTGCATGAAGGCACGGCTCGTGAATTGGGTGTCATTGTCAGTGATTATCCTGGCGGGAACTCCAAATCGGCACACCAATCCTTTCATGAACATGAGAGCTGACTGTGCAGTCACCTTCCTCATCGGTTCCACTTCCAACCACTTTGTAAACTTGTCAATGGCAACGTACAAGAATTCAAAGCCCCAGTAGCAACAGGGAAGGGGCCCAAGATGTCGAGCCCCCAGACCAAAAATGGCCCGGACAAAGGGATCGTCTAGAGGTCTTGAGCTGGCTGATGGATATTCTTGGAGTGGAACTGGCAGGCTTGACACTTGGTGACTAGTTCAATCACATCTTGGAGGGCTTTGGGCCAATAGAAACCTTGCCAGGAAGCCTTTCCCACCAGGGCTCTTGATCCAATGTGAGAACCACATGTACCCTTGTGTATCTCTGCCAATAGTTCCAGCCCATCTTCCTAGAAGATACACTTGAACTTCACACAATTCGACCTCTTTCTCTATAGAGTGTCATCGACAAACTAATACATACTGGAAAGTCGGGCTACTCCTTCAGCTTCTTCCTACCCTTCGGCAAGTTGTTCTATTTGAGGGAAATGGACTGTGTGTTGCACCCAGGTTGGAGCATGTGGCTCAACAACAAGGACCAAAGGCACCTCCTCCTTCATGGGAGCGCTTGCCTCGACCGCTAGAACCTACGGCTCCGCGGGAGGGTGCTGCTCACCAACCGAAGTGGAGTCATTCCCGATAACCTCTCTACCAGCAGCCTTAGGGAGCCCCGCCGAGAGATACTTGCCAGAGTCCAACTTTTTCCTCTTTCTGGCCATCATTGAAGGGGACACCAATGGTTGGGTTAGGTGGAGGACAAAAGTCCTTGGTTCCACATGGAGCTTTTGTGCCACACACTTTAATAGGTGATAAGCGATGTGGTTATCTGCACGTGACATGTGCTCTGTTTGCACCCCATCAAAGTGTTCTTCCAGCCTCCTTACCTCGTCCACATATGCCTCCCATCAATGGACTCTGATAGTCCTTATTAACATGCCTCACCACGAGCTGCGAGTCTCTGCGGACAATCAACTTCTTGATTCCTAATTCAATCGCAATTCTGAGCCCGGCAAGGAGCCCTTCGTACTGAGCAGTGTTGTTGGTGGCTTTCCCCCAGGAAAAGTGCATTTGAACCATGTAATTGAGGTGTTCTCCAGTAGGTGCAACAAGAAACACGCCAGCTCTAGCACCCTGTAATGAGAAAGCACATCAAAATACACACTACAGGATGGTGCTAACGCGACACTACGATTAGAGACCCTTTGACGAAAATGTGTGTGATGCATTAATCACAAACGTTTCTCTAATAAAACCATCAAAAAAGATGCTAAACATTTGCAATGGCGGTGACATCAAACATGGTTCAGATTAGAGTTGCATGTGCGATGCGTGGCAAACGGTTCCAGAAGAACTGTTTGTGATGAGGCAGAACAACAGAAACGGGCAGCCTGATGAGGGCGTGTGCAATATAAGGGATACAGTTCACTAGGATGAACTGTGTGTGATTAAGCAACACAATAGAAACGGTAAGCCAGATCAAGGTGTGTGCGATGGAGGGCATACAGTTCACTCGAATGAACTGTTTGCGATGAGCCAAGACAACAGAAACAGTTCAACTGAACAAGATGTGTTTGATACGTGGCAAAAAGGTCCGTAATCAGAAATGTGTGCAAAGAACAATAATAAGACTGACGATTGCTGCTAATAAGCCATGTGATTTGCTCTATCTACAGAAGAATAACATATAGAACTGAAATAAACATACAATTACATAAGTGACTATACAGATCATTCTCACACACCTCAAAACAATTGCATGCATTCTAAACTAGGAGAAACGATCGTCTAATCATCTAATTCTTGTGACTCTCCCGTCACTTCTTTGTGGCTCGATCCCTCGTCTGGGGAGGAAGAAGACACTCCCCCATGTCAACGATCTGCATGTACATCTCGTAGCTTGTGTGCGCGTCATTAGCCGCGTACTTGATGTGTTGTTCATCCAGTCTCTCATGCCGGACACTGTGCCAGGCGTTCTTGTCCTTCTTGCTGTCATCCTTCATCTTCATGTACTAGGGGTCGATGATGGCGAAGGCGAGGTCAACCAGGGAGTTCTGTTTGTTGTTCTCACTACCATAGACCTTGTAGTGGGCCTGTATGTTGACAAGATTCTGGCATTTCAAGCCTGAAATCTTGAGCGCTTTTAGATTGTTGGTGGTGTCCACTACTTTGAAACCTATGCACCATCTTACTCAAGCGTGGAATTGTTGCCTACCAAATTGAAACCCTCATCTTCTACTTCCCTCTATCACTCGGATGTATGTGTTGTGTCTCAGCTCAAGAGATGCTCCAACATCTCATCCCATGAGTTGATCTTGAGTGTTCGATCTTCGAGGAGATCATTTTCGGTGGATTTTTCTTCTTTCATCATTGTGTTGGATAAAGATCTCGAAAGCAAATACGTCAAGATCAATTTGAAGAAATGAATCAACATCTTCGAAAAGGGAAAATGGATCATGGAGATTGTGATAGTTTTGTGACCCCTTTCCTCTTACCTCACGTTTTGAATCTCGGGACGAGATTCTTGTTTAGTGGGGGTGAGTTGTCACGTCCCTAGCCTTCCTATGCACTTGGACTAGCTTGGTTGCTGCATCATGTCTAAATTTCATTTAAACCTGAATTGGGGACTATTAAACCCTAGCACCAAATGAAATTCAAATAGGTTCAACCTAAAATAATCTTCAATGAACCCAAAGTGCCCTTTGAAAATGTTCATGGCTTCTGATAAAGGTGAAAACCTCTGCCAAAAATGATGAACATATTTCTAGGTCATCTCTGGATTTTTGATTTAAATCATTATGTATTTGAATTTGAGAATTTAATTACTATAAATATTTAAAATGCTCAAATAATTCTAAAACTACATGTGGGCCACTGGAATAATCCACGGAGTGTCCACAAATTATTTCAGGATTTTACAAAATACTTTAGTATTTTTACTAAAGCCAAAACAGTTGCAGGTAAATAGAAAAGAGAAACAAAATATAAAATGGAGACAGAGAGAGAAAGAAACCCACGTGGGACTTTTACCTTGACAGGCCGACGGCCCAGCCCACTTCCTCGCGCGTCGTCTTCCCCGCGCCTACTGGCACTATGCGTGGCGCGCGCATAGCCGAGCCGCGGCCACCTCCTGGTAGCCACGCAGCTGCTCCCCCTTCGTCCCGCTGCACCGCCCAGGACCACCTCGACACTCTGCACATCTCCCCTCCCTCCTCCTCTGCTCTCTCCCTTGCCTCTTCACCGCTGCAGCCAAATGCTATCGTCATCGCCGTTCGCCGTAGTCGTGGCCACTGCCTCCCCCTCGGCCGCTCGACGTGCCCCAGATCTCCTCCACGACCTCTTCTTCGTCCCCATCCAGCTACACGTCACCGGGCGCCTTGCCTTGGCGTCACCATCGTCTTCTTGCTCCTCGGGTCACTGAGATCGCCATCGCCCGTTCGTCGTCGCCAGCGCTTCCCCGAGCCACCCAGCTGCACCAGAAGAACCGTCGTGAGCACCTGCGCCTTTCCCTTCTCTCCCCGCAGTCTAACTCGCCCTCTAGCACTAGCGCTGCCACGCCCGAGAGCTTACTGCTACCGTCTGTGGTGCCGCCGCGGCCACATCTGCTGCCACCAGCGTCCGAGCTCATCAGCATGCTCAGCGCACCCTAGGAGCACGTAGCACTCTTTGGTTTCTCCTCTAGTGCACCATAGCACCGCCACCGCCTGCACCGGAACTCTGGCCGCCGCGGAAGCGGACACCGCCGTCGATCTAGGACGTCTCCGCCGACCCCACTAGCACCAGCCGACGCGGATGAGGCTCAGGGTTCCAATGGTGCCATCCGCGCCTCGAACCGTGGCATATGCTGCGATTCCGCGCATCACCGCCATCTCGGACCTCGTCTACGGCTAATCGCCGGCGGGTTTGACCCCGCTGACCAGGGGGTTTGACCTCCCCTGGATCCCTGACCTGTGGGCCCTGGCCCCTACTTAATTAGTGTTAGTTTGGTCAGGGTTAATTAACTTAGTTAATTAGATGAACCATTGACAAGTGGGCCCAGCCCTGCTAACATTTTAGATAGGATTAGTTTAACACTAATCAACTCGGTGAACTAACTGAGTCACTGACCAGTGGGCCCCACTGGTCAGGTTTGACCTGGACCGACGCTGCTGACCTGCTGAGGTCAGCATGACGTGGTACTGATGCAGTAATGTTTTTCTAGGATTTTAATAAAACAGAAATGATTTATTATTTTTAGAAAATGCCCAAAACTTCTAAAATTCATAGAAATTAATATGTAACTCCAAATGCAAAGTTTTATATATGAAAAATGATCAAAAAATCCAATCTATCCATCTATATCATTTTCATGCATGTTAGAACAACTTGATGAGGACATCAATACCATTGTTACACCCACAGCCCCTACTGTTACATATACTGGACCAATTACTAGAGCTCGCGCACGCCAATTAAATTACCAGGTACTTTCGTTTCTTGGTAATGATTCTAATGTTCATGAGATTATGATGCTGCCTAAATTGGATACATTTGTTTTGCTTACAAATGAAGGTCCTAGCTTGGAGAAGGATGAACATTGGAGCAAGAACACGAATGGAGTTGATGGCATGCGCAAGGGGATCAGGAACGGAGTTACAAGTGATGATTTCAGGACTTTGAAGCCGCCATAAGGAGTGCATGCAGCCTTGGACGAAATATACAAGATGCCACTTCCTAATATTCGTCCATAGGCTATTCTAGGTGCTGCGTCACCTTATTAATGGGCCAGGCCCATGTAATTTCGAAATACTTAAGTATAGGCTATTTTTAGAGTCCGTATGTGTGGGGAAACAAGAGTTAGGGTTGGTTTCGGACCCCACCCTCAAGGGCCACGAAATTCCCCTCTCTTCCTCCATATATACAGCCCTTAGGGCGTCGTTTAGACTTTGGGGTTTTGTTTAGATTAAAAGTTCGCCATAGCTGCAACTTCGCGTACTTCGTTTGTGTCCAACGACCAGACCAAGACGTCACAGAACCCCACCTTGATCAATAAAGCTTTCATCTTATATTCGCAATATCCAGATTGCAATCTCAGTTTCTTGCTTGTTCTTCGTTTGCTCGCAGGAAACAGGCCCTCGTGGTCAGGTTGATCGTGCTCCGGCGTGGTCAATAACCCCTCGGAAGTTGGTTTAGCGATTGCTAAGGCGCGACGTCTCGCACGTTCGTAGTCGGATCGTCAAGGTCGACTCCCACAGAAAACGATAGCCACCATCTCATCGAAACATCGGGACACCTTTGCCTCTATCAAGTGGTATCAGATTTCCAGGTTGCTCGGTGAGATTTTGTAGTTTTTCGTAGATTAGATCGAGTCTGTTCTTCATACCTACAGTCCACGAAAAAGCCACAAAAAAAAATTAGGGTTAGTTCATCATATCCGAACCAATCTGAGCCTTTGCATAATCTTTTTAGGGTTTTTGCTTTGTTGAATTTGCGGTTGCATCGTCGTGTCAAGTTGCTGGTCTTAGAGTCTAGTCTTTTAGAGTTTCGAGTTCTGGTCATAAGTTGTCACGCCGCCGCCGCACCATCATCATCGCCCATCTACCACTTTTGCTTATCCGCCACCGCTCTGAATCCTTATCCATATACACATACCACCACCGCTACCATATACCACCACCGCTGCCATATACCACAACCATATATCCACCACCAATCCGAGTTCTTCTCATATTAGGTTTGTTCTTGAGATCAATCTCAATTCCGATTCGTGTTTCCTTGCCTGCGTAGGTCTCGGGAAAAAAAAAAGAGTCTGGAGACCCCCGGGCAGTTTTTAGGCCAAAATTTTCTCGGGCAAATTTTTTTTTTCCCTATCCTATTTTTAGGCTTTTCTGAGTCTTTTGAGCCACGTGCCATCATAGTGATTTTTTGTCGCACTTTTTCGTCGTCGCTGCCCTGATTTCCGAAAAAAAAAGTGGGAAAAAAAATTTTCGTGCCCATATTATCAGTTTGACGAGGGAAGAGTTTTGAGACACTCGCCATTATAGTAATTTTTCGCAAAAAAAAAAAAAAGAGGAGCGCAAAAAAAAAAAGAGGAGCGCAAAAAAAAAAAAGAGGAGCGCAAAAAAAAAAGCGAAAAAAAAAGTTCCAGAGTGTGCTTTTCCCTTATTTACGTGCAGCGCCGTGATTTTGTTAGTGTTCTAGGCTCGCGTCTCTAGCACGGTCTAGCCTAGGACCAGCACAGTACCGTCGTTGAGCGTTTATTCAACTTTGCATCTCTGAATTGATTATTGCTGACCCTTTTTGCTACCATACTATAAGCCTTCCCAGCTCCACATACCTCTACATCGTGCGTTTGACTCTCCCTGGCAATCGCTCTATCCAAGCTTTTGAGAGTTTTGACTACAACGGTTGCCGGTCACCGCCTGCTGCTGGGTAAGAACTGGTAAGAATTTGAGATTTGCTTGACGGATTTGTGACACCCGCCACCACCACCTCTTGTTAGTATTCTGTAGGATCATATTCTTGTGTGTTTTCTATTGTTGCTAACCATGGTAGGATCACAAGCCGACGAGACTGACTGGGAGAACATGACGAATCAGGAGTTGCATGATAAATTTCAGCAAATGATGAATGGACAGGTGCAGGATGTGCTAAACAGATTTGAAGAGGCCATGGAGAAGATAGATGACATGGAGAAGACGTTCGAAACAAAGCTCGATGACAGGTTTAATGAATTGCTCGCGCGTCTTCCACCACCACCACCACCGGCTGCACCTAACGCACCTCTACAACAACAACAACGACGACTACCTACACATCGTGAAACAGCCCTCCGCCGAGCGAGCCGTCTCCCTCTTGCACCTGGCCAAACTGTTGGTGCTGCTGTTGCTACTTCTGTGGCTCCTGCTGCTGATGCGGAGGAGGATGATTTTGCTGGCGATTACGAGGATGAGGTTGATCAAAATCAAAACTACGTGCCACCACCAGCACAGCAACCATCAGGTCGTCCACATGCAAATAATGGCAATGGTAGGGCTCACCCTCAGGTACGAGATCATGACCATCTCCCTAAACTAAAATTGAATATTCCACCATTTGAGGGTAGATATGTTCCTGATATATATCTTACTTGGGAGTTAGAAACTGAACAACGATTTACATGTTTACAATATCCCGAGGAGAGACGTGTTCCTGCTGCTGTTTGTGCATTCACTAGTTTTGCATGTGTTTGGTGGTCTGAGCATTGTAGATTATATCCCATTCCTGCTACTTGGGCTGCTTTGAAAACTGCTATGCGTACTCGTTGGGTTCCACCATATTATCAACGTGAATTACTTCAAAAATTGCAGCGCTTAAGACAGGGAAAAAATTCTGTAGAAGAATATTATCAGGAATTACAAACTGGCATGATTAGATGTGGTATTGTTGAGGAGAATGAAGCTATGCTTGCACGTTTTATGGGTGGATTAAATAGAGAGATTCAGACGATTCTAGAGTATAAGGAGTATACTAATATCACTCGTTTATTCCATCTTGCTTGTAAAGCTGAACGTGAAGTGCAGGATCGACAGGCATTGGCGCGGACTAACTTTTCTGCAGGTCGACCTTCTTCATGGACACCACGTGCATCATCTACTTCCACACGTTCTGCTTCACCGGCGCCTCCGTCGGCTGCCACCTCCAACCGTGATACAATAAAGCAGGCACAATCACCACTATCTGCCAAGAGCACACCTTCTGGGCCTGCAAAGAGCTCTTCTTCATCCATGGCATCAACAGGGCAGACACATGATATTATTTGTCGACGTTGCAAGGGTGGAGGTCATTATGCGAGAGAATGCCCATCTAAGTGTGTGATGATTGTTACTGAGGATGGTGGGTATGAGTCCGCTAGTGACTATGATGAGGAGACTTTGGCTCTTATTACACGTGACGAACATGGTGGAGACAATTCTGATCATGAGACGCAATACATGGCTCCTGAAGATGCTGACAGGTATGAATGTTTAGTTGCTCAACGTGTTTTGAGTGTGCAGGTTACACAAGCTGAGCAAAATCAGAGGCATAATTTGTTCCATACAAAGGGAGTTGTGAAGGAACGTTCTGTTCGCGTGATCATAGATGGAGGGAGTTGCAACAACTTGGCTAGCATCGAGATGGTGGAGAAGCTATCTCTCACCACAAGACCACATCCACATCCTTACTACATCCAATGGTTCAACAACAGCGGCAAGGTTAAGGTAACACGTACTGTTCGTGTGCATTTTAGTATCTCTACATATGCTGATTATGTTGATTGTGATGTGGTACCTATGCAAGCATGTTCCTTATTACTTGGTAGACCATGGCAATTTGATAAAAATTCTATTCACCATGGTAGAAACAATCAGTATACTCTTGTTCATAAGGATAAAAATATTACTTTGCTTCCTATGACTCCTGATTCCATTTTGAAAGATGATATTAATAGAGCTAATAAAGCAAAACAGGAGAAAACTAAGAGTGAAAATCAGATTGTGGCAAAAGAATTTGAGCAACAAATGCAGCCTCATAATAATAAACAATCTAGTGTTGCTTCTGAAATTAAATTGAAAAGTGCATGTTTACTTGCCACCAAATCTGATATTGATGATCTAGATTTTAGCAAATCTGTTTGCTATGCTTTTGTGTGCAAAGAGGCATTATTTTCATTCGAGGACGCGCCTTCCTCTTTGCCTCCTGCTGTCACTAACATTTTGCAGGAGTTCGCCGACGTCTTTCCACAAGACGTGCCACCGGGATTACCACCTATTCGCGGGATTGAGCATCAAATTGACTTAATTCCCGGTGCATCATTACCCAACCGTGCACCATACCGTACCAATCCAGAGGAGACGAAGGAGATTATGCGTCAAGTACAAGAACTGCTCGACAAAGGTTATATACGCGAATCCCTTAGTCCTTGTGCTGTTCCTATCATTTTAGTGCCGAAAAAGGATGGTACGTCGCGTATGTGCGTTGATTGTAGAGGCATTAATAATATTACTATTCGTTATCGTCATCCTATTCCTAGGCTAGATGATATGCTTGATGAATTGAGTGGCTCTACAATATTCTCCAAAGTTGATTTGCGTAGTGGTTACCATCAAATTCGTATGAAATTGGGAGATGAATGGAAAACAGCATTTAAAACTAAGTTTGGATTATATGAGTGGTTAGTCATGCCTTTTGGGTTAACTAATGCACCTAGTACTTTCATGAGGTTAATGAACGAAGTTTTACGTGCCTTCATTGGACGATTTGTGGTAGTTTACTTTGATGACATATTGATTTATAGCAAATCTTTGGAGGACCATTTGGAACATTTACGTGCTGTTTTTATTGCTCTACGTGATGCACGTTTGTTTGGTAACCTTGGAAAGTGCACCTTTTGCACCGACCGAGTATCTTTTCTTGGCTATGTTGTTACTCCACAGGGAATTGAAGTTGATAAAGCCAAGATTGAAGCTATTGAGAGTTGGCCGCAGCCCAAAACGGTCACACAAGTGAGGAGTTTCCTTGGCCTCGCTGGTTTCTATAGGCGTTTTGTGAGAGATTTCAGCACCATTGCTGCACCTCTCAATGAGCTTACAAAGAAGGATGTACCTTTTGTTTGGGGTACCGCACAGGAAGAAGCCTTCACGGTATTGAAAGATAAGTTAACACATGCTCCTTTACTCCAACTTCCTAATTTCAATAAGACTTTTGAGCTTGAATGTGCTGCTAGTGGAATTGGATTAGGAGGTGTGTTATTACAAGATGGAAAACCTGTTGCATACTTTTCTGAAAAATTGAGTGGGCCTAGTCTGAACTATTCTACTTATGATAAAGAATTATATGCTCTTGTTCGGACCTTAGAAACATGGCAACATTATTTATGGCCCAAGGAATTTGTTATACATTCTGATCATGAATCTTTGAAACACATTAAAAGTCAAGCAAAACTGAACCGTAGACATGCTAAATGGGTTGAATTCATTGAGACTTTCCCTTATGTCATTAAACACAAGAAGGGTAAAGAAAATGTTATTGCTGATGCCTTGTCTCGTCGTTATACTATGCTTTCACAACTTGACTTTAAAATATTTGGTTTGGAGACCATCAAGGATCAATATGTTAATGATGCTGAATTTAAAGATGTATTGCAGAATTGTAAGGAAGGGAGAACTTGGAACAAGTTCGTTCTTAACGATGGATTTGTGTTTCGTGCTAACAAGCTATGCATTCCAGCTAGCTCCGTTCGTCTTTTGTTATTGCAGGAGGCGCATGGAGGAGGATTAATGGGACACTTTGGCGTCAAGAAGACGGAGGATATACTTGCTACACATTTCTTTTGGCCAAAGATGAGACGGGATGTTGAGCGTTTTGTTGCTCGCTGCACTACATGTCAAAGAGCTAAGTCACGACTCAATCCTCATGGTTTATATATGCCTTTGCCTGTACCTAGTGTTCCTTGGGAGGATATATCTATGGACTTTGTTTTAGGTTTACCTCGAACAAAGAAGGGGAGGGATAGCATATTTGTTGTCGTGGATAGGTTCTCGAAAATGGCACACTTTATACCATGTCATAAAAGCGATGATGCTGTTAATGTTGCTGATTTGTTCTTTCGTGAAATTATTCGCTTACATGGTGTGCCAAATACTATTGTTTCAGATCGTGATACTAAATTTCTTAGCCACTTTTGGAGATGTTTATGGGCTAAGTTGGGGACTAAGCTGCTTTTTAGTACTACTTGTCACCCCCAAACTGATGGACAAACTGAAGTAGTCAATAGAACATTGTCTACTATGCTTAGGGCTGTTTTGAAGAATAACAAGAAAATGTGGGAAGAATGCTTGCCTCATATTGAATTTGCTTATAATCGTTCATTGCATTCTACTACTAAGATGTGCCCTTTTGAAATTGTGTATGGTTTCCTACCTCGTGCACCTATTGATTTGTTGCCTCTTCCATCTTCGGAGAAGGTTAATTTTGATGCTAAAGAACGTTCTGAATTGATTTTAAAAATGCATGAGTTAACTAAGGAAAACATTGAGCGTATGAATGCTAAATATAAACTTGCTGGAGATAAGGGTAGAAAACATGTTGTGTTTGCACCTGGAGATCTTGTTTGGTTACATTTGCGTAAAGATAGATTTCCTAATCTGCGCAAATCAAAGCTAATGCCACGTGCTGATGGTCCTTTTAAGGTTTTAGAGAAAATAAATGATAATGCATATAAACTTGAGCTACCTGCAGATTTTGGGGTTAGTCCCACTTTTAACATTGCAGATTTGAAGCCTTATTTGGGTGAGGAAGATGAGCTTCCGTCGAGGACGACTTCATTTCAAGAAGGGGAGGATGATGAGGACATCAATACCATTGTTACACCCACAGCCCCTACTGTTACATATACTGGACCAA
Organism: Triticum urartu; assembly: GCF_056163025.1. Classification (NCBI taxonomy): domain Eukaryota; kingdom Viridiplantae; phylum Streptophyta; class Magnoliopsida; order Poales; family Poaceae; genus Triticum; species Triticum urartu. The sequence goes on from NC_141876.1 coordinate 277,319,015, forward strand.
TTACTAGAGCTCGCGCACGCCAATTAAATTACCAGGTACTTTCGTTTCTTGGTAATGATTCTAATGTTCATGAGATTATGATGCTGCCTAAATTGGATACATTTGTTTTGCTTACAAATGAAGGTCCTAGCTTGGAGAAGGATGAACATTGGAGCAAGAACACGAATGGAGTTGATGGCATGCGCAAGGGGATCAGGAACGGAGTTACAAGTGATGATTTCAGGACTTTGAAGCCGCCATAAGGAGTGCATGAAGCCTTGGACGAAATATACAAGATGCCACTTCATAATATTCGTCCATAGGCTATTCTAGGTGCTGCGTCACCTTATTAATGGGCCAGGCCCATGTAATTTCGAAATACTTAAGTATAGGCTATTTTTAGAGTCCGTATGTGTGGGGAAACAAGAGTTAGGGTTGGTTTCGGACCCCACCCTCAAGGGCCACGAAATTCCCCTCTCTTCCTCCATATATACAGCCCTTAGGGCGTCGTTTAGACTTGGGTTTTGTTTAGATTAAAAGTTCGCCATAGCTGCAACTTCGCGTACTTCGTTTGTGTCCAACGACCAGACCAAGACGTCACAGAACCCCACCTTGATCAATAAAGCTTTCATCTTATATTCGCAATATCCAGATTGCAATCTCAGTTTCTTGCTTGTTCTTCGTTTGCTCGCAGGAAACAGGCCCTCGTGGTCAGGTTGATCGTGCTCCGGCGTGGTCAATAACCCCTCGGAAGTTGGTTTAGCGATTGCTAAGGCGAGACGTCTCGCACGTTCGTAGTCGGATCGTCAAGGTCGACTCCCACAGAAAACGATAGCCACCATCTCATCGAAACATCGGGACACCTTTGCCTCTATCACAACTTAGGACTACTGTTTAGGCAAATCAAATGAATGGCATTAGAATATCCACATATGGGGTTTGAATTTGAATCTTGTGTTCAAACCAACTCCATTTAAATTGCTGCTAGTTGCATTAGCTCAAATCACATCATGTTGCCACGTCATGATGATGCATCATATTGTTGCATTGCATTGATTGTGTTTCTTCATTGCCGGTGTTTGTCCCCTCTCAGTGGACGTAGTTCCGATGATGAGTTTGATGACACCGATGAAGAGCTATATTATCTTCAGAAGTGCCAGGCAAGCAGAACCCCCTTGTTCATTCTGATACAATCCCACTCTCTCGCTCCTCCTCTCTTTTACTGCATTAGGACAACAATGATTCAACTGTTACATGTTGCGGTAGTTGAACCCCTTTCCTCTGCATGACCTGTCATTGCCACAGTAAATAGATGAAACCCACTAGCATGAGTAGGAGTTGTTTGAGCCTTGATGTGCCTACTCATTCATGCTTGTTTGTCATGCCTGCTACTGCTTGGAGTTGAGTCAGGTCTGATTCATCTGGGATGAATTGGAATGTGGTGAATATGTCCTGCTGTTGAGAGCTAAGTGTGTGAACATGATTTTGTAAAGGTAGCAGTGAGAGGCCATGTAGGAGTACATGGTAGGTTGTCTCATTGAAACCGTCCTCAGGAACTGAGTTCTATGTTTGTGATCCATGAACAGTTACTACCACGCATTGGAATGCTTAAGTGCCCCTCTCGGCTTATTAACCGCCTCGATCTCTGTCTAGGAGTTGCAACTAGTTTCTGGTGTTTGTAGGTAGTGTTAGTAGTCTACCAAGTGGCACCCGTTTGGTGGGCTTGGAACCCTGTACACATCGTTTGGGGTCGTGAGCGACACCCCGACTGGATCTCCTTGTGGATGGAGCCCGAATAGGAGATAAACCTGGACAAGCGACTTTTGTGGTTAGTCAGGTCGTGGCTGACTCCATCGCGAGGCTTCCGCTTGAAGGTTGTCGAGATACACGACGTGTACATGGTGGTAAGGGGTGAGAGAATGTGTGAAGAAGTACACCCCTATAGGGTTAACATCATCTATTCGAATAGCCGTGTCCGCGATAAAGGACTTCTGGGTTGATTGTACAGTTCATAGACAAGTGAAAGTGGATATTCTAAAATGCGCAAGATAAGCGTGAGTGCTATGGATGGCGTTCTCATAGGGAGACGGGAGAGGATCCATAAGTATTGTTATGGTGAATATGTGGACTCGTGTGCGCCACCTAAAAAGAGTTACATGTAGTCATAGTTTAGGATAGCCACCGAGTCAAAGCTGGCTTGCTGCAGTTACACTCCATCACCCTCTTTGTTGATACTGATGCATATGTAGCTAGTTCTGATGAAAGTCTTGTTGGGTACATTTGTACTCATGTTTGCTTAATTTATGTTTTGCAGAGAGACTTCAGTCATGCTAGTAGTTCCGTGTGGACTTCGACATTTAGCTTGTTACCTCATCTATGATCTTGTGCCCTCAGCAGGGTCTTGTAGATAGTCAGGCTTCTCGGCCTTTTCATTTGTAGTTGTTTGTACTCAGACAAGTTATGCTTCCGCATGTGCTTGTTGCTTGTATGCTCTGTATGTTGGGTCATGATACCCATGTTTGTAATATCTCGCTCCTCAGAGCCTAATGAATAAATACTTTGAGTCGTAGAGTTTTGTTGTGAGGACATGTTGTATTTGCACATATCGAGTTTATTGTGTGTATGTTATTGAAATGCTTGGTATGTGTGGGGTTTGACACCTAGTTGTCTATCCTTGGTAGCCTCTCTTATGGGGAAATGTAGTCTGGTGCTTCCACTGAGCCATGGTAGTGTGCTATAGCCCAGTTTACCCGAGTCCTGCTAGCCCAGTTACTACTGCTCCGGAACACTTAGACTGGCCGGCATGTGATCCACTTCGTTCCTGTGTCTGTCCCTTTGGGGAAATGTCACGCGGTGACTTTCGGAGTCCTGCTAGCCTGCTGCAGCCCAGGTTCCCGGAGTCCTGTTAGCCCAGTTGCTACAGCCCGGATTCACACGCTCCTGACCGACATGCTCGATGTTGTTTCATGTATGCCTGTCCCCGTAAGTTAGTGCCACTTTGGGTTCACGACTAGTCATGTTGGCCTGGGTTCTCTGTCATATGGATGCTAGCGACACTATCATATACGTGAGCCAAAAGGCACAAACGGTCCCGGGCCAGATAAGGTGGCACTCATGGGAATTACGTGCGTGAGGCCGCAAAGTGATACGATGTGTTACATGCTAGATCGATGTGGCTTAGGATTGGGGTCCTGACAGCTTTGGTATCAGAGCCTGACTGCCTGTAGGATTACCAAGCCAAACTGGTCCAAGTCAAGTCTAGAAATGCTTTAGTTATATAAGGGAATTGATTGTGGAAGGGAACGTAAGGCTCTTTTTACTCCTTTACCTTATGCCCTTTTGATCTGAGTCAACCTCTTCTTTTCTACGGGGGTTAAGAACTAGGAATCTCATCTTTCTATCAGGTTCACGTGTTACTAATCTGTAGACTTATAGGATTGATGGTTTCAAGCCCCAGTTCAGTTCCTACCTATTTCCGTGTGTTGTTAGTTTGTCTCAGAACCTTGATATTATGATGTTGAGTGGTTATGCCACCATTTTGCCGGATGTCTCAAATCTTTTTGAGCATTTACAGCCGTTATGTTGTCCGAGTCATCCTAGGTTTCTTACTAGTCTGATGCATTTGCAAATCCCTTCCTCCCATTCTCGATGTCCCTTTGGGCCAGATTAAGCACACTAAGCAGTTTGTTGAGGTACTACATTGCCTTGAGATATATGTTGGAGCTAGTATTATGACCCTAGGCATCTTAGAGAACCACCCAGTAATCTAGCAATGCTTTGAATCCCTAGTGTGATGATTCTGGACACCATTCTCGAAAGCATCCCGTGATACCATTTAGTCAGTAGGCATTCAATTCCTGGGTTCTTGAACCCGAGATTCACCCTACTTACTTCATGTTGATAGTGTTGCTAGTTCCTTTAGGATATTAGTAACCTTTGCAATAGTCCTCGAGGTCCGTGGTATTTCCTTCTTCCAAATATCATGAACTGCTTATGGCAGAAGTTCTCTGAACCAAAAGATCACAACAAAAGTGCTCTTGATGAGTTCTCCATTCTTATTGTGAATCTGCCAAATCTACCTTCTACATGGTTTATCCAGAAGAAATATGTTGAACTTTGTTTGACATCCTAATCTACGCATCCACAACTCATAAAATCATATGTTCCTTGAGTTGTCCATCTTTAGTTGTTTTTTGACCTCCGTCTATCAGTTGATAGTCAAGAGCATGTGTGCATTCATGTTCATCGATGACTTTTACTCTTGCGGCCCGTCAAGCCATTCTGGTTCAGAATGACTAGGAGAAACAAACTCCAATGCCTCATCCATATCCAGGATTGGGTCAAAGTAGTTGTATTCCGCAGATCAAAATGCCATCCAGCTTTTGATTCTGTTCTACCCTGAAGTATTGCACACTCTATGTTAGGAATATCTTGAGAAATGCACCACCTCTTATGAATTCTTGACGCAGTGATACTTCTAGCCACCATTATTCATTCCTCGGTTCCTGGTTGTAGTAACCGGAATACCGACAAGGGGATCGTAATGTGTGCAATCAATACTCCTAGCAACCCCGTTGCTTGGTAGTTATTGGACAATAATCTCATTCTTAGCGTGTTGGTTGTTGAATCATCACCCTAAGGTTTATCGTGCTACCTAGTCCTTATTTCTGGTGCACTTTTCGATCAATGAGTTAGGATAGTGTCAATCCTTGTTTATTTGATCATATCGTCTTGCCCTGAAAAGCAAGATTGTTCTCGAGCTTAGTGACATATTGGTGGTTCGTGATTTTCCATATATCTTCTCGGAAGTATAACCAGGTTGTCACCTAATCGCGATGTTGAGTTCGTGATCAAGTTGGTTTTTGTAAGCCACCCATTCTCGAAGATTCTGTGTGGGATACCCTGAACTAGGTGGTTGAGCTAAAAAATAACTTGGAGAGTTGTAAGATGAAAGCTTGTTCCCCTTAGTTAATGGCCAAAGGGATATCCTTGTGTTGTGTGTGTTGAAGAAATATGATATCGTCATTGATTGATCCTTGTGATCAATTGTTGGATCTATTGTCTTGTCCAAACTTTGACTTGATTATGGGCTATCGTCAAGTTAAAGCAAAACCAACGATGTTCGTAATGTTGTCTTACTCGTGGTTGATCCCTCGAGCATACACCATTACATCTTTTGGTCTGACCAATACTATCACCATGTTCACTTATATGTGGAATTCCAACTACATGGAAGCCTGGATGGATTGTTGTTGAGCCCATTGACAACAATTTCATCTTGTCCATGATTCGTGCTAAACATCAAGCTTGTGTTGGAAACTTTTGTAAGCATTATCTTTGTGTTTCGTTCATGAAGCTTATGTTTGGATGAAAGAAGTGACTACGTCTAATTCATGTGCATTTGATGCAAGTTGCCGTCGTGAATTCGAGAAAGTCAATGTTTCTTCCTCTAGAATCATCCCAAGTAAGTCATGCATATGTGCGAAGTATTATGTGGTTTGGAGACTTGCAACCTTCATTCCATATGTATTCCCTAGCACCCCAAGCCACTGATTGATTTGTTCAAGGAAAAGAAGCTCCTTCTTAAGACCCGGGGATTATACAAGAACTTCGATATCCTCGATGATGATTCCCCACCTGAACTCAGTAGTGTTTTATTACAAGACTACTACATGGTCACGCTTGTCTTGGACACCGTGTTCACAGGTTTGTAGCAGAACCAGCTCATGTTTTCGAGCTTGCTATCGTAGTTCATTTCCCGAGAATCTCGCAACGTCATCTCGTCGATTTGTGTTGCAATTCTTCTTCTCAGACATGTTGAGTCTGAAGTATCCTATTACTAACCAGATCTGAATCTCAGGCAGATATGATGGTTGGAATATTCCAACATTTGCATTTTGTTCCTAGCTTGCATCGCTATTGTGCCATTTTCCCATGGTCTGCCCTCCTTAGTAATTGCTGTTCAGGATCATCTTCAAAAGTGGTCCTACCATCGGTCCCATCCATTTCCGATGATAAGCAAAAATCTTCCATTGCATTGTCTTCAACAAGGTAGTCCACATCATCCATTCTAGTCTGAGTATGCCACTCTTTCGAACTCCGTCAAATGATCGATTGTGATTTGCCTTAGGCTGGTATAGAGAGATTCAATAATCACCATATCAAAAGTAATTCTTGTTGCCACTTAAGGGAATAATTCTACGAGTCACCTTTCCCAAGGTGTCCCGTTATGGAATCATGGCAATTAACTCCTCGCTACTTTGAAACATATGCACCATCTTACTCAAGCATGGAATTGTTTCCTACCAAATTGAAACCCTCGTCTTCTACTTCCCTCTATCACTCGGATGTATGTGTTGTGTCTCAGCTCAAGAGATGCTCCAACATCTCATTCCATGAGTTGATCTTGAGTTCTTGAGTGTTCGATCTTCGAGGAGATCGTTTTCGGTGGATTTTTCTTCTGTCGTCATCGTGTTGGATAAAGATCTCGAAAGCAAATACATCAAGATCAATTTGAAGAAATGAATCAACATCTTCGAAAAGGGAAAATGGATCATAGAGATTGTGATAGTTTTGTGACCCCTTTCCTCTTAGCTCACGTCTTGAATCTCGGGACGAGATTCTTGTTTAGTGGGGGTGAGTTGTCACATCCCTAGCCTTGCTATGCACTTGGACTAGCTTGGTTGCTGCATCATGTCTAAATTTCATTTAAACCTGAATTGGGGACTGTTAAACCCTAGCACCAAATGAAATTCAAATAGGTTCAACCTAAAATAATCTTCAATGAACCCAAAGTGCCCTTTGAAAATGTTCATGGCTTCTGATAAAGGTGAAAACCTCTGCCAAAAATGATGAACATATTTCTAGGTCATCTCTGGATTTTTGATTTAAATCATTATGTATTTGAATTTGAGAATTTAATTACAAAAAATATTTAAAATTCTCAAATAATTCTAAAACTAAATGTGGGCCACTGGAATAATCCACGGAGTGTCCACAAATTATTTCAAGATTTCACAAAATGCTTTAGTATTTTTACTAAAGCCAAAACAGTTGCAGGTAAATAGAAAAGAGAAACAAAATATAAAACAAAGACAGTGAGAGAAAGAAACCCACCTGGGCCTTTTACCTTGACAGGCCGACGGCCCAGCCCACCTACTCGCGCATCATCTTCCCTGCGCCTACTGGCACTGTGCGTGGCGCGCGCATAGTCGAGCCGCGCCCACCTCCTGCTAGCCACGCAGCCGCTCCCCTTCGTCCCGCTGCACCGCCCAGGACCACCTCGACACTCTGCACCTCTCCCCTCCCTCTCTGGACCCCCTCCCTCCTCCCCTGCTCTCTCCCTTGCCTCTGCACCGCCGCAGCCGAACGCTGTCATCGTCGCCATTCACCGTAGTCGTGGCCACTACCTCCCCCTCGGCCGCTCGACGTGCGCCAGAGCAACTCCACGACCTCTTCTTCGTCCCCATTTAGCAACACGTCGTCGGCACGCCCTGCCTCGCCGTCACCACCGTCTTCTTCCTCCTCGGGTCACCGAGATTGCCATCACCCGTTCATCGTTGCCAGCGCTTCCCCGAGCCACCCAGCTACACCAGCAGAACCGCCGTGAGCACCTGCGCCTTTCCCCTCTCTCCCCGCAGTCTAACTCGCCCTCTAGTGCTAGCGCTGCCGCGCCCGAGAGCTTGCGGCTGCCGTATGTGGCGCCGTCGCGGCCACAGCTACTGTCACCCGCGTTCGAGCTCATCAGCGTGCTTAGCGCACCCCCAGGAGCATGTAGCACTCTTCGGTTTCTCCTCTAGTGCATCGTAGCATCGCCAACGTCTTCACCCGAACTCCGGCCGCTTCGGAAGCGGACACCGCCATCGATTTGGGTCGTCTCCGCTGACCCCACTAGCACCAGCCGACGCGGACGAGGCTCAGGGTTCCAATGGTGCCATCCGCGCCTTGAACCGTGGCCTGTGCTGCGATTCCGCGCATCGCCGCCATCTCGGACCTTGTCGACGGCTAATCGCCGGCAGGTTTCACCCCGCTGACCAGGGGGTTTGACCTCCCTTGGATCCCTGACGTGTGGGCCCAGGCCCCTGCTTAATTAATGTTAGTTTGGTCAGGGTTAATTAACTTAGTTAATTAGATGAACCACTGACAAGTGGGCCCAGCCCTGCTAACATTTTAGATGGGATTAGTTTAACACTAATCAACTCGGTTAACTAACTGAGTCACTGACCAGTGGGCCCCACTGGTCAGGTTTGACCTGGACCGGTGTTGCTGACCTGCTGAGGTCAGCATGACATGGTGCTGATGCAGTAATGTTTTTCTGGGATTATAATAAATCAGAAATGATTTATTATTTTTCAGAAAATGCCCAAAACTTCTAAAATGCATAGAAATTAATCTGTAACTCCAAATGCAAAGTTTTATATATGAAAAATGATCAGAAAAATCCAATCTATCCATCTGTATCATTTTCATGCATGTTAGAACAACTTATGACCACTGTTTAGGGAAAATAAAATGAATGGCATTAGAATATCCACATATGGGGTTTGAATTTGAATCTTGTGTTCAAACCAACTCCATTTAAATTACTGCTAGTTGCATTAGCACAAATCACATCATGTTGCCATGTCATGATCATGCATCATATTGTTGCGTTGCATTGATTGTGTTTCTTCTCTGTTGCCGGTGTTTGTCCCCTCTCAGTGGACGTAGTTCCGACGATGAGTTCGATGACACCGATGAAGAGCTATATTATCTTCTGAAGTGCCAGGCAAGCAGAACCCCCTTGTTCGTTCTGATACAATCCCACTCTCTTGCTCCTGCTCTCTTTTACTGTATTAGGACAACAACGATTCAATTGTTACATGCTGCGGTAGTTGAACCCATTTCCTCTGCATGACCTATCATTGCCACAGTAAATAGATGAAACCTACTGGCATGAGTAGGAGTTGTTTGAGCCTTGATGTGCCTACTCATTCATGCTTGTTTGTCAAGCCTGCTACTGCTTAGAGTTGAGTCGGGTCTGATTCATCGGGGATGAATTGGAATGTGGTGAACATGTCCTGTTATTGAGAGCTAAGTGTGTGAACACGATTTGATAAAGGTAGCTGTGAGAGGCCATGTAGGAGTACATGGTGGGTTGTCTAATTGAAACCGTCCTCAGGAACTGAGTTCTATGTTTGTGATCCATGAACAGTTACTACCATGCATTGGAATGCTTAAGTGCCCCTCTCGGCTTATTAACCGCCTCGATATCTGTCCAGGAGTTGCAACTAGTTTCTGGTGTTTGTAGGTAGTGTTAGTAGTCTAACAAGTGGCACCCAGTACAGGTGGGCTTGGGACATACTAGGCACCGTGGCCGGGTATGCCAAGCGTCGCCCGTTTGGTGGGATTGGAACCCTGTACACATCGTTTGGGGCCGTGAGCGACACCCCGGCCGGATCTCCTTGTGTATGGAACCCGAATAGCCGATAAACCTGGACAAGAGACTTGTGTGGTTAGTCAGGTCGTGGCCGAGTCCCTCGCCAGGCTTCCGCTTGAAGGTTGTCGAGATACACGACGTGTACATGGTGGTAAGGGGTGAGAGCGTGTGTGAAGAAGTACACCCCTGCAGGGTTAACATCATCTATTCGAATAGCCGTGTCCGCGGTAAAGGACTTCTGGGTTGCCTATACAATTCATAGACAAGTGAAAGTGGATACTCTAAAATTCGCAAGATAAGCGTGAGTGCTATGGATGGCGTTCTCGTAGGGAGACGGGAGCGGATCCATGGTGGTGTATTGTTATGGTGAATATGTGGACTCGTGTGTGCCACCTCAAAAGAGTTACTTGTAGTCGTAGTTTAGGACAGCCACCGAGTCAAAGCTGGCTTGCTGCAGTTAAACTCCATCACCCCCTTTGTTGATACTGATGCATATGTAGCTAGTTCTGATGTAAGTCTTGTTGGGTACATTTGTACTCACGTTTGCTTAATTTATGTTTTGGAGGGAGACTTCAGTCTCGCTAGTAGTTCCGTGTGGACTTCGATGTTTACCTTGTTACCTCAACTACGATCTTGTGCCCTGGGCAGGGTCTTGTAGATAATCAGGCTGGTCAGCCTTTTGATTTGTAGTTGTCTGTACTCAGATGAGTTAAGCTTCCACATGTGCTTGCTGCTTGTATGCTCTGTATGTTGGGTCATGAGACCCATGTTTGTAATATCTCGCTCCTCGGAGCCTAATGAATAAATACTTTGAGTAGTAGAGTTTTGTTGTGATGCCATGTTGTATTTGCACATATCGAGCATATTGTGTGTATGTTATTGAAACGCTTGGTATGTGTGGGGTCCGACAACCTAGTTGTCTATCCTTGGTAGCCTCTCTTATGGGGAAATGTAGTTTGGTGCTTCCACTGAGCCATGGTAGTCTACTACAGCCCGGTTTACCGGAGTCCTGCTAGCCAAGTTACAACTGCTCCGGAACACTTAGACTGGCCGGCATGTGATCCACTTCGTTCCTGTGTCTGTCCCTTTGGGGAAATGTCACGTGGTGACTTTCAGAGTCCTGCTAGCCTGCTACAGCCCGGGTTGCCGGAGTCCTATTAGCCGAGTTGCTACAGCCCGGATTCACACGCTGCTGACCGACATGCTCGATGTTGTTTCATGTATGCCTGTCCCCGTAAGTTAGTGCCACTTTGGGTTCACGACTATTCATGTCGGCCTGGGTTCTCTGTCATATGGATGCTAGCGACACTATCATATACGTGAGCCAAAAGGCGCAAACAGTCCCGGGCCAGGTAAGGTGGCACCCGTGGAATACCATGCGTGAGGCTGCAAAGTGATATGATGTGTTACATGCTAGATCGATGTGGCTTAGGTTTCTCCTCTAGTGCACCATAGCATCACCACAGTCTGCACCCGAACTCCGGCGCCGCAGAAGCGGACACCGCCGTCGATCTAAGTCGTCTTCGGCGACCCCACTAGCACCAGCCGACGCGGACGAGGCTCAGGGTTCCAACGGTGCCATTCGCGCCTCAAACCGAGGCCCGTGCTGCGATTCTTCGCATCGCCGCCATCTCGGACCTCATCGACGGCTAATCACCGGCGGGTTTGACCCCGCTGACCGGGGGGTTTAACCTCCCGTGGATCCCTGACGTGTGGGCCCTGGCCCCTGCTTAATTACTGTTAGTTTGGTCAGGGTTAATTAACTTAGTTAATTAGATAAACCACTGACAAGTGGGCCTAGCCCTGCTAACATTTTAGATAGGATTAGTTTAACACTAATCAACTCGGTTAACTAACTGAGTCACTGACCAGTGGGCCCCACTGGTCAGGTTTGACCTGGACCGATGCTGCTGACCTGCTGAGGTCAGCATGACATGGTGCTGACACAATAATGTTTTTCTAGGATTTTAATAAATCTGAAATGATTTATTATTTTCAGAAAATGCCCAAAACTTCTAAAAATTCATAGAAATTAATTCATAACTCCAAATGCAAAGTTTTATATATGAAAAATGATCAGAAAAATCCAATCTATCCATCTGTATCATTTTCATGCATGTTAGAACAACTTATGACTACTCTTTAGGGCAAATCAAATGAATGGCATTAGAATATCCACATATGGGTTTGAATTTGAAACTTGTGTTCAAACCAACTCCATTTAAATTGCTGCTAGTTGCATTAGCTCAAATCACATCATGTTGCCATGTCATGATCATGCATCATATTTTTGCATTGTATTGATTGTGTTTCTTCTCTGTTGCCAGTGTGTCGGATTTGGGGTTCAGGCAGACCCTTAAGGTTCGAACACTGGTGTGCGCGCGAAGTTCTTTCCCTTCTAGCGATATACGCCCTAGCTCGCTAAGGTCTCGTGGACGAACTCGACGCACTCGCAACACAAATACGCAAGATTTATACTGGTTCGGGCCACCGTTGTGGTGTAATACCCAACTCTAGTGTGGTGGTGGTGGTTTGCCTCTTGGGCTGATGATGAACAGTACAAGGGGAAGAGCAACCCCTTGAGGTTGAGGTGTTCTTGTGTTCGGTGTGGCTAAGGGTTGGCTCTCGATCCGGTCTCCCTCCTTATCTTCTCCTCCCTCTCTCCTTGTGGTGACTAGTCCTATTTATAGAGGCCCTGGTCCTCTTCCCAAATATTGAGCGGGAAGGGAGCCAACAATGGCGGCCAATTTGAAAGGGGACAGCTAGTATGAGCTATCCTGAAAAAAGGTGGTCTTCGCCTGCCAAAGGTTCTGGTGATGACGCCGTCTTGGACTCCATGGTGACCTCCGTCCTGCCGTCCTGCGAGTCTTGGTCTCGTTGCACCAATATGGAAACCTTTGCTTGATGCCTCAGTACTCCGCCCCTGCGCTTGCTCCCTTAGCACAAAAGAGGAAGCAAGGACACTGTGCATGCTGGTGCCCGCCTGGTGTCGATCGTCGCGGCTCACGTCACGAGAGCCTCGCGAGGTTCGCCCCGCCTTGATATCTCCGCTCCTCGCGAGGCTGCCTGGTGAGGCTGCTCCTGAGGAGGTCTTGCATCATCCGCCTCACGAGGGTCTTGGTTCCTTGTCAATGAAGATGGGCCGCCTAGGCCTGCCAACACAGCCATGCCATGGGCCGCAGGAAAGCAAGTCTGGGGACCCCCGTTCCTAGAACACCGACAGTAGCCCCCGGGCCCAAGGCTCGCATGGGCTTGGCTTCGAGGCGAAGCCAAAGGGTCAAGCGCGGAGCGCCGCGGTCTCCAAAAGCCTGCGGCCTCGGTTGACGCGTGGCGGTTGATTGGACGTGGGCGTATCCACTTCCCCACGCTGCCTCGGCAACTGCTCGACTTGACAAGTCCCTGTGACATGTAAAGAAAATCATCATTACCTGAGATCATGGGAGGTGCCGGTTGGCCTTCTTCCGCTATAAATGGGGAGGGGGGCGGAGCCCCCGTCGTCCATCTCTTCTTGGTTCAGTTGCTTCTTCCTCCTTGCTCCATCGCTAGAAGTGATGGCGCCGCTGAAGGGGTTCTCCGCCGCGGAGAAGGGAAAGGCCCCTCGGGAGCGACTCGGCTCCCCGCCACCCAAGCAAGGACGTGGCCATCCCCACAAGTATGCCGCGACCCCCGCCGTGGCCCCCGGCTTCCGGGGTGGCGCTACAGTGCGTGGCAGGAGTCGCTCTGGTCGCGGCAGTCTTGTCGATGAGAGGAGATGCGCCGTGGTTGCGCGACCTCCTCGACCGCGGTTCCATGTGTCGGAGGTGCTGCCGGAGTTCGTTGTCTGGTCGGAGAATCCGGCCGGCAGCTGGCTCCAGCTCCCCCGCTTCTTTGCTGACGAGCTGCCAGCCTCCGGTCCAAGCGGGCTCCGGCTGCAGGCAGACGGTTGCTGCAGCCGAGCTTCTTGGGTCGCGGTCGAGGTCTCCGCCGCGGGCAACATTGCTTTGTCCCACGGTTGGTAGACGTTCGCCCGTGCACGTGGCCTGGGCAGGCGGTGCACCCTCCACTTCAAGTTCAACGGCGATGCGACCCTCTTCGTGAGGGTGTTTGGGAAAGACGGTCGGCACGCCGGATGCTGCCCTGAGGTGAACGACAGCAAGGAGGTGCTCGACCTTGGCGATGGTCGGGACGAGGAGGAGGATGAACCCGCCGGCCGCGCCTCATCTGGCTATGGTGGCTCCTCCTTCGGCGACAGTTCCAGCAGCGGCGGCCCTGATCAGCCGCCACGCCGCCGCGCCCGCTTCGAAGGTGGTAGCGGGTCGTCTCGTCGCTGCACACCGGTGAAGTGCGAGGATGTGTCCGACTAGGCCCGGGACGCCGCGGAGGCCCTACCCCTGTCGGTTGCTACAGGGGCAAGCGCCACTTTTGTTATGTTCCCCTTTTCCTTCCTGCATCAAAACGAAACCAGCATGGGCCCGGAGGGCGTGTATCGAACCACAACTTATTATCCATTGTGCTACGCTTGTTGTTTCAGTGATGTGTGGCTATTTTGCGCAGAGATAACTTAGCCTGGTGCATTCGGGGCGCCCTCCTCCTTACGAGGCGTTTATTTCCTCATGTCCATCTTGACCTTGTGGTCCACTATTGCTCAGGAACTGCGAAAGAATTCGTTAAGGAGTTTTGCTAGGAGATTTGTCGCTCACCCAAGCCTTGGCCCGACGCCTTGTATCGCGGTACCCGTGGGGCACGGAGCAGGAGAGATGCGCCAGCTTTCGGGCTCGAACGAGGGTGGCTCGCGAGAAGGCAGAGAGAAGAAAAACGCTCGCGAGGGCACCTGCCTAGCCCCCTCGCGAGGTATACGAGAGAGAGAACACGAGCAAACCAAAACCGGAAAATGTGGTAAGAGGCGAGGGAATCGAATTAGCAAGGAACACCAAAGGCGAACTTCGATTAAGAAAAGGCGAGCCAACCGCGGAAAGAAAATGAAAAGCAGCATCTGGCACCTAATCTACTCTTCAAGTCTTCTCACCAGCGCGGAGCTAAATGCTGCCACTAGGCGTGGGAGGGAGCCCCAGGGCCTGAGGCCGGCGCTCCTGAGACTCTGGGGCGTGTACATCCCCACTCATTATTACGTGAGAGTGTCACGGGCGGCGATTCTTCACATGCTCTGGGCCTTCTTCACAGGTTCTGGGCCTTGCTTCACAGGCTCTGAGCCTTGCTTCATGGGTAGAACCTCTGGAGGTGCTGGATGTTCCAGGCGTTCTGGATAGGCATCATGTCCTGCGTCTCCAAGCCCACGGCGCCAGGCTTGGAGACATGGACGACCCTGAATGGGACCTCCCACACGGGTGAAAGCTTATGCAGCCCTTCCCTGGAGAGGACCCGCCTCAGGACGAGGTCGCCCACCTCGAGCGTCCTGGAGCGCATGTTGCAGCAGTGGCATCGCCGCAGCGCCTGCTGGTACCTTGCTGCCCTCAGTGCAGCTTCGCGACGACGTTCCTCTCCATGCACGAGGTCCATCCCCCGCGTGGCGTCCTGTTGCGTTTCATCGAACGCCAGGACCCGTGCGGAGCGATGCTTAACCTCGTGAGGAAGGACTCCTTGGTGGCGGTGGTGCGGATAGACCATAACACGGACTGGAGCTCGTCGTGCAAGCCCCTGCCACAGGCCTCGAGCTTCTTCTTGAAGGTCCTGGTCTTGAGGCCCCTCAGGACCTCCGTGTTGGCGCGCTCGGACTAACCATTGCTCCTGGGGTGCGCCACCGAAGCATATCAGATCTGCGTTTCAAGGTTAGGACGGTAGGTTTTGAAGAGGTTACTAGTGAACTGCGAGCCGTTATCTGTGATGATGCGGTTGGGGACCCCGAAGTGGCTCAGGAGGCCCTTGATGAACTTGACAACGGAGCCAGCTGGGATGGTACGGATGGCTTCCACTTCCGCCCATTTGGTGAACTTGTCGATGGCGACGTAGAGGTAGCGGTAGCCCCCAGGCGCTCGAGGGAACGGGCCCAAGATGTCCAGCCCCCAAACCGCGAACGGCCACATGAGCGGAATGGTCTGGAGGCCCTGAGACGGCTGATGAATTTACTTGGCGTGGAACTGGCAGGCTTCACAGGACTTCACCAGCTCAGTTGCATCGTTGAGCACAGTGGGCCAGTAGAACCCGCTGTGGAATACCTTGCCGACGAGGGTCCATGATGACGAGTGGTGCCTGCAGTCCCCACCATTGTCGGTGTTTTGGGAACGGGGGTCCCCAGACTTGCCTACCTGCGGCCTGCGGCGTGGCTGAGCCAGCAGGCCGTACGGCCCATATTCACAAACAAAGCACCCAAGACCCTCGCGAGGGGCCAAGCCTCGCGAGGCGGACGACGCCAGACCTCCTCCGGAGTGGCCTAGCTAGGCAGGATCACGAGGAGAGGAGATATCAAGGCAGGGCGAACCTCACGAGGCTCTCATGACGTCAGCTGTGACGATCGACACCAACCGGGCGCCAACGCGCAGAGCGTCCTTGTTTCCTCTTTGGTGCAAAGGGGGCAAGCGCAGCCGCGGAGTACCGAGGCCTCAGGCAAAGGTTGCCATTTTGGTGCAAGAAGACCAAGACCATGGATTACAAGACGGAGGTCATCGTGGAGCCTAGAACAGCGTCACCAACAGAACTTTGTGCAGGCGAAGACTACTTTTGTCACGATAGCTTGTACTAGTTGTCCCCCTTCAAATTAGCCCGCCATTGTTGGCTCCCTTCCCGCTCGATATTTGGGAAGAGGACCAGGGCCTCTATAAATAGGACTAGCCACCATAGTGGAAAAGAAAAGGAGAAGAGAGAGGATGGTCTCATCTTAGCTTGAGAGAGACCACTCCCACACACTCAAGCTCATCGAGCTCAAGAGCTCCCCAACCTCAGGAGGCCGTTCTTCCCTTATATTGTTCATCATCAGCCCAAGAGGCAATCCACCACCACACTAGAGTAGGGTATTACACCAAAACGGTGGCCCAAACTAGTATAAACCCTATGTCCTTCTGTGTTGTGAGTTCGTCGAGTTCGTCTGCGAGATCCTAGCGAGCTAGGGCGTAGATCGGTTGGAGGGAAAGACTTCGTGCGCACCCCAGTGTTCGAACCTTAAGGGTTTGCCGGGACCCCATACCCCGACATTTGGCGTGCCAGGTAGGGGTGCGCCGTAGCTTCCCTTCCATCAGTTCGTCGCTCCGTCGTCTCCATGTTGGACGCTCGCCATGCTCGAGCTGAGCGTCGGGCCGCCCTTGCTGCCCGCGTCGCTCAGACGGCTCCCGTCAGCGGGCCACCTCGTCGTTCTCCGTCTCCCACCGACAACGCTACCACCGGCCCGGTGGGAAACAAGCAGCAGGTGTCCTCGCAACATCCTTCGGTGCATCAGGACGACCGCACTGCTACTCCATCACTCACTCCTGCTGGCTCTTCGTCTCATGTGCACCGCGCTCCCATGGAGGCACAGGTCGCGCTCATCGCGGAAAATGAGCTCCTACGTTACCGCCTCGTCGACGACGTCTATGAGGAGTGGCTCGACCGCATCGCCGAGCTCGTCCGTGCCGCGGGGGGCTCTCTGGCACCGTCCCACTCTTTTCCTCCACCTCAATAGGCCACGGGCGACGGGGTTTGTGGTGTGCCTCCACCGCCTCGACCCCAAGACGGTGCCTTCGCGCCAAGGCGCGCGCCTCCGCGGCGTGATCCGCCGCGCCCGATGCCCACACGTGAAGAAAGGAGCTGCCAAGAAATCCCGCGACCGCGAGAAGCTGCACCAGCGCTCCCCGCGCCACCTCGTCAAGACCACACGCTGCCTGCAGTGGCACAGCGCTGACCTCGCCAAGACCAAGCTCCGCCCCCGAAGCGGGCCCCGGCAACCACGGCAGGCTGCCACACCTTCACCCCTGAGCTGCGCAGCGTTGCCTGGCCAGGCAAGTTCAAGCCAGATCTGCCTCCTCGGTACGACGGCACCGCCGACCCCGCGGAGTTCCTGCAGCTCTATGAGTTGAGCATCGAAGCGGCCAACGGTGACGAAAAAGTCATGGCGAACTGGTTTCCATGGCTCTCAAGGATGGGGCCCGCTCCTGGCTCCTGAACCTGCAGCACGGCTCAATCTCCTCCTGGGATGAGATGCGCGAGCGCTTCATCGCCAACTTCCCGGGCACTCATGACCGCCCACCGGTCGCGGGCGACCTACGCCGCATCAAGCAACAGCCAGGAGAGACCCTCCAGAAGTACATCCAGCGATTCAACAGCACCCGCCTCAAGATCCCCAAGGTCACGGATGAGGCCATCATCTCCGCGTTTTCCGACGGCGTCTGCGACGTCAAGATGAAGGAAGAGCTGGCTATCCATGAGGAGCTTTGCACATCTCAGGAGCTGTTCAACCTGGCGACCAGGTGCGCAAGAGCTGAGGAGGGGCGACTCTCTCTCCTCGAGCTGCCAGCTGCAGGAGTGGAGGAAAAGAAAGCCAAGGCCAAGGACGTGAAGCGTAAAGAGGCAGTAGTGCTCGCAGCAGAGCCCGACACCAAGAAAGGCAGAGATCAGCCCAAGTCATCCAAGAACGGCCGCCCATTCTGCGCCTTCCATAACCTGAACACCCACAACACCAGCGACTGTCAAGAGCTCGGAGCCATTCAGGAAGGACGCTTCGGCCAATGCCCCGAGCGCAATGATCGGGGCTACGACCGTGGAGGAGGACGCGGAGGCGGACGCTGGGACGACCGTGGCCCGCGCCAGGAGTGGCATGACCGGCCTCGTGAGGACCGCTGGCATGACCAACCTCATGAGGGCGCCTGGAGGGACCTGCCTCATGAGGATCGCCCCCTGGGCAATGTTGGTCTTCCCCCGTTGCCGCCGCCAAGGAGGAACGATGAGCACCACCAGGACGAGGGGGCTGGGGGCTTCCAGGAGCCGCACACGGTCGCTTGCATCCTGGGCGGCGCTCAGGCCCCAGCCTCTCAGTGCATCTTCAAACAGTTCACTCGCGAAGTAAACGCGGTGCTCCCCAAGCTCGAGGCCACGCGCCCACTCCGGTGGTCCCAACGCGCCATCACCTTTAGCTTGGCTGACCAGCTCAAGTGCGCAGCCACCGCTGGCACACTCCCTATGCTGTGCTCCCCAGTCATCAGCAATGTGCAAGTCACCAAGACTCTCATCGACGGCGGCGCAGGGCTCAACGTCCTATCCGCCGACACATTCGACAGCCTCCAAGTGCCCTATGAGCAGCTCCAGCCAACCAAGCCTTTCTCAGGAGTGACTGACGGTTCCACCACACCAATAGGGCAAGTCTGCCTCCCTGTCACCTTTGGGGAGCGCAAGAATTACCGCACCGAGCTCATCGACTTCGACGTCGCGCACATCCGCCTGCCGTACAATGCCATCCTCGGGTATCCAGCCCTAGCCAAGTTCATGGCAGTCACTCACCACGGCTACAACGTTCTCAAGATGACAGGAAGCGGGGGGATCATCCCAGTCCCATGTGAAGAAAGGGATGCGGTGTGCTCCCTTGAGCGCGCCTTCCAAGCCACGGCAATCGACAACCCAGACAGCAGAAGTGAAGGCCCTCTAGAGGCCATCCCCAAGAAGAAGCTACCGCGCCGTGCAGGACCCCAAGAAGATGGCGTCGCATCAGGAGCCTCGTCAGGATTGGCGCCCGCTCCAGGGGTGCCTCCCTCCACCGCATAGGAAAGCGCGCCCGGTGCCCTCCTCAGGCAAGGCTCGGGGTCTCTCTTTCGGAGGGCCTCAGACCTTGACAATCTAATGAGGGAGGCTCTTGGGCACCACTTGGAAGCGTGCTTCACGGCACGTGTTCCTCAGGAGAGCATGGGGTGAGGAATGCCCACCACCCGGGAGTTCATCACCAAGATCACCCAAGAGCTACAAGATGCAAAGGCCATGCGTGGCGATAGCTATTCACAGAGTGTGGCTCACCACCCAGGCGAGGGTGCCAAGCTGTGCACCTATGTCGACATCCCAGGGCTCAACAGGGCCGCATCTCAGGAGCGCTTCTGGTCATCATGCGCGGGCCACTGTGCAGGTCCACCACACAGCTTTGTTCGCATGCCCTTCGGCTTGCCGAGCATGGCATCGGCCAATCAGCGCAATATGCGGCAAGTCCAGGCGGCTCAAGAGGCCAGGATCCACGCCGTTCTGGAGGAGATGGCGACGGCCTTCAAGGAACCTCCTGAGACCCCAGAGCCTCCCGAGGCTCAGGGTCCCGGTGGCTCATGAGGAGTCATTCCTTCGACGTGTGGCTTCAGCTGCACCAGCTCTACTTTGTCTATAGACCCAGGTGACATCTTCCAAGTTCATTTAAGCTGCGAGCGCCCCTCGGGATGCACTATTCCCAGGCCACGTGGGTCCATCCCTGTCGCATGTATCCTTTCTGCTTATGTTTCTAAGTTTACCTCGCTGGGGGCGCCCCTCGGGCTGCATCATCCCCACGCCGCTCGGGCCAGACCCAATGGCATGTACCTTCCTGCATTTATCTCAGGCAATCTGCTCTTCATGCTTAACCTGCCAACTGCTATCACCTACTCGATCATCAGCCCCCTCGAGGCCCCTAGACAGGCACGGCGCTGGTGCATGGGTCCGTCCCAGCCAGGGCCGACAAATCTGAGTGGTCGAGCTCTGGCTCATGGCACGCACCGTGCACGTCACCTCATCAGGCCCTCAGTGCTTTCACTTCATCCGGACCAACCAGCGGCAGGCAGGTAGGTGTAACGACAAACCATGTTTCTCCTTATGCCTGTTCACAGGAACCCCGCGGGAAGGACAGCAGGCGGCACCGCGAGTCTCCTTTCCTCTTGCGCGACTCGCTTGCATGTTAAAAGGGGGGCTCCTGACCATCTCGACTCAGGAGCTCTTACCGGATCTCCAGCCCTCACCCCCTGGCCTTGACCACGACATCGCGACCTGGCATACCAGCGGCGGCTGAGCTCGCTCAAGGGCCAGGACCTGAGGACGTAGTGCATTAAGAGGAGCTCGGGAGAAGGAAAACTCGCACGGGCCGGCCTAGCTATGTCGCGTAAGTTGGCGCGCAACCCTAGCACAACATCGGGAATCACCGCGAAGTCATCAAGATAAGTTTCGCCCTTGGGTCAGAAAAAGATTTGGGCCTAATAGTCGCTCACCCCATGCCGAAACCCCGTTGCGGCCAAGCCATCTTCCTTTCTTTCCTTGCCATGGCCGCTTGGGCGCTATGGGGGACCTCCTGAGCATCGCGCCTCAGGGGCTCTTACTGGACCTCGGGCCGCGCACCTCCTGGCCTTGACCACGGCATCACTACCTGGCATACCAGCGACGATTGGACCCGCCTTGGGACAGGGACCCATCAGCGTAGAGCAACAAACTATCGCGAGGAAAGAAAGGGGAGGCCAAGCCTTAACGCGACGCGCGTTCGTCAAATCTTCATAACAAGGAAAATAGGTACCAAGGCATTGCAGATCCTTACATGCCCCCATGGGGTGATTCATGATCCTTCGCAGGAAACAAAAGCTGATGCTAAGGGGATCGTATCTACATCCTCCCGTGGCGGACGCCATCATCAACGGTGTGCCACGGGAGGCCGGCGCCAGCCCCATCCAGATCAGCAGCGGCGGTGGCCGGACGCCGCAGCCTTGCTCCGGGCACGGGGAGAGCTCGGGGGGACATAGTTGTCGTCGCTCATCTCCGGAGTTGATAGAGGCAAAGGTGTCCCGATGTTTCGATGATGTTGCCATGTTTCTAAGGTCCGAACAAGAGCATATAATTCTTTATCATAAGTAGAATAGTTCAGACTAGGCCCACTCAATTTTTCAGAAAAGTATGCAACAGGTTTTCCATCTTGTAATAACACACCTCCTAATCCAATTCCACTAGCATCACATTCAAGCTCAAAAGTCTTATTGAAATTAGGAAGTTGGAGTAAAGGAGCATGTGTTAACTTATCTTTCAATACCGTGAAGGCTTCTTCCTGTGCGGTACCCCAAACAAAAGGTACATCCTTCTTTGTAAGCTCGTTGAGAGGTGCAGCAATGGTGCTGAAATCTCTCACAAAACGCCTATAGAAACCAGCGAGGCCAAGGAAACTCCTCACTTGTGTGACCGTTTTGGGCTGCGGCAAACTCTCAATAGCTTCAATCTTGGCTTTATCAACTTCAATTCCCTGTGGAGTAACAACATAGCCAAGAAAAGATACTCGGTCGGTGCAAAAGGTGCACTTTCCAAGGTTACCAAACAAACGTGCATCACGTAGAGCAATAAAAACAGCACGTAAATGTTCCAAATGGTCCTCCAAAGATTTGCTATAAATCAATATGTCATCAAAGTAAACTACCACAAATCGTCCAATGAAGGCACGTAAAACTTCGTTCATTAACCTCATGAAAGTACTAGGTGCATTAGTTAACCCAAAAGGCATGACTAACCACTCATATAATCCAAACTTAGTTTTAAATGCTGTTTTCCATTCATCTCCCAATTTCATACGAATTTGATGGTAACCACTACGCAAATCAACTTTGGAGAATATTGTAGAGCCACTCAATTCATCAAGCATATCATCTAGCCTAGGAATAGGATGACGATAACGAATAGTAATATTATTAATGCCTCTACAATCAACGCACATACGCGACGTACCATCCTTTTTCGGCACTAAAATGATAGGAACAGCACAAGGACTAAGGGATTCGCGTATATAACCTTTGTCGAGCAGTTCTTGTACTTGACGCATAATCTCCTTCGTCTCCTCTGGATTGGTACGGTATGGTGCACGGTTGGGTAATGATGCACCGGGAATTAAGTCAATTTGATGCTCAATCCCGCGAATAGGTGGTAATCCCGGTGGCACGTCTTGTGGAAAGACGTCGGCGAACTCCTGCAAAATGTTAGTGACAGCAGGAGGCAAAGAGGAAGGCGCGTCCTCGAATGAAAATAATGCCTCTTTGCACACAAAAGCATAGCAAACAGATTTGCTAAAATCTAGATCATCAATATCAGATTTGGTGGCAAGTAAACATGCACTTTTCAATTTAATTTCAGAAGCAACACTAGATTGTTTATTATTATGAGGCTGCATTTGTTGCTCAAATTCTTTTGCCACAATCTGATTTTCACTCTTAGTTTTCTCCTGTTTTGCTTTATTAGCTCTATTAATATCATCTTTCAAAATGGAATCAGGAGTCATAGGAAGCAAAGTAATATTTGTATCCTTATGAACAAGAGTATACTGATTGTTTCTACCATGGTGAATAGAATTTTTATCAAATTGCCATGGTCTACCAAGTAATAAGGAACATGCTTGCATAGGTACCACATCACAATCAACATAATCAGCATATGTAGAGATACTAAAATGCACACGAACAGTACGTGTTACCTTAACCTTGCCGCTGTTGTTGAACCATTGGATGTAGTAAGGATGTGGATGTGGTCTTGTGGTGAGAGATAGCTTCTCCACCATCTCGATGCTAGCCAAGTTGTTGCAACTCCCTCCATCTATGATCACGCGAACAGAACGTTCCTTCACAACTCCCTTTGTATGGAACAAATTATGCCTCTGATTTTGCTCAGCTTATGTAACCTGCACACTCAAAACACGTTGAGCAACTAAACATTCATACCTGTCAGCATCTTCAGGAGCCATGTATTGCGTCTCATGATCAGAATCGTCTCCACCGTGTTCGTCACGTGTAATAAGAGCCAAAGTCTCCTCATCATAGTCACTAGCGGACTCATACCCACCATCCTCAGTAACAATCATCACACGCTTAGATGGGCATTCTCTCGCATAATGACCTCCACCCTTGCAACGTCGACAAATAATATCATGTGTCTGCCCTGTTGATGCCATGGATGAAGAAGAGCTCTTTGCAGGCCCAGAAGGTGTGCTCTTGGCAGATAGTGGTGATTGTGCCTGCTTTATTGTATCACGGTTGGAGGTGGCAGCCGACGGAGGCGCCGGTGAAGCAGAACGTGTGGAAGTAGATGATGCACGTGGTGTCCATGAAGAAGGTCGACCTGCAGAAAAGTTAGTCCGCGCCAATGCCTGTCGATCCTGCACATCACGTTCAGCTTTACAAGCAAGATGGAATAAACGAGTGATATTAGTATACTCCTTATACTCTAGAATCGTCTGAATCTCTCTATTTAATCCACCCATAAAACGTGCAAGCATAGCTTCATTCTCCTCAACAATACCACATCTAATCATGCCAGTTTGTAATTCCTGATAATATTCTTCTACAGAATTTTTTCCCTGTCTTAAGCGCTGCAATTTTTGAAGTAATTCACGTTGATAATATGGTGGAACCCAACGAGTACGCATAGCAGTTTTCAAAGCAGCCCAAGTAGCAGGAATGGGATATAATCTACAATGCTCAGACCACCAAACACATGCAAAACTAGTGAATGCACAAACAGCAGCAGGAACACGTCTCTCCTCGGGATATTGTAAACATGTAAATCGTTGTTCAGTTTCTAACTCCCAAGTAAGATATATATCAGGAACATATCTACCCTCAAATGGTGGAATATTCAATTTTAGTTTAGGGAGATGATCATGATCTCGTACCTGAGGGTGAGCCCTACCATTGCCATTATTTGCATGTGGACGACCTGATGGTTGCTGTGCTGGTGGTGGCACGTAGTTCTGATTTTGATCAACCTCATCCTCGTAATCGCCAGCAAAATCATCCTCCTCCGCATCAGCAGCAGGAGCCACAGAAGTAGCAACAGCAGCACCAACAGTTTGGCCAGGTGCAAGAGGGAGACGGCTCGCTCGGCGGAGGGCTGTTTCACGATGTGTAGGTAGTCGTCGTTGTTGTTGTTGTAGAGGTGCGTTAGGTGCAGCCGGTGGTGGTGGTGGTGGAAGACGCGCGAGCAATTCATTAAACCTGTCATCGAGCTTTGTTTCGAACGTCTTCTCCATGTCATCTATCTTCTCCATGGCCTCTTCAAATCTGTTTAGCACATCCTGCACCTGTCCATTCATCATTTGCTGAAATTTATCATGCAACTCCTGATTCGTCATGTTCTCCCAGTCAGTCTCGTCGGCTTGTGATCCTGCCATGGTTAGCAACAATAGAAAACACACAAGAATATGATCCTACAGAATACTAACAAGAGGTGGTGGTGGCGGGTGTCACAAATCCGTCAAGCAAATCTCAAATTCTTACCAGTTCTTACCCAGCAGCAGGCGGTGACCGGCAACCGTTGTAGTCAAAACTCTCAAAAGCTTGGATAGAGCGATTGCCAGGGAGAGTCAAACGCACGACGTAGAGGTATGTGGAGCTGGGAAGGCTTATAGTATGGTAGCAAAAAGGGTCAGCAATAATCAATTCAGAGATGCAAAGTTGAATAAACGCTCAACGACGGTACTGTGCTGGTCCTAGGCTAGACCGTGCTAGAGACGCGAGCCTAGAACACTAACAAAATCACGGCGCTGCACGTAAATAAGGGAAAAGCACACTCTGGAACTTTTTTTTCGCTTTTTTTTTGCGCTCCTCTTTTTTTTTTTTTTTTTTTGCGCTCCTCTTTTTTTTTTTGCGCTCCTCTTTTTTTTTTTTTTTGCGAAAAATTACTATAATGGCGAGTGTCTCAAAACTCTTCCCTCGTCAAACTGATAATATGGGCACGAAAGTTTTTTTCCCACTTTTTTTTTCGGAAATCAGGGCAGCGACGACGAAAAAGTGCGACAAAAAATCACTATGATGGCACGTGGCTCAAAAGACTCAGAAAAGCCTAAAAATAGGATAGGGAAAAAAAAATTTTGCCCGAGAAAATTTTGGCCTAAAAACTGCCCGGGGGTCTCCAGACTCTTTTTTTTCATTTTTTTTTATTTTTTTTCCCGAGACCTACGCAGGCAAGGAAACACGAATCGGAATTGAGATTGATCTCAAGAACAATCCTAATATGAGAATAACTCGGATTGGTGGTGGATATATGGTTGTGGTATATGGCAGCGGTGGTGGTATATGGTAGCGGTGGAGGTATGTGGTATATGGATAAGGATTCAGAGCGGTGGCGGATATGCAAAATTGGTAGATGGGCGATGATGATGGTGCGGCGGCGGCGTGACAACTTATGACCAGAACTCGAAACTCTAAAAGACTAGACTCTAAGACCAGCAACTTGACACGACGATGCAACCGCAAATTCAACAAAGCAAAAACCCTAAAAAGATTATGCAAAGGCTCAGATTGGTTCGGATATGATGAACTAACCCTAATTTTTTTTGTGGCTTTTTCGTGGACTGTAGGTATGAAGAACAGACTCGATCTAATCTACGAAAAACTACAAAATCTCACCGAGCAACCTGGAAATCTGATACCACTTGATAGAGGCAAAGGTGTCCCGATGTTTCGATGAGATGGTGGCTATCGTTTTCTGTGGGAGTCGACCTTGACGATCCGACTACGAACGTGCGAGACGTCGCGCCTTAGCAATCGCTAAACCAACTTCCGAGGGGTTATTGACCACGCCGGAGCACGATCAACCTGACCACGAGGGCCTGTTTCCTGCGAGCAAACGAAGAACAAGCAAGAAACTAAGATTGCAATCTGGATATTGCGAATATAAGATGAAAGCTTTATTGATCAAGGTGGGGTTCTGTGACGTCTTGGTCTGGTCGTTGGACACAAACGAAGTACGCGAAGTTGCAGCTATGGCGAACTTTTAATCTAAACAAAACCCAAGTCTAAACGACGCCCTAAGGGCTGTATATATGGAGGAAGAGAGGGGAATTTCGAGGCCCTTGAGGGTGGGGTCCGAAACCAACCCTAAATCTTGTTTCCCCACACATACGGACTCTAAAAATAGCCTATACTTAAGTATTTCGAAATTACATGGGCCTGGCCCATTAATAAGGTGACGCAGCACCTAGAATAGCCTATGGACGAATATTATGAAGTGGCATCTTGTATATTTCGTCCAAGGCTTCATGCACTCCTTATGGCGGCTTCAAAGTCCTGAAATCATCACTTGTAACTCCGTTCCTGATCCCCTTGCGCATGCCATCAACTCCATTCGTGTTCTTGCTCCAATGTTCATCCTTCTCCAAGCTAGGACCTTCATTTGTAAGCAAAACAAATGTATCCAATTTAGGCAGCATCATAATCTCATGAACATTAGAATCATTACCAAGAAACGAAAGTACCTGGTAATTTAATTGGCGTGCGCGAGCTCTAGTAATTGGTCCAGTATATGTAACAGTAGGGGCTGTGGGTGTAACAATGGTATTGATGTCCTCATCAGGAGTCTCATAGAGCTCAGGATAACTGCTTGACTCCCAAGGGCTGCTGCTGCTGGAGTCGTCGCGCTCTTCTCCAAAGTAGCACTCCAGGCAGCGGCCCTCGGCGTTGAAGACTTTGAAGAGAAGCGTGGAGGCGCCGTCGTACTCAAAGTGGAACACGAGGGCACCCCTCGCGCGACAGATCCGTGCAATCTCACCCCAGCCGCGAGTCATGAAGATTTTGCCAACGGGGACCGCTTCGATCTTCGCTCTGATCGCCGGAGCGCCACAATCGGCATGCTGCAGCGAGAACTCGAGAGGCCCCCTCGGCGGCATCACGTCGGAGAAGAACCATGGGAAGCGGATCCAGGAGTTCGGAGGCGTCGGCGTCCACAGCACTAGCTAGCGCGAGGAGTCCGCCGCATGGACGGCCCACCTCGCCGAGGTGCCGCGACCCCGGGTGCGGTGTGGGTGTCGCTGCTCGCTACTTCGTCCTCCTGAGCCTACGGCTTGGGCGTACAAGGGTAGTGGTACCCCGGCGGAGGCCGCTCGCACAAAGGCCTCGCCACCACCTGCAACGCCGCCTCGTCACGGCGATGGATCGACCTCTTCTTCGGCAGGAGTGGCTCCGGGGCATCCCGGGGGGCTTTCCCCTTCTCCTCGGCGGAGAATCTTCTGATAGGCACCATTGAAGCAAGCAGTGGAGCAAGAAGGAGGAAGCAAGCAAGGAAGAGATGGGCAACGGGGGTTCCGCCCCCTCCCCATTTATAGCAAGAGAAGGCCAACCGGCGTCTCCCACGATCACAGGTAATGATGGTTTCCCTTGCATGTCGCAGGGACTTGTCAAGTCGTGCAGTCGCCGAAGCAGCATGGGGAAGCGAAGACGCCCACGTCCAATCAACCGCCACGCGTCAACCGAGGCCGCAAGCTTTTGGGGCCCGCGGCGCTTCGAGCTTGACCCTTGGCTTCGCCGCGAAGCCAAGCCCGAGCACGGCCCGGGGGCTACTGTTGGCGTTCTGGGAACGGGGGTCCCCAGAATTGCCTGCCTGCGGCCCGCGGCGTGGCTGCGCCAGCAGGTCGTACGGCCCATCTTCACCAACAAAGCATCCAAGACCCTCGCGAGGGGCCAAGCCTTGCGAGGCGGACGACGCAAGACCTCCTCCAGAGTGGCCTAGCTAGGCAGGCTCACGAGGAGCGGAGATATCAAGACGGGGCGAACCTCACGAGGCTCTCGTGACGTGAGCCATGACGATCGACACCAGGCGGGCGCCAGGCGGGCGCCAGCGTGCACAACGTCCTTGTTTCCTCTTTGGTGCAAAGGGGGCAAGCGCAGCCATGGAGTACCGAGGCCTCAGGAACAGGTTGCCATTTCGGTGCAACAAGACCAAGACCATGGACTACAAGACGGAGGTCATCATGGAGCCCAGAACAGCGTCACCACCAGAACTTTGTGCAGGTGAAGACTACTTTTGTCAGGATAGCTTGTACTAGGTGTCCCCCTTCAAATTAGCCCGCCATTGTTGGCTCCCTTCCCGCTCGATATTTGGGGAGAGGACCAGGGCCTCTATAAATAGGACTAGCCACCACAGTGGAAAAGAAAAAGAGAAGAGAGAGGACGATCTCATCTTAGCTTGAGAGAGACCACTCCCACACTCTCAAGCTCACCGAGCTCAAGAGTGCCCCAACCTCAGGAGGCCGTTCTTCCCTTGTATTGTTCATCATCAGCCCAAGAGGCATTCCACCACCACACCGGAGTTGGGTATTACACCACAACGGTGGCCCGAACCATTATAAACCATGTGTCCTTCCGTGTTGTGAGTTCGTCGAGTTCATTCGCGAGATCCTAGCGAGCTAGGGCGAAGATTGGTTGGAGGGAAAGACTTTGCGCGCACCCCAGTGCTCGAACCTTAAGGGTTTGCCGGGACCCCATACCCGACAACCGTTTATGTCAGTTAGCAGCTCCTTCGCCTGGTCCCTGGAAATGCAGCGCAAGGAAACGTCGTTCGGCCGCTTCCTATATAACTCACCATCCTGGATGCAGTACGCCGTGGCTTGCCGAACCACCCGCTCTACATCTTCCTCCTTCTCTGGCAGCACCCCCTACATCAGAAATTCCTTGAATTGCTTGGTCCAGCATCCTTCCTAAGGTTCGAGCGCCAAGAGCAAGCGAGCTCCTGAGGTCGGGCCATAGGCCGGGGGCCCTGTGGTAGGAGGCTGTGGGAGCTCCTGCCGAGGCTGCCTATGCTTGAAAGTGGTGGTGTCGCCAATGGCTTGAAGAGTCATTCCTCAAAGACACCAGGCTCTTCTGGCTGCCGCTTGGAGGCTCTCTTAGCGATGTCGTCGGCTTCCTTGTTGGTGCCCCGGGGCACGTGCTACAGCTCCAGGCCCAAGAACGGCTTCTCCATCTTGCGCACCTCCGCGAGGTATCCCTCCATATGCTCATGCTTCGGCTCGTATACTTTGTTGCAGAAGTTGACGAGGAACTGCGAGTCGCCTCTAACGGTAAGGCGCTTCACCCCCAGAGCTACCGCGGCCTTCAGGCCGGCTATGAGGCCTTCGTATACCATGATGTTGTTGGAGACCTTCTCGCCCTGCTGAAAGCAGAGCTGCACGGCGTTGTAGAGCTTATCCTGAGTGGGCGAGATGAGTACTACTCCAGCCCCCGCGCCCTGGTTCACAAAGGCACCATCGAAGTACATGACCCGGCCGTCCAGTGCCTTACTTCCCGGTGAGGTAGACCGGTCTTCGCCTACTTCAATTGTCGGGACGTCCGTCCATTCCGCCACAAAATCAGGGAGCGCGGATCCCTTGATGACCCTGGTAGTGCTGAACTCTAACTAGAATGCTTGCATCTCGATGTTCCACTTGGCAACCCTTCCAGCAGAATTGGGGTGTAACACCCACGATGCGGCTATATCTCCCACGTGTCGGGGCACGACTTAGAGGCATAGCCACATGGTAGGTTTGTCACAAGAGGGGTAATCTTCACACAATCCCATGTACTGAATAAGAAAGGGATAAAGAGTTGGCTTACAATCGCCACTTCACACAAATACAAGTTAAACATACATCATCCAAATTACAAACAAGGTCCGACTACGGAACCAAAATAAAAGAAGACAACCCCAAATGCTAGATCCCCGATCGTCCCGACTGGGCTCCACTCCTGATCAACTGGAAACGAAACAACACAGCGAACACGATCTTCATCGGGCTCCCACTTGAGCTCGGTTGTGTCACCTGCACTGGTATCATCGGCACCTGCAACTGTTTGGAAGTATTTGTGAGCCACGAGGACTCAGCAATCTCACACCTGTGAGATCAAGACTATTTAAGCTTATGGGTAGGAAAGGGTAGTGAGGTGGAGCTGTAGCACTAAGCATATATGGTGGCTAACATACGCAAAAGAGAGCGAGAAGAGAAGCAAAGCACGGTCGAGAAGCTAAAAGTGATCAAGAAGTGATCCTGAAGCTACTTACGTTCAAGCATAACACGAGAACCGTGTTCACTTCCCGGACTCCACCGAGAAGAGACCATCACGGCTACACACGCGATTGATTCATTTTAATTAAGTTTAGTGTCAGGTTTTCTACAACTGGATATTAACAAATTCCCATCTGCCCATAACCACGGGCACGGCTTTCGAAAGTTCAAACCATGCAGGGGTGTCCCAACTTAGCCCATCACAAGCTCTCATGGTCAACAAAGGATATTCCTTCTCCCAGGAAGACCCGATCAGACTTGGAATCCCGCTTACAAGACATTTAGACAATGGTAAAACAAGACCAGCAAAGCCACCAGATGTGCCGACAAATCCCGATAGGAGTCGCACGTATCTCATTCTCAGGGCACACCAGATGGGCAAGACGTAGGGTTGGCATAAACCATGGTTGCCCAGGGGGCGCCGGACATCGCCCAGTTTGGACCAACACTCGGAGGAGAACTGGCCCGGGGTTAAAATAAAGATGACCCTTGAGTCTGCAGAACCCAAGGGAAAAAGGCTTAGGTGGCAAATGTTAAAACCAAGGTTGGGCCTTGCTGGAGGAGTTTTATTCAAAGCGAACTGTCAAGGGGTTCCCATAACACCCAACCGCGTAAGGAACGCAAAATCAAGGAACATAACACCGGCATGATGGAAACTAGGGCGGCAAGAGTGGAACAAAACACCAGGCATAAGGCCGAGCCTTCCACCCTTTACCAAGTATATAGATGCATTATATAAACAAGAGATATTGTGATATCCCAACAAATCCATGTTCCAACATGGAACAAACTTCATCTTCACCTGTAACTAGCAACGCTATAAGAGGGGTTGAATAAAGCGGTAACATAGCCAAACAACGGTTTGCTAGGAAAGGTGGGTTAGAGGCTTGACATGGCAATATGGGAGGCATGATAAGCAAGTGGTAGGTAGCGCGACATAGCAAAAGAGCGAACAACTAGAAAGCAAAGATAGAAGTGATTTCGAGGGTATGGTCATCTTGCCTGAGATCCCGCAAGGAAGAAGAATGAGTCCAAGAAGAAGGCAACCGGACGGAGTCGAACGGATCCTCACAACTCCGGAACGAAACCAAAGCTAACGAGAGAAGCAACCCGGAAAGAAGCAAGCAACATAGTAAACAACCCTCACATAAACATGGCATGATGCACAATCAAGTATGATGCATGTCTGGTTTAAATATGAATGGCATGGCAAAGTGCACAAACAATACTACAAGTTAAGTGGGGCTCAATATGCAATGAGTTGCATATTGATGAAACACCATGTTCCATTATTTAGTTCACTCACGATTAGGTACTCAACAAAATTAAATGTTGGTTAACATGGCAAGAGGTGAAACATGAGTAAAATACATAGCTAGGCATTTTAAATGAGGCCGGAAACATCAAACAACAATTCCGGTAAATCCTCATGTGCATTAGCAATTTAATGCAAACACCAATTTTAACGATTTTAAATGTTGTTATCATGATGCGGATGACATCTACAAGTTTTATGCAACTTTATGAAAATGTTGACATGAGCATATTATGAAGCATTTGTCGCCATGGTGGAAGGAAAAAGGGGCCACGACAACGAATCCGAAATGATGCCATGGCAACATAACGGTTCCGGTAGCACATGGAGATACTGGTGCAAAGGAAGTGTGGCGGGAGTGAGTCATGCAAGGATGGTGGGGTGATCCCGGAGACCGGGTTCCCACATGCCGACGGCAAGGCAACGAGGAACTCGCAAAGAACAACTCGGACACGGTGCAACCATGAGCATCTCATACATCACACAACATTCGTTCACGGGCGTCGTCTCGGTGGTTATACCTTCCAAGGGAGCATTCTCGAGCGGTTCAAGTTCGTAGAGGAAGTAGTTGTTCTCATTTCATAGTTGTACACACTCCGTAGGTGTTCGGGGTCACAACGAGGAACTTGTCGTCCGCGGGGTCTTCGAGGGTCGACAGTAGTGGTACTCGGTCATTTCGAAGAGGTACTTCGCGACATGCACGGGATGGTAGTTGTACACGGTCATTGTGGGAAGTAAAGGTACACATGAAGGTAGTCGAACTTGACTGTTCCGTTGCATGGGTCTTCGGCGACAGTAGTGGTACGCGTTTCCTAGCCGTTCGGGTCATCGTTAGGGGTACTTGACAGATTTGAATCCCTTCGAGGTTGTCGTGGTACTTGGGGTCTTCGGACTTGCCGGTCTCGATGAAACGAAGGGGTACTTGGTGATCGACGGACGTCATGCTACCTATCGGCCTGAGTCTTGGCGTATTTGAGTTCTCTCAACGTAGTAGTACAGTGCGATGGCCTGGAGCGGCACCGATCTAGTCAAAGCAGCAGGTCTTGGTGACGTCCGATGGGTCTCATTTGTGGCCATGGAACAGTGGCTCCGTGAAAACAACAGAGCCAGATGGATGCAAGGCCATGCCAGCGGCGGGTTAGAGCGCTTGACCGGATCCAAAACCATCAGGTGCTCGAGGACAGGGGCGCTCGGGGTAGCGGTGAGAGCTTGCAGGACGCATGTGGAGGGGTTGATGGCGACGGGCGGTGTAGGAGGGCAGTACTGCGGCCTCTGTTGCGGGAGACGGCTGCAGGCGAGGCAAGGGGTGGCGGAGCGCCATTGGGATGCATGCAGCATAGGGCACGGGTGTGATTTGGCGACACAGCAAGGCGCCACGGCCACCGGAGGCAGAGGCGATGCGCGATGGCTGGAGGCCGGGGTCGGCAGACGAAGCAGCAGCGGGAAACAGCGGCTCGCTTGTTCGTCCTTTTGGTTCGACGAAGACGGTGCAGAGGAGAACGGGCGCGCGGTCGAAGGGTTGGGCCTGAGCTGCTCGTGGAGGCCGACGTGACTCTTCGGTAACGAGGAGAAGCAGGCATGCCGGACCGCTCGCAGAAGCTCCGGCGAGGGCACCGGTGGCCGGGGACGGGTGAAGCGATGACGAGGGTGCCGAGGTGCAGAAGACGGCGACAAGGAGAAGCAAGAGGAGTGGCAGCGCAGAGGAGGTCGCCGGCAGAGGAATCGGGCGCGGGGGAGCGTGGCCATGTGCACGAGCGAAGAGCGGGAAGGAGATGGGGATCGGGCGTGAGCGCGTGCGTGCGTTGGCAGCGCTGCGGGAGGAACGAGCAGAGATGGGATCGAGAGGAGATGGAGGTTGCGACTGGGCCTCGGGCCGTCTAGGTCAGGCCACAGGGATGGGTTAGGTGGGCCTTAGGGGCGGGTTGGGCTACGGGGGAAGGATGGCCTGGACTCTCTTCTCCCAATCTCTTTAAAACTTATCTCTTTAACAGAAAAGAAATTAGAGAGAGGAAAAGAAAGAGAGGGTTAGGGAAGGATTTTGCAGATGGGGATAATTTCCCCGGACTCACAAAAACGTGCATGATCCAAGAAAAATATAGTTGGAGCTATTGAAAGATTTAAATAATTCGAATGTTTTGAACTAGGACAACATTTTACAAGAGTCCAAAAATGTTGAGAATTTAGGAAGAGGCTCGATAAATGGGAAAATAATTATTGGCAAGGTTAGAGAGATCGACTCGAAGCAGAAAAGGCATAGGATTATTTTACAAGTGTGTTGTGATAAATTCCAAATTAAAGGAATATTTGATATAGCACCCTAATATTGGGAGGATATGTTATAAAGAGAATCACCATGTGAATTCCCTCGGTTTAAGTGGACCAAATATCCATGCAATTTATTTAGTTTAGTTTTAAAACGGGTTGCATGATGACATGATGCAATGCACATGATGCAATGATGAATGCAATGAACCAAACAAATCACACGATGAAACCCGGAAATCAAGGAAGGCATCTGAAGCTCCAGTCTTGGGGCGTCACATGGGGCTCCTGAGCACCCTCTCCAATGGGTAGGCTGAGACCACCTTGATGGGGTGCCCCTGGAAGTAATGCCGCAGCTTGCATGAGGCCACCAAGAGTGCGAGCAGAAGCTTCTGAGGCATGGGATATCGCGCCCTCGCATCCCGCAGCACGTTGCTGAAGAAATACACCGGGTGTTCGACGAGGGCTGACGCGGTGTCTGGGCTCGTGTCTTGCGGGAGCTGAGACGCCTTGTGAGGTGACGGGGCTTCTGACGCCTAATTGTTTGTGGGAGTTTTGGCAGCGTCGTCCTACTGGGCTTGGTCTTCCGTTGGTGCTGCCACGGCTCCTGCGGTGCCTTGCTGATCCTGTATTGCTTCAGTTGTAGCCCGGCGCAACGCGCCCTTGCTTTTGTGTCCCTCCCGAACCGCTACCAGTGCTGCGCTGGCGGACTATGGGGTAGCAGCGAGGTAGAGTACTAGGGGCTCGAGGGGTCGTGGCGCTACCATCACCGGAGGGCTGGTCAGGTATCTCTTGAGGTCTTGAAAAGCTCGGTCGGCCCCCTGGGTCCACTCGAATGGGACCTTCTTCGTCATCAGCTTGAAGAAGGGTAGGGCGCGTTCCCCTAGCATGGAGATGAAGCGCCCTAGCACAGTTACCCGGCCAGCCATCTTCTGCATCTCCCTAAGGGTCCGCGGCGGGCTCATGTCCTCGATGGCCTTTATCTTCTCTGGATTCGCCTCGATCCCTCTATGGGACACGAGGAAGCCCTGCAGCTTGCCGGAAGGGATGCCAAACACGCACTTCTTCGGGTTAAGCCACAAGTTCACTTGGCGCAGGCTCGCGAAGGTCTCCTCTAGGTCTTGAATCAAGGTCATTGCTTCCCAAGACTTCACCACAATGTGGTCGATGTAGGCCTCTATGTTTCTCCCGAGCTACCGCCCCAGGGCGATGTGCATCAGTCGCTAAAAGGTTGCGCCCATGTTGCGCAATCCAAAAGGCATGCAGGTGTAGCAGTACACCCCGCACGGGGTCAGGAAGGCTGTCTTCTCCACATCTTCTACCGCCATCTTGATCTGGTGATATCCCGAGAATGCATCCAGGAAGCATAGCAGGTCGCACTCGGCGGTGGAGTCGACGATCTGATCGATGCGTGGGAGCGGGAACAGATCTTGGGGGCAAGCCTTGTTAAGGCTGGTGAAGTCGACGCACATCCGTTCCTTCCCGTCTTTCTTCGGTACTACGACCGGGTTCGCCAGCCATTCAGGATACAGAACCTCGCGAATGGCACCCGCCGCCTCCAGCTTGCGGGTCTCTTGGACGATGAAGGCCTCCTTCTCAGTGGACTCTCGTCTCGACCGTTGCGTCACAGGGCGTACATTGGGGCATACCCTTAGATGATGTTGAATCACTTCCCTCGGAACTCCTACCAGCTGATTGGGCTCCCACGCTAATATATCCTTGTTTGCATGCAAGAACTTCACCAATGCTCCCTCTTGACCTTGGTCGAGGCCAACACCTATGGTAAAGGTGGCTCTTGGAGGCCCGTCCTCATTGACTGGCACCGGCTTGGTTTCCGCCTTGTCTTGTGTGAACAACTGCTTCTTCTTCGTCGGTACGACTCTCTTGGGCTCGGAGGTGCCCGGGTCAGCAGGTTGTGCCGTTGCGGTGGTTTTGAGGGCGAGCTTGAGCGCCGCCAGGGCCTCCTTGGCATCCCCTTTGACAGTGAGGACGCCCTTGCTCCCAGGCATCTTCATGAGGTTGTAGGCTAGGTGAATCGCTGCCATGAACTGGGCTAGAGCCGGGTAACCGAGAATGGCATTGTACGGTAGACCGATGCGGGCGATGTCGAAGTTGACCAGCTCGGTGCGGTAGTTGTCGCGCGTGCCGAAGGTGACAGGAAGGCGGATCTGTCCCAGAGAGCAGGCAGTGCCACCATCAACTCCTGAGAAAGGCTTGCTGAAGCTGAGCCGCTCGAGTGCCACGTGAAGAAGGCTGAAGGCCTCCACGAAGAGCAATGAGGCTGGCACCACCATCGATGAGGGTCTTGGTAATAGCCACGTTGCAGATGGTGGGCGTCCAGAGCATTGGGAGCACGCCCGAGCCGGCAGTGGAGTCGGGGTGGTCCTCTGAGCTGAAGGTGAGGTTGGCCTCTGGCGCAGCCCAGCCCGGCGGAGCCCCCGGGCACTTGGAAGCGGCATCGATCTGGCGGACGAACGGCTTGACGTGGCGATCTGAAGGCGGTGCTTGGGAGCCGCCCAGCAAGGCCGCAACTGTGTGGTGCACCGGTACGACGTAGTGAGCAGTGAAGAGGTCGTGGAGTCCCCCCCCCCCAGGATGCCACCGTGGATCTGGGGAGGTTGAGCAGCCATGCGCGTGGCTCGCCGACGTGGGCCATGGGAAGCCAGTTGGCCATGACCTTGTCGTTCCTCCCGGCCTCGAGGACGGCCTCCTCGTATGCCAACAGGAAAGCCGTCGGATCTGCCGTGCCGTCGTAGCACGGCGGCACCTCCGACCTGAATTTGGGTGGCCATCGCACCTGCCATAGGGCGGGGGCTAGGGCTCGGAGCCCCCTGGCCCCGTTGTCGACACCGGCCGTTGGAGCTGGTGGCGGGGCACCTGCCATGGGGGCGAGCGATAGCGCGGAGCGTAGGCCGGTGGAGAGGAGCTACGGCGCACCCCTACCTGGCATGCCAAATGACAGATCTGGGGTTCCGGCAGACCCTTAAGTTTCAAACACTGGGGTGCGTGCGAAGTTCTTTCCCTTCTACCGATCTACGCCCTAGCTCGTTAAGGTCTCGCGGACGAACTCGACGCACTCGCAACACAAAGACAGAAGATTTATACTGGTTCGGGCCACCGTTGTGGTGTAATACCCTACTCCAGTGTGGTGGTGGTGGATTGCCTCTTGGGCTGATGATGAACAGTACAAGGGGAAGAGCAACCCCTTGAGGTTGAGGTGTTCTTGTGTTTGGTGTGGCTAAGGGTTGGCTCTCGATCCGGTCTCCCTCCTTCTCTTCTCCTCCCTCTCTCTTTGTGGTGGCTAGTCCTATTTATAGAGGCCCTGGTCCTATTCCCAAATATTGAGCGGGAAGGGAGCCAACAATGGCGGCCAATTTGAAAGGGGACAGCTAGTACGAGCTATCTTGACAAAAGGTGGTCTTCACCTGCCAAAGGTTCTGGTGATGACGCCGTCTTGGGCTCCATGGTGACCTCCATCCTGCCGTCCTGCGAGTCTTGGTATCATTGCACCAATATGGAAACCTTTTCTTGATGTCTCGGTACTCCACACCTGCGCTTGCTCCCTTAGCACAAAAGAGGAAGCAAGGACACTGCGCACTCTGGCGCCCGCCTGGTGTCGATCATCACGGCTCACGTCCTGAGAGCCTCGCGTGGTTTGCCCCGCCTTGATATCTCCGCTCCTCGCGAGGCAGCCTGGTGAGGCCGCTCCTGAGGAGGTCTTGCATCGTCGGTCTCGCGAGGCTTGGCCCCTCGCGAGGGTCTTGGTTCCTTGTCGATGAAGATGCGCCATATAGGCCTGCCAACACAGCCACGCCATGGGCCGCAGGCAGGCAAGTCTGGGGACCCCCTTTCCCAAAACGCCGACACGGTGTTTGTCCCCTCTTAGTGGACGTAGTTCCGACGATGAGTTCGATGACACCGATGAAGAGCTATATTATCTTCAGAAGTGCCAGGCAAGCAGAACCCCC
Organism: Triticum urartu; assembly: GCF_056163025.1. Classification (NCBI taxonomy): domain Eukaryota; kingdom Viridiplantae; phylum Streptophyta; class Magnoliopsida; order Poales; family Poaceae; genus Triticum; species Triticum urartu. Next base: position 277,356,628 of record NC_141876.1, read on the forward strand.
TTGTTAATTCTGATACAATCCTACTCTCTGGCTCCTGCTCTCTATTACTACATTAGGACAACAACGATTCAACTGTTACATGATGCGGTAGTTGAACCCCTTTCCTCTGCATGACCTGTCATTGCCACGGTGAATAGATGAAACCCACTAGCATGAGTAGGAGTTGTTTGAGCCCTGATGTGCCTACTCATTCATGCTTGTTTGTCATGCCTGCTACTTCTTAGAGTTGAGTCAGGTCTGATTCATTGGTGATGGATTGGAATGTGGTGAACATGTCCTGTTGTTGAGAGCTAAGTGTGTGAACACGATTTGGTAAAGGTAGCGGTGAGAGGCCATGTAGGAGTACATGGTGGGTTGTCTCATTGAAACCGTCCTCAGGAACTGAGTTCTGTGTTTGTGATTCATCAACAGTTACTACCACGCATTGGAATGCTTAAGTGCCCTTCTCGGCTTATTAACCGCCTCGATCTCTGTCCAGGAGTTGCAACTCGTTTCTGGTGTTTGTAGGTAGTGTTAGTAGTCTACCAAGTGGCACCCAGTATAGGTGGGCTTGGGACAGACTAGGCACCATGGCCGGGTATGCCAAGCGTCGCCTATTTGGTGGGCTTGGAACCATGTACGCATCGTTTGGGGCCGTGAGCGACATCCCGGCCGGATCTCCTTGCGGATGGAACCCGAATAGGCGATAAACCTGGACGAGAGACTTGTGTGGTTAGTCAGGTCATGGCCGAATCCCTCGTCACGCTTCCTCTTGAAGGTTGCCGATGTACACGATGTGTACATGGCGGTAAGTGGCGAGAGTGTGTGTGAAGAAGTGCAGCCCTGTAGGGTTAACATCATCTATTCGAATAGCCGTGTCTGCGGTAATGGACTTCTGGGTTGCATGTACAGTTCATAGACAAGTGAAAGTGGATACTCTAAAATGCGCAAGATAAGCGTGAGTGCTATGGATGGCGTTCTTGTAGGGAGGCGGGAGAGGATCCATAGTGGTGTATTGTTATGGTGAATATGTGGACTCCTGTGCGCCACCTCAAAAGAGTTACTTGCAGTTGTAGTTTAGGATAGCCACCGAGTCAAAGCTGGCTTGCTGCAGTTAAACTCCATCACCCCCTTTGTTGATACTGATGCATATGTAGCTAGTTCTGATGTAAGTCTTGCTGGGTACATTTGTACTCACGTTTGCTTAATTTATGTTTTGCAGAGAGACTTCAGTCTCGCTAGTAGTTCCGTGTGGACTTCGATGTTTAGCTAGTTACCTCAGCTACGATCCTATGCCCTCGGCAGGGTCTTGTAGATATTCAGGCTTCTCGGCCTTTTCATTTGTAGTTGTCTGTACTCAGACAAGTTAAGCTTCCGCATGTGCTTGTTGCTTGTATGCTCTGTATGTTGGGTCATGAGACCCATGTTTGTAATATCTCCCTCCTCGGAGCCTAATGAATAAATACTTTGAGTCATAGAGTTTTGTTGTGATGACATGTTGTATTTGCACATATCGAGCATATTGTGTGTATGTTGTTGAAATGCTTCGTATGTGTGGGGTCCCACAACCTAGTTGTCTATCCTTGGTAGCTTCTCTTATGGGGAAATGTAGTCTGGAGCTTCCACTAAGCCATGGTAGTCTGCTACAGACCGGTTTACTGGAGTCCAGCTAGCCCAGTTACTACTGCTGCGAAACACTTAGACTGGCCGGCATGTGATCCACTTCATTCCTGTGTCTGTCCCTTCGGGGAAATGTCACGCGGTGACTTTCGGAGTCCTTCTAGCCTGCTACAGCCCGGGTTCTCAGAGTCCTGTTAGCCCAGTTGCTATAGCTCGGATTCACACGCTGCTGACCGACATGCTGGATGTTGTTTCATGTATGCCTGTCCCCGTAAGTTAGTGCCACTTTGGGTTCACAACTAGTCATGTCGGCCCGGGTTCTCTATCATATGGATGCTAGGGTCACTATCATATACGTGAGCCAAAAGGCGCAAATGGTCCCGGGCCAGGTAAGGTGGCACCCGTGGGAATACCGTGCGTCAGGCCGCAAAGTGATATGATGTGCGACATGCTAGATCGATGTGGCTTAGGATCGGGGTCCTGACATGAGAGCTGTTGATAAACCTGGAGAAACGCTCGCAAGGCCTTGTGGCCAGGTGGTAGTGGTAGACAAGGATGTCATGTCGCATGCACAACTAGGGGACGACAACCTTCTGATCGTTCCCGGCACGACCCATGGTGTACTTGAGGTCGAAGCCAGCCACTTGGTACTTGTCCTCAGCAAGAAACTGCTCCATAGTTTGGATGGAGCTCTCCACCAGGACCGTCTTATTCGTGTACACCACCGAGAGGGCCTTCCCCATCACGTAGGTGTCCACTAGATGATGCGTGGTGAACTGCCCCCCGTTGTCATCGTCGGCCTTTGGGAGCGCCATTGCAGCCATGGGGAGCACCATTGAAACCGCTGGATGTCCTCTCTGTATGTGTCATCGTGGGTGTGCTTATTGTGTCGTGTTGTGCGAGAGATGTTAATAAATTGCCGCGGGAATAAATGGGGGATGGGCAGCCTGGATTCTCGGCGCGTCCGCATGGAAGTTTTTGCAGCGGGTAACCGCATCGTGGCGCCGCACCCGGCGCAACTGCATGCATAATGGCAGTATGAACATACGTGATCATGCGCTGGTCCCAAACACTAGCAGCGCGTGTGGAGGGAGGAGGGCAGAGTGCTTGGAGGGATGCGAGAGCAGAGCGTGCGCGGCGGGATGCGAGCAAAGCGCACCGCGGCCGCCTCAACCACAAGCAACCACACGCATAAAGCAGTTGAACACGCAGGGAATGATCGCCTACAATCCAAAGGAGCAATGTGCTACTACCTCCGTCTTGGTCTATTAGTCCCCTTTATATTCTTGTCGGTGTAGCAAACCCTGGGTATGTTGCCCAGATCATGCACATGCCTAAGGGCAATATTGCAATATCCAAGACGAGGCCAGGCAGAAGAGATCAGCTCTTTGAGGATTCAAAGGGCGGATCAAGAAGACCATGTCAAGCCAAAGGAGCAAAACACCACTAAGGGGAACCTCCGTCGCTGGGCAGGAAAGCCTGGCAAGGTCAAGGTTACCCCGAAGACAAGCTCAAGACCGTCCCGGCAAGCATGCCGAGACCTACCAAGGCAAACTACCCCGCCAAGGCCTCACCGCTCCACCTCACAGCGATGCAAGTCATTGATCGGTGCGGTGTCAAGCCCACAAGTGACTAAGTGGCTGCTTTTTTCCACATGGCAGCCACTTCCTTTGAAAATCACCTCCAAATGGCACTCGTCCAGCGAAGTGTCGAGCAGACAGACAAGAAGGTGGCCGAACTTCCTGGCAAGGCTTGCCGGGCTTGCCATGATGTAACACTAAGCAACGCATTTAATGTGCTCCGCCCTGTCTGCAGAGTTATGTATGATAGCACGGTTTGCTATCTAATCAGTATGCAGTGACTGATTTGCCAGTGTGGTGACCCCTTGATCTATAAAAGGAGGCCCGTGGCAAGCATAGAAAGGTTCGGGCCCTTGTACACTCATACGCGCGTAGCTACCCACGCCCTGAGGTGACCCTGCGGGCTAGAGCGCTGCGTTTCCACCACAATCCACCATCAATCCACCAAAGCAGGACTAGGGTTTTACGCCTCACGGTGGTCCCAACCTGGGTAAATTGCCCGTGTGATCTCTGTCGTGTTGCGCTATGTTTCTCCGCTCTTTATGTAATGTGCTCATCCCCCTGCAGAACCACAAGGGGCTCTAGGCCCCATAGGTGGCCGTGGTTTCCCCTGACATCTTTGGCGCGCTAGGTAGGGGGAAGCGCTTGCGTGAACCCAAGAAGCGTACGTAGCGTGTTATCTTCATCGTCATTTTCTTCATCGACGGATCCATCGCCCATGGTGGCCAAGAAGAAGCCTGATGCCATAGCTCACCCGTCCACCTCGAAGGCCCGATCGCACGCGGATGCCGATGCCATGGGGGCTACGTGGACGCACGGTATGTGGACACTATGGGGGGCGTGGCCGGCGCAAGCGGCATTGTCACCACCTCCCCTACGGCCGAAACCGGAGTAGGAGGCACCGGAGAAAGACAACATCAACAACATCCCAGCGGCAACGCTCCATGAGGTATGGGTGGAGAGATCATTTCGTCTGCATCTCTCCACCCGACCGAAGGGCATAACCACAGCGGCAGTACTCACTTTGGGGCAAATCGCAACTCACGATCGTTCCCGGTGTGGGCGCAACCGCAGGGCACACACCATCCCTGGAGCGAGCTAAACCAGCCAATGCACCAAACGGGACCACTGCTCCTCAAGCGCCTCCACCTCGTCATCACGCCACCCCGGCGACTGGTTCACAACGACGACAACACGACGCAGTCGCTACCGGCACCATTAGCAGGCGAGAGCCGTTACGATCTATGTCGTCATCCATGTCAAGCACCGCTTCAGAGGCCATGGCGCGGGCCCAGCTGCTGTTGAAATTTCCGCCGGCAGCCGATCAGGTGGATGAATGGAGAGCCACCATTCAAAGCCTGATTGGTTTCGTCGAGGCAAGAGGATCACAGCGAGCTAGCCCGCCATGGCCTCCCCAGGCGACGACAAAAGCCCACGCTGTTGGCCGTGCGGAAGGGGCCGCCCCCAGGATGCAGTCACCTCCATGGCAGCCAGCGCGGGAGCCACGCGACGAAGAACCCCACGACGTCTGAATGGCTTTGTCTGACCCTCGAGCACGTCAAGGCCAACAGCGAGTCATGGAGGACAGGCAAAGGGAAGGCGCGCTGTCACCATCGAGCGACACCGCGACACCCACCGCCAGTCCGATAGACGTGATGGCCCTGACGTCGACGAGCCCGCGCTCGATGAAGGTGGGTACCTACCTTTCGAGGCTGGGGGCCCCGCCTTCACCCGTGAGTTGCGGCAAGTCTGTTGGCCATCCACTCGCATGTTCAAGCCAAAAATACGATAGAAGTATGATGGGAGACTAAACCCGGTAGAATTCTTGAGCATCTACGCTATCGCTGTTCAAGCTGCCATGGGAAGACACGAGAAGGTGTTCGCTAATTACTTTCCTTTGGCCCCAAGCCAAACGTGAGGTCTTGTCTAATGCACCTGTCGGAGAACTCCATTTCGACCTGGGCTGACCTATGCCATGAGTTTGTTGGCGCCTACTGAAGGAAATATGCCCTAGAGGCAATAATAAAGTTATTATTTATTTCCTTATTTCATGATGAATGTTTATTATTCATGCTAGAATTGTATTAACCGGAAACATAATACATGTGTGAATACATAGACAACCAGAGTGTCACTAGTATGCCTCTACTTGACTAGCTCGTTAATCAAAGATGGTTATGTTTCCTAACCATGAACAAAGTGTTGTTATTTGATTAACGAGGTCACATCATTAGTTGAATGATCTGATTGACATGACCCATTCCATTAGCTTAGCACCCGATCGTTTAGTATGTTGCTATTGCTTTCTTCATGACTTATACATGTTCCTATGACTATGAGATTATGCAACTCCCGTTTGCCGGAGGAACACTTTGGGTGCTACCAAACGTCACAACGTAACTGGGTGATTATAAAGGAGCATTACAGTTGTCTCCAAAGGGAGATGTTGGGTTGGCGTATTTCGAGATTAGGATTTGTCACTCCGATTGTCGGAGAGGTATCTCTAGGCCTCTCGGTAATGCACATCACATAAGCCTTGCAAGCATTACAACTAATATGTTAGTTGTGAGATGATGTATTACGGAACGAGTAAAGAGACTTGCCAGTAACGAGATTGAACTAGGTATTGGATACCGACAATCGAATCTCGGGCAAGTAACATACCGATGACAAAGGGAACAACGTATGTTGTTATGTGGTCTGACTGATAAAGATCTTCGTAGAATATGTAGGAGCCAATATGGGCATCCAGGTCCCGCTATTGGTTATTGACCGGAGACGTGTCTCGGTCATGTCTACATTGTTCTCGAACCATAGGGTCCGCACGCTTAAAGTTACGATGACAGTTGTTACGAGTTTTATGCATTTTGATGTACTGAATGTTGTTCGGAGTCCGAGATGAGATCACGGACATGACGAGGAACTCCGGAATGGTCCGGAGATAAAGTTTGATATATATGATAATAGTGTTTGGTCACCGGAAGGGTTCCGGAAATCACCGGAAGGGGTTCCGGATGTTTCCCGAAATGTTTGCGTACGAGAACACTTTATTTGGGCCAAAGGGGAAAGCCCACAAGGTTTTTGGAAAGCGCAAAAGGAAGTTTTGCGGAGTCCAGGGGCCAGACGCTAGGGTCCCTGGCGTCTGGATCCAGACGCCGGGATCCCTGGCGTCTGGCCCTGGAGTCCGAGAAGGACTCTTGCCTATCGGGTGAAACCGACTTTGTGAAGGCTTTAACTCCAAGTTTCGACCCCAGGGCTCAAGATATAAATAGAGGGGCAGGGCTAGCACCAAAGACAGATCAAGAAACACAAGTTGATCCTCGTGATCGTTCCTTAGCCGTGTGCGGTGCCCCCTGCCACCTTATTCCACCTCGATCATATCGTTGTAGTGCTTAGGCGAAGCCCTGCGTCGGTAGAACATCATCATCGTCATCACGCCGTCGTGCTGACGGAACTCATCCCTGAAGCTTTGCTGGATCGGAGCCCGGGGAGCGTCATCGAGCTGTACGTGTGCTAAGAACTCGGAGGTGCCGGAGTAACGGTGCTTGGATCGGTCGGATCGGGTAGAAGATGTACGACTACTTCCTCTACGTTGTGTCAATGCTTCCGTTGCGATCTACAAGGGTACGTAGATCATACTCTCCCCTCTCATTGCTATGCATCACCATGATCTTGCGTGTGCGTAGGAAATTTTTTGAAATTACTACGAAACCCAACAGTGGCATCCGAGCCTAGGTTATTTATGTTGATGTTATATGCACGAGTAGAACACAAGTGAGTTGTGGGTGATATAAGTCATACTGCCTACCAGCATGTCATACTTTGGTTCGGCGGCATTGTTGGACGAGACGACCCGGACCAATATTACGCGTACGCTTACGCGAGACCAGTTCCCCCGACGTGCTTTGCACATAGGTGGCTTGCGGGCGACTATCTCTCCAACTTTAGTTGAACCAAGTATGGCTACGCCCTGTCCTTGCGAAGGTTAAAACGGAGTCTATTTGACAAACTATCGTTGTGGTTTTGATGCGTAGGTGAGATTGGTTCTTGCTTAAGCCCGTAGCAGCCACGTAAAACTTGCAACAACAAAGTAGAGGACGTCTAACTTGTTTTTGCAGGGCATGTTGTGATGTGATATGGTCAAGACATGATGCTAAATTTTATTGTATGAGATGATCATGTTTTGTAACCGAGTTATCGGCAACTGGCAGGAGCCATATGGTTGTCGCTTTATTGTATGCAATGCAATCGCGATGTAATGCTTTACTTTATTACTAAGCGGTAGTGATAGTCGTAGAAGCATAAGCTTGGCGAGACGACAACGATGCTACGATGGAGATCAAGGTGTCACACCGGTGACGATGGTGATCACGACGGTGCTTCGGAGATGGAGATCACAAGCACAAGATGATGATGGCCATATCATATCACTTATATTGATTGCATGTGATATTTATCCTTTTATGCATCTTATCTTGCTTTGATTGACGGTAGCATTATAAGATGTTCTCTCACTAAATTATCAAGAAGTGTTCTCCCTGAGTATGCACCGTTGCAAAAGTTCTTCGTGCTGAGACACCACGTGATGATCGGGTGTGATAGGTTCTACGTTCAAATACAACGGGTGCAAAACAGTTGCACACGCGGAATACTCAGGTTATACTTGACGAGCCAAGCATATACAGATATGACCTCGGAACACGGAGACCGAAAGGTCGAGCGTGAATCATATAGTAGATATGATCAACATAATGATGTTCACCAATGAAACTACTCCATCTCACGTGATGATCGGACATGGTTTAGTTGATTTGGATCACGTAATCACTTAGAGGATTAGAGGGATGTCTATCTAAGTGGGAGTTCTTAAGTAATATGATTAATTGAACTTAAATTTATCATGAACTTAGTCCTGGTAGTATTTTGCAAATTATGTTGTAGATCAATAGCTTGCGTTGTTGCTTTCATATGTTTATTTTGATATGTTCCTAGAGAAAAATTGTGTTGAAAGATGTTAGTAGCAATGATGCGGATTGGATCCGTGATCTAAGGTTTATCCTCATTGCTGCACAGAAGAATTATGTCCTTGATGCACCGCTAGGTGACGGACCTATTGCAGGAGCAGATGCAGACGTTATGAACGTTTGGCAAGCTCAATATGATGACTACTTGATAGTTTAGTGCACCATGCTTAACGGCTTAGAATCGGGACTTCAAAGACGTTTTGAACGTCATGGAGCATATGAGATGTTCCAGGAGTTGAAGTTAATATTTCAAGCAAATACCCGAGTTGAGAGATATGAAGTCTCCAACAAGTTCTATAGCTAGAAGATGGAGGAGAATCGCTCAATTAGTGAGCATGTGCTCAGATTGTCTGAGTACTACAATCGCTTGAATCAAGTGGGAGTTAATCTTCCACATAAGATAGTGATTGACAGAATTCTCTAGTCACCATCACCAAGTTAGTAGAAACTTCGTGATGAACTATGATATGCAAGGGATAACGGAAACGATTCCCAAGCTCTTCGTAATGCGGAAATTGACGAAGGTAGAAATCGAGAAAAACATCAAGTGTTGATGGTAGACAAGACCACTAGTTTCAAGAAAAGGGCAGAGGGAAGAAAAGGAACTTCAAGAAGAACGGCAAGCAAGTTGCTGCTCAAGTGAAGAATCCCAAGTCTGGTCCTAAGCCTGAGACTAAGTGTTTCTACTGCAAAGGGACTGGTCACTGGAAGCGGAACTACCCCAAGTGATTGGCAGATAAGAAAGATGGCAAAGTGAACATAAGTATATTTGATATACATGTTATTGATGTGTACTTTACTAGTGTTTATAGCAAACCCCTCAGTATTTGATACTAGTTCAGTTGCTAAGATTAGTAACTCGAAACGGGAGTTGCAGAATAAACAGAGACTAGTTAAGGGTGAAGTGACGATGTGTGTTGGAAGTGGTTCCAAGATTGGTATGATCATCATCGCACACTCCCTATACTTTCGGGATTAGTGTTGAACCTGAATAAGTGTTATTTGGTGTTTGCGTTAAGCATGAATATGATTTGATCATGTTTATTGTAATACGGTTATTCATTTAAGTAAGAGAATAAATTGTTGTTCTGTTTACATGAATAAAACCTTATATGGTTACACACCCAATGAAAATAGTTCGTTGGATCTCGATCGTAGTGATACACATAATCATAATATTGAAACCAAAAGATGCAAAGTTAATAATGATAGTGCAACTTATTTGTGGCACTACCGCTTAGGTCATATTGGTGTAAAGCGCAACAAGAAACTCCATGCTGATGGGCTTTTGGAATCACTTGATTATGAATCAGTTGATGCTTGCGAACCATGCCTCATGGGCAAGATGACTAAGACTCTGTTCTTCGGAACAATGGAGCGAGCAACGGATTTGTTGGAAATCATACATACTGATGTATGTGGTTCGATAAATATTGAGGCTCGCGACAAGTATCATTATTTTCTGATCTTCACAGATGATTTGAGCAGATATGAGTATATCTACTTGATGAAACATAAGTCTGAAACATTTGAAAAGTTCAAAGAATGTCAGAGTGAAGTGATAAATCATCGTAACAAGAAAATAAAGTTTCTACGATCTGATCGTAGAGAAGAGTATTTGAGTTACGAGTTTGGCCCTCAGTTAAAAACAATGTGAAATAGTTTCACTACTCATGCCACCTGGAACACCACAATGTAATGGTGTGTCCGAACGTCATAACCGTACTTTATTGGATATAGTGCAATCTATGATGTATCTTACCGATCTACCACTATCGTTTTGGGGTTATGCATTAGAGACAGCTGCATTCACGTTAAATAGGGCACCATAAAAATCCGTTGAGACGACGCCTTATGAACTATGGTTTGGCAAGAAACCAAAGTTGTCGTTTCTGAAAGTTTGGGGCTGCGATGCTTATGTGAAAAAGCTTCAACCTGATAAGCTCGAACCCAAATCGGAGAAATGTGTCTTCATAGGATACCCAAAAGTTACTGTTGGGTACACCTTCTATCACAGATCCGAAGGCAAGATTTTTTGCTAAATTTGGAAACTTCCTGGAGAAGGAGTTTCTCTTGAAAGAAGTGAGTGGGAGGAAAGTAGAAAACTTGATAAGGTAATTGTACCTTCTCCTTTATTGGAAAGTAGTTCATCACAGAAATTTGTTCCTGTGACTCCTACACCAATTAGTGAGGAAGCTAATGATGATGATCATGAAACTTCAGATCAAGTTACTACCGAATCTCGTAGGTAAAACAGAGTGAGATCCGCACCAGAGTGGTACGGTAATCCTGTTCTGGAAGTCATGTTACTAGACCATGACGAACTTGCGAACTATGAGGAAGCGATGATGAGCCCAGATTCCGCAAAATGGTTTGAGGCCATGAAATCTGAGATATGATCCATGTATGAGAACAAAGTATGGACTTTGATGGATTTGCCCGATGATCGGCAAGCCATAGAAAATAAATGGATCTTCAAGAGGAAGACAGACGCTGCTAGTAGTGTTACTATCTACAAAGCTAGAATTGTCGCAAAAAGGTTTTCGACAAGTTCAAGGTGTTGACTACGATGAGAGATTCTCACTCGTATCTATGCTTAAAGTCTGTCCGAATCATGTTAGCAATTGCCGCATTTTATGAAATCTGGAAAATGGATAAACAAAACTGAATTCCTTAATGGATTTAATAAAGAAGAGTTGTATACGATGCAACTAGAAGGTTTTGTCAAATCCGAAAGGTGCTAACAAAATGTGCAAGCTCCAGCGATCCATCTATGGACTGGTGCAAGCATCTCGGAGTTGGAATATACACTTTGATGAGTTGATCAAAGCATATAGTTTTACACAGACTTGCGGTGAAGCCTGTATTTACGAGAAAGTGAGTGGGAGCACTACAGCATTTCTGATAAGTATATGTGAATGACATATTGTTGATCGGAAATAATGTAGAATTATTCTATAAAGCATAAAGGAGTGTTTGAAAGGAGTTTTTCAAAGAAAAACTTCGGTGAAGCTGCTTACATATTGAGCTTCAAGATCTATAGAGATAGATCAAGACGCTTGATAAGTTTTTTCAATGAGTACATACCTTGACAAGATTTTGAAATAGTTCAAAATGGAGCAGTCAAAGAAAGAGTTCTTGCCTGTATTACAAGGTGTGAAGTTGAGTAAGACTCAAAGCCCGACCACGGCAGAAGATAGAAAGAGAATGAAAGTCATTCCCTATGCCTTGGCCATAGGTTCTATAAAGTATGTCATGCTGTATACCAGATCTATTGTATACCCTGCACTGATTTGGCAAGGGAGTACAATAGTGATCTAGGAGTAGATCACTGGACAGCGGTCAGAATTGTCCTTAGTAAAATAAGGATATGTTTCTCGATTATGGACGTGACAAAAGGGTTCGTCGTAAACGATTACGTCGATGCAAGTTTTTGACACTGATCCAGATGATTCTAAGTCTCAATTTGGATACATATTGAAAGTGGGAGCAATTAGCTAGAGTAGCTCCGTGCAGAGCATTGTAGACATAGAATTTTGCAAAATACATACGGATCTGAATTTAGCAGGCCCGTTGACTAAGATTCTCTCACAAGCAAAACATGATCACACCTTAGTACTCTTTGGGTGTTAATCACATAGCGATGTGAACTAGATTACCGAATCTAGTAAACCCTTTGGGTGTTGGTCACATGACGATGTGAACTACGGGTGTTAATCACATGATGATGTGAACTATCGATGTTAATCACATGGTGATGTGATCTAGATTATTAACTCTAGTGCAAGTGGGAGACTGAAGGAAATATGCCCTAGAGGCAATAATAAACTTATTATTTATTTCCTTATTTCATGATGAATGTTTATTATTCATGCTAGAATTGTATTAACCAGAAACATAATACATGTGTGAATACATAGACAACCAGAGTGTCACTAGTATGCCTCTACTTGACTAGCTTGTTAATCAAAGATGGTTATGTTTCCTAACCATGAACAAAGTGTTGTTATTTGATTAACGAGGTCACATCATTAGTTGAATGATCTGATTGACATGACCCATTCCATTAGCTTAGCACCCGATCATTTAGTATGTTGCTATTGCTTTCTTCATGACTTATACATGTTCCTATGACTATGAGATTATGCAACTCCCGTTTGCCGGAGGAACACTTTGGGTGCTACCAAACGTCACAACGTAACTGGGTGATTATAAAGGAGCATTACAGGTGTCTCCAAAGGGAGATGTTGGGTTGGCGTATTTCGAGATTAGGATTTGTCACTCCGATTGTCGGAGAGGTATCTCTGGGCCCTCTCGGTAATGCACATCACATAAGCCTTGCAAGCATTACAACTAATATGTTAGTTGTGAGATGATGTATTACGGAACGAGTAAAGAGACTTGCCAGTAACGAGATTGAACTAGGTATTGGATACCGACGATCGAATCTCGGGCAAGTAACATACCGATGACAAAGGGAACAACGTATGTTGTTATGCGGTCTAACCGATAAAGATCTTCGTAGAATATGTAGGAGCCAATATGGGCATCCAGGTCCCGCTATTGGTTATTGACCGGAGACGTGTCTCGGTCATGTCTACATTGTTCTCGAACCATAGGGTCCGCACGCTTAAAGTTACGATGACAGTTGTTACGAGTTTTATGCATTTTGATGTACTGAATGTTGTTCGGAGTCCGAGATGAGATCACGGACATGACGAGGAACTCCGGAATGGTCCGGAGATAAAGTTTGATATATATGATAATAGTGTTTGGTCACCGTAAGGGTTCCGGAAATCACCGGAAGGGGTTCCGGATGTTTCCCGAAATGTTTGCGTACGAGAACACTTTATTTGGGCCAAAGGGGAAAGCCCACAAGGTTTTTGGAAAGCGCAAAAGGAAGTTTTGCGGAGTCCAGGGGCCAGACGCTAGGGTCCCTGGCGTCTGGATCCAGACGCCGGGATCCCTGGCGTCTGGCCCTGGAGTCCGAGAAGGACTCTTGCCTATCGGGTGAAACCGACTTTGTGAAGGCTTTAACTCCAAGTTTCGACCCCAGGGCTCAAGATATAAATAGAGGGGCAGGGCTAGCACCAAAGACAGATCAAGAAACAGAAGTTGATCCTCGTGATCGTTCCTTAGCCGTGTGCGGTGCCCCCTGCCACCTTATTCCACCTCGATCATATCGTTGTAGTGCTTAGGCGAAGCCCTGCGTTGGTAGAACATCATCATCGTCATCACGCCATCGTGCTGACGGAACTCATCCCCGAAGCTTTGCTGGATCGGAGCCCGGGGAGCGTCATCGAGCTGTACGTGTGCTAAGAACTCGGAGGTGCCGGAGTAACCGTGCTTGGATCGGTCGGATCGGGTAGAATACGTACGACTACTTCCTCTACGTTGTGTCAACGCTTCCGTTGCGATCTACAAGGGTACATAGATCATACTCTCCCCTCTCGTTGCTATGCATCACCATGATCTTGCGTGTGCGTAGGAAATTTTTTTAAATTACTATGAAACCCAACACCTACACAGGCGGCCATCAAGAACCAGGGTGACCCAGCGACTTGCAGCTCCTCCTGCAGAAGGAAGGAGAGACTCTGCGGAAGTACATGCAAAGGTTCAACCGAGTACACAGGAACATTCCTGACATCCACTCGGCAGCTGTGATAGTTGTGTTCCAGTCCAACATGCACAATTGTCGGATACGTTCCGAGATGAACGTTCGGTTGCCCAAGACTGTGAAGGAGTTTTACACTCTAGTGGATAAGTGTGCTGGGCTAGAGGAAGGGAAGCGGCTCCCCGCTGAAGAGGATGGCTTCGACATCGACTCATAGGATGACGACGAGGCCACCAATCAGAGAAGAAGAACAAGAAGCGCAGTAAAAGGCGCAAGGATAAGGCAGTGATGATAGTTGAGGGGTCGAGCGCACCTAGTATCGACAAGAAGGCCAAGACCGAGGTTCCCGGCAAGGAAGTTGCCGCGTGCACTAATTGCCGGGAAGCCGCGGCTGCCGAGGAGGCTGGGAACAGTGATGGGCCATACTGCAAAATCCATCGGACCAAGGGCCACGATCTCCAGGAGTGGTCATCAGGTTGAACAGCTCGTTAAGAAGCAGAGGGCTGAATATGAGAAGCGTGATAAGGAGAAAGGTCAAGGAGGCGCTGGCGGGAAGGGCCGAGGCGGCTGAGCAAGCCGCCCCAGCAAGGCTCCTCAGAATCAAGAAAAACCCGCCATAGGCCATGATAAGGAGGATTGCAATGATGAGAGTGATGGAGGGGATGAAGAGGAAACCAGCGAGCAGGAATTCCAGAAAGCCACTGACGCCATGTGCATTGACGCGGGTGCATCTCTGCACTGCTCTCACCGCCAACTTAAACAGTGGGCGCGGGAAGTCAATGTTGTGGAGCCAGCGGCAGATTCTCGGAAGCTGCTCAAGTGGTCCCGCACGCCCATCATCTTTGACGAAGAGGATCACCCTGACCGCACTACCGCGGTAGGGTGCTTGCCGTTGTTGGTCTCCCCAACAATCTGCAACCTCAAATTCACAAAGATATTGGTTGACGGCGAGGTCGGGTTGAATCAGATTTCTCCAAATGTCATTAGGAAGCTTCAGATAGCAAAGGAAGAGCTCAAGGTTACTTACACGTTTAAAGGGATCAACCCCGACAGGAGTCGTCCTAAGGGGAAGATCACGCTACCAGTGACATTTGGCAGGGGCGTTGAATTATCGGACTGAGAAGATTGTGTTTGATGTGGTCGACCTCCCCCTGTCGTACAATGGAATCCTTGGCCACCCAGCTCTGGCCAAATTCATGGCGGCATCCCACTATGCCTACACCACCTTGAAGATGCCAGGGCCAATAGGTGTCATTCCATTCCATTAGACGAGAAGGACGCAATCAGTTGCGTGGACAAGATGTACTAGTAAGCAATCGCGATAGAAGCCGCTGAGACCACTGTTCCTACCAAGGAAAGTAAAGAGAAGAAGAAAGCTAACAACGATGCCAGCAAGGAATCCAGGATGCATACCTCTTAGGAGTATGTTGCGCCTGTTGATGACTTGTCGGAGAGTTCCAATAGCAAGAGACCCAAAGCTGCTACACCTGATGTGAAAAAGGTCCCAGCAGGGCTGGCTGGCGCTGATGGTACCTTCACTATCAGTGCCACCCTCGGTGACAAATAGGAAAGCGTGCTTGTTACCTTTCTATGGGTAAATATCAATGTGTTTGCCTGGCAACCATCTGATATCCCCGGTGTTCCCAGGGAGGTAATCAAGCAACACCTTATTGTCTGCCCACATGCCTGACCCGTCAAGCAGAAGGTCCGTAAACAAGCTTTGGAGCAGCAGCAGTTCATTGTCGTGGAGATCAAGAAACTTGAGGTAGCAGGTTTGGTCAAAGGAGTATTGCATCCAACATGGTTAGAAAATACTGTGGTGGTATGTATGGCTAATGGGAAATGGAGGCTTTGCATAGATTTTACGGATCTCAACAAGGCATGCCCGAAGTACGCAGTTCCCTTGCCGTGCATCGATGAGATTGTGTATTCCACACCTCTGGGTGTGACCTGCTTTCTTTTCTAGATGCATACTCTGGATACCATCAGATCTTTATGTCCAAGGAGGACGAAGAAAAGACCGCATTCATAACCCCGTGTGGGACATACTGCTTTGTACAGATGCCCTTCGGGTTGAAGAGCGCTGGATCTACTTTTGCAAGGGAAATCCAGATTGGCTTTGAATCTCAGCTGCACAGAAGCATTGAAGCTTACATGGATGATATTGTGGTCAAGACCAAGGATAGATCTACCCTCATTCAGTATTTGGAAGAAACTTTGACTAATCTATGGAAGATGAACTTGAATCTGAATCCGGAGAAGTGTGTGTTTGGCGTTCCTGCTAGCAACCTACTTGGCTTCTTTGTGTCCCGTTGAGGGATAGAGGAAAACCCCGACAAGATCAATGCTATCGAGCAGATTCAAACCACCAAGACAGTCAAGGATGTGAGGCGTTTGACTGGATGTGTTGCCGCGCTTAGCAGATTCATTTCCAAGTCTGTCGAGTGCGCCTTGCCATTCTTCAAAATCTTGAAGAAAGCAGGACCTGTGGAGTGGACCCCGGAGGCGGACGCTATGCTGCAAAATTTGAAGGCCTATCTTTCCTCTGTGCCCACTCTAGTTGCTCCCAAACCACAAGAGTCGTTGCTATACTTAGCGGCAACTAATCAAGTGGTTACTGCGGCGCTGGTGGCACAGTGGGAAGTGGATGAAGCAGTAGCCATAACCATTGTCCCCTCTGCGGAGGAAAGTGAACATGTCCCGGCAAGGTCAGATGCAGTTCAAGACAAAGGATAGCAAGGCAGCAGAGACAGTCCCAGGGTTGTGGCAAGGAAGAAAGTGGTGAAGTGCCCAGTGTACTTCGTCAGCTCCCTGTTGCAGGGGCTAGGTCGAGGTACTCTGGTGTGCAAAAGTTGATTTTTGGCATCGTCATGGCCTCAAGGAAACTGCTCCACTACTTCCAAGCGTGAAGACTTGATATTTTTGCGAGGAACATGAAGCGTGAAGACTTTGAAAGTGAAGAATTGGTGTGATCCTGAAGACTTGATATTTTTGCGAGGAACATGAAGCGTGAAGACTTTTGTTTTCGTAGTTTCATTTTCTCCTTCTTGAGTCATAGGAAACACCGTACCATTAAAGGGGGTCGACGTAAAACTAAGGAAAAGTTCCCGGGTGATGCTCATCTCAAAATCCTACACCTACCAACCCCTTCGAGTGTAGCGATTGGAAATCTCATACAGTTCAGTCAATTTCTTCAATGACAAAGATAGAGTTCTTCTAGTCTCTGAAGAATTTGTTCTGACTGAGGAGTTAGGAATTCGCCAGTGCAGATTGCCTACAAGTGAGGAACATGATAGCCCTGAGGAATTTGTACCTCAAATTTCCGACCATTGCTGTGCTATGCACCAGCTGTCCCAAAATATCTACCCACCTAACAGCCATATCATTGAAGGGCATTTATGTCTTATCATGTCAGGTTGCTCCCTAGGCTATAAATAGCTACCCCCCTACAACCACTAGTTGGTTGGCTGCTCCGCGAGAAACTAACACTTGTCATTGAGAGCATCCCATCCTCCGAGGACTTTGAGCGAAAATCATCAAGTGAGGAAAAACCCAAAACACCAAACCAAACACCTACAAACCCAAAGTGATTGAGCATCACTGAGGAGATTGTTCCTGTGTGGAACCGACACTTGATACCTTTGAGGACTGTGCATCCTCCAGACGGTTAGGCGTCATGGTCTAGAGCATCCAAGAGGAAATGGTGGAGCACCGAGTGACTGAGTTTGTGAAGGTTTGGAAGTCACCTAAAGACTTACCACGAGTGATTGGACATGGTTTGTGTGACCTTAGTTCAAGGACAATATGGTGAGGACTGTGTGTCCAGGACTGTGTGCCCTCAAGTTTGAATACCTCGCCGCTCCAACCAGACGTACAACTGTCATAGCAGTTGGAACTGGTCTACTAAATCATTATCTTCACCGGGCTAACAGGTTCTATTTCCTCAACCCTTTCATTTCCTCATTCTGTGTTTGTTGTACCTTATTGTTACTGTTTGAAGACTTTTACAGAAGACTTCCTCAATTTCTTCAGTAAGTTTGTCTTCAGCCTGCTTATCATGTGTTTACGCTTTCTGTACTCTGTGCTTGTGTTCACCTCATCATGATGACTGTGCTGCTACTCCGCTATGTCTGCACCTAAGTACTTATTCCGCTGCAAGTAGTTCTTTGCTAAGGAATTTCCTCACTCTAAAATTCCTCTGCGAAGAATTCATAAAAATCGCCTATTCACCCCCTCTAGTCGACTTAACGCACTTTCAACCACCGGTCCCCGCAGTCGAGGAATGCGCTCCCATGAATGAGAAGGTGCCGCTAATCCTCGTTGTCGAGCCTCAGGCTCCAACTTGGGTGCGGCACATAGTTCATTTCCTCCAAACTGGAGTACTTCCTGAAGAGCGAGAAGAATCTGAAAGAGTATCCCGGAGGGCCAGTATGTATCAGTTCGTTGATGACATGCTGTATAGAAGAAGGTCCAACGGTGTGAAATTGAAGTGCATTTTCCAGGAAGAAGGAAAGGAACTGTTGGCAGAGATACATAAGGGTATGTGCGGCTCACACATTGGATCGAGGGCTCTAGTTGGAAAAGCCTTCCAGCAAGGATTTTACTGGCCCATAGCCCTCCAAGATGCAGTTGAGTTGGTCAATGTGAAGCCTGCTAGTTCGATTCCAAGAATATCCATCTGCCTACCCAAGCTCTTCAGACAATCCTTTTATCATGGCCGTTTTCAGTTTGGGGCTCGACATTTTCGGCCCCTTCCCCCATGCAACCGGGGGCTTTGAATTCTTGCTCATTGCAATCAAGAAGTTTAGAAAGTGGCAGGAAGTAGAGGCTGTGAGAAAGGAGACTGCTCAGTCAGCTATCAAGTTCTTGAAAGGATTGGTGTGCCGCTTCAGGGTCCCTGCCCGAATCATCACTGACAATGGCACCCAATTCACGAGCCACGCCTTCATGAAATATGTTAATGCCCTCAGAAGCAAGATCTCATTCGCCTCTTTTACTCATCCAAGGAGCAACATGCAAGCTGAGAGGGCGAACGCTGAAGCGTTGCGAGGACTCAAGACAAGGACATTTGACAAGTTGTAGAAGTGTGGCACGCGATGGATTGACGAGCTACTGGTGGTTCTTTGGTCCCTCAGAATGACACCAAATCGAGCTACCGGGCTGATAGAGGCAAAGGTGTCCCGATGTTTCGATGAGATGGTGGCTATCGTTTTCTGTGGGAATCGACCTTGACGATCCGACTACGAACGTGCGAGACGTCGCGCCTTAGCAATCGCTAAACCAATTTCCGAGGGGTTATTGACCACGCCGGAGCACGATCAACCTGACCACGAGGGCCTGTTTCCTGCGAGCAAACGAAGAACAAGCAAGAAACTGAGATTGCAATCTGGATATTGCGAATATAAGATGAAAGCTTTATTGATCAAGGTGGGGTTCTGTGACGTCTTGGTCTGGTCGTTGGACACAAACGAAGTACGCGAAGTTGCAGCTATGGCGAACTTTTAATCTAAACAAAACCCAAGTCTAAACGACGCCCTAAGGGCTGTATATATGGAGGAAGAGAGGGGAATTTCGTGGCCCTTGAGGGTGGGGTCCGAAACCAACCCTAACTCTTGTTTCCCCACACATACGGACTCTAAAAATAGCCTATACTTAAGTATTTCGAAATTACATGGGCCTGGCCCATTAATAAGGTGACGCAGCACCTGGAATAGCCTATGGACGAATATTATGAAGTGGCATCTTGTATATTTCGTCCAAGGCTTCATGCACTCCTTATGGCGGCTTCAAAGTCCTGAAATCATCACTTGTAACTCCGTTCTTGATCCCCTTGCGCATGCCATCAACTCCATTCGTGTTCTTGCTCCAATGTTCATCCTTCTCCAAGCTAGGACCTTCATTTGTAAGCAAAACAAATGTATCCAATTTAGGCAGCATCATAATCTCATGAACATTAGAATCATTACCAAGAAACGAAAGTACCTGGTAATTTAATTGGCGTGCGCGAGCTCTAGTAATTGGTCCAGTATATGTAACAGTAGGGGCTGTGGGTGTAACAATGGTATTGATGTCCTCATCATCCTCCCCTTCTTGAAATGAAGTCGTCCTCGACGGAAGCTCATCTTCCTCACCCAAATAAGGCTTCAAATCTGCAATGTTAAAAGTGGGACTAACCCCAAAATCTGCAGGTAGCTCAAGTTTATATGCATTATCATTTATTTTCTCTAAAACCTTAAAAGGACCATCAGCACGTGGCATTAGCTTTGATTTGCGCAGATTAGGAAATCTATCTTTACGCAAATGTAACCAAACAAGATCGCCAGGTGCAAACACAACATGTTTTCTACCCTTATCTCCAGCAAGTTTATATTTAGCATTCATACGCTCAATGTTTTCCTTAGTTAACTCATGCATTTTTAAAATCAATTCAGAACGTTCTTTAGCATCAAAATTAACCTTCTCCGAAGATGGAAGAGGCAACAAATCAATAGGTGCACGAGGTAGGAAACCATACACAATTTCAAAAGGGCACATCTTAGTAGTAGAATGCAATGAACGATTATAAGCAAATTCAATATGAGGCAAGCATTCTTCCCACATTTTCTTGTTATTCTTCAAAACAGCCCTAAGCATAGTAGACAATGTTCTATTGACTACTTCAGTTTGTCCATCAGTTTGGGGGTGACAAGTAGTACTAAAAAGCAGCTTAGTCCCCAACTTAGCCCATAAACATCTCCAAAAGTGGCTAAGAAATTTAGTATCACGATCTGAAACAATAGTATTTGGCACACCATGTAAGCGAATAATTTCACGAAAGAACAAATCAGCAACATTAACAGCATCATCGCTTTTATGACATGGTATAAAGTGTGCCATTTTCGAGAACCTATCCACGACAACAAATATGCTATCCCTCCCCTTCTTTGTTCGAGGTAAACCTAAAACAAAGTCCATAGATATATCCTCCCAAGGAACACTAGGTACAGGCAAAGGCATATATAAACCATGAGGATTGAGTCGTGACTTAGCTCTTTGACATGTAGTGCAGCGAGCAACAAAACGCTCAACATCCCGTCTCATCTTTGGCCAAAAGAAATGTGTAGCAAGTATATCCTCCGTCTTCTTGACGCCAAAGTGTCCCATTAATCCTCCTCCATGCGCCTCCTGCAATAACAAAAGACGAACGGAGCTAGCTGGAATGCATAGCTTGTTAGCACGAAACACAAATCCATCGTTAAGAACGAACTTGTTCCAAGTTCTCCCTTCCTTACAATTCTGCAATACATCTTTAAATTCAGCATCATGAACATATTGATCTTTGATGGTCTCCAAACCAAATATTTTAAAGTCAAGTTGTGAAAGCATAGTATAACGACGAGACAAGGCATCAGCAATAACATTTTCTTTACCCTTCTTGTGTTTAATGACATAAGGGAAAGTCTCAATGAATTCAACCCATTTAGCATGTCTACGGTTCAGTTTTGCTTGACTTTTAATGTGTTTCAAAGATTCATGATCAGAATGTATAACAAATTCCTTGGGCCATAAATAATGTTGCCATGTTTCTAAGGTCCGAACAAGAGCATATAATTCTTTATCATAAGTAGAATAGTTCAGACTAGGCCCACTCAATTTTTCAGAAAAGTATGCAACAGGTTTTCCATCTTGTAATAACACACCTCCTAATCCAATTCCACTAGCATCACATTCAAGCTCAAAAGTCTTATTGAAATTAGGAAGTTGGAGTAAAGGAGCATGTGTTAACTTATCTTTCAATACCGTGAAGGCTTCTTCCTGTGCGGTACCCCAAACAAAAGGTACATCCTTCTTTGTAAGCTCGTTGAGAGGTGCAGCAATGGTGCTGAAATCTCTCACAAAACGCCTATAGAAACCAGCGAGGCCAAGGAAACTCCTCACTTGTGTGACCGTTTTGGGCTGCGGCCAACTCTCAATAGCTTCAATCTTGGCTTTATCAACTTCAATTCCCTGTGGAGTAACAACATAGCCAAGAAAAGATACTCGGTCGGTGCAAAAGGTGCACTTTCCAAGGTTACCAAACAAACGTGCATCACGTAGAGCAATAAAAACAGCACGTAAATGTTCCAAATGGTCCTCCAAAGATTTGCTATAAATCAATATGTCATCAAAGTAAACTACCACAAATCGTCCAATGAAGGCACGTAAAACTTCGTTCATTAACCTCATGAAAGTACTAGGTGCATTAGTTAACCCAAAAGGCATGACTAACCACTCATATAATCCAAACTTAGTTTTAAATGCTGTTTTCCATTCATCTCCCAATTTCATACGAATTTGATGGTAACCACTACGCAAATCAACTTTGGAGAATATTGTAGAGCCACTCAATTCATCAAGCATATCATCTAGCCTAGGAATAGGATGACGATAACGAATAGTAATATTATTAATGCCTCTACAATCAACGCACATACGCGACGTACCATCCTTTTTCGGCACTAAAATGATAGGAACAGCACAAGGACTAAGGGATTCGCGTATATAACCTTTGTCGAGTAGTTCTTGTACTTGACGCATAATCTCCTTCGTCTCCTCTGGATTGGTACGGTATGGTGCACGGTTGGGTAATGATGCACCGGGAATTAAGTCAATTTGATGCTCAATCCCGCGAATAGGTGGTAATCCCGGTGGCACGTCTTGTGGAAAGACATCGGCGAACTCCTGCAAAATGTTAGTGACAGCAGGAGGCAAAGAGGAAGGCGCGTCCTCGAATGAAAATAATGCCTCTTTGCACACAAAAGCATAGCAAACAGATTTGCTAAAATCTAGATCATCAATATCAGATTTGGTGGCAAGTAAACATGCACTTTTCAATTTAATTTCAGAAGCAACACTAGATTGTTTATTATTATTAGGCTGCATTTGTTGCTCAAATTCTTTTGCCACAATCTGATTTTCACTCTTAGTTTTCTCCTGTTTTGCTTTATTAGCTCTATTAATATCATCTTTCAAAATGGAATCAGGAGTCATAGGAAGCAAAGTAATATTTTTATCCTTATGAACAAGAGTATACTGATTGTTTCTACCATGGTGAATAGAATTTTTATCAAATTGCCATGGTCTACCAAGTAATAAGGAACATGCTTGCATAGGTACCACATCACAATCAACATAATCAGCATATGTAGAGATACTAAAATGCACACGAACAGTACGTGTTACCTTAACCTTGCCGCTGTTGTTGAACCATTGGATGTAGTAAGGATGTGGATGTGGTCTTGTGGTGAGAGATAGCTTCTCCACCATCTCGATGCTAGCCAAGTTGTTGCAACTCCCTCCATCTATGATCACGCGAACAGAACGTTCCTTCACAACTCCCTTTGTATGGAACAAATTATGCCTCTGATTTTGCTCAGCTTGTGTAACCTGCACACTCAAAACACGTTGAACAACTAAACATTCATACCTGTCAGCATCTTCAGGAGCCATGTATTGCGTCTCATGATCAGAATCGTCTCCACCGTGTTCGTCACGTGTAATAAGAGCCAAAGTCTCCTCATCATAGTCACTAGCGGACTCATACCCACCATCCTCAGTAACAATCATCACACGCTTAGATGGGCATTCTCTCGCATAATGACCTCCACCCTTGCAACGTCGACAAATAATATCATGTGTCTGCCCTGTTGATGCCATGGATGAAGAAGAGCTCTTTGCAGGCCCAGAAGGTGTGCTCTTGGCAGATAGTGGTGATTGTGCCTGCTTTATTGTATCACGGTTGGAGGTGGCAGCCGACGGAGGCGCCGGTGAAGCAGAACGTGTGGAAGTAGATGATGCACGTGGTGTCCATGAAGAAGGTCGACCTGCAGAAAAGTTAGTCCGCGCCAATGCCTGTCGATCCTGCACTTCACGTTCAGCTTTACAAGCAAGATGGAATAAACGAGTGATATTAGTATACTCCTTATACTCTAGAATCGTCTGAATCTCTCTATTTAATCCACCCATAAAACGTGCAAGCATAGCTTCATTCTCCTCAACAATACCACATCTAATCATGCCAGTTTGTAATTCCTGATAATATTCTTCTACAGAATTTTTTCCCTGTCTTAAGCGCTGCAATTTTTGAAGTAATTCACGTTGATAATATGGTGGAACCCAACGAGTACGCATAGCAGTTTTCAAAGCAGCCCAAGTAGCAGGAATGGGATATAATCTACAATGCTCAGACCACCAAACACATGCAAAACTAGTGAATGCACAAACAGCAGCAGGAACACGTCTCTCCTCGGGATATTGTAAACATGTAAATCGTTGTTCAGTTTCTAACTCCCAAGTAAGGTATATATCAGGAACATATCTACCCTCAAATGGTGGAATATTCAATTTTAGTTTAGGGAGATGGTCATGATCTCGTACCTGAGGGTGAGCCCTACCATTGCCATTATTTGCATGTGGACGACCTGATGGTTGCTGTGCTGGTGGTGGCACGTAGTTCTGATTTTGATCAACCTCATCCTCGTAATCGCTAGCAAAATCATCCTCCTCCGCATCAGCAGCAGGAGCCACAGAAGTAGCAACAGGAGCACCAACAGTTTGGCCAGGTGCAAGAGGGAGACGGCTCGCTCGGCGGAGGGCTGTTTCACGATGTGTAGGTAGTCGTCGTTGTTGTTGTTGTAGAGGTGCGTTAGGTGCAGCCGGTGGTGGTGGTGGAAGACGCGCGAGCAATTCATTAAACCTGTTATCGAGCTTTGTTTCGAACGTCTTCTCCATGTCATCTATCTTCTCCATGGCCTCTTCAAATCTGTTTAGCACATCCTGCACCTGTCCATTCATCATTTGCTGAAATTTATCATGCAACTCCTGATTCGTCATGTTCTCCCAGTCAGTCTCGTCGGCTTGTGATCCTGCCATGGTTAGCAACAATAGAAAACACACAAGAATATGATCCTACAGAATACTAACAAGAGGTGGTGGTGGCGGGTGTCACAAATCCGTCAAGCAAATCTCAAATTCTTACCAGTTCTTACCCAGCAGCAGGCGGTGATCGGCAACCGTTGTAGTCAAAACTCTCAAAAGCTTGGATAGAGCGATTGCCAGGGAGAGTCAAACGCACGACGTAGAGGTATGTGGAGCTGGGAAGGCTTATAGTATGGTAGCAAAAAGGGTCAGCAATAATCAATTCAGAGATGCAAAGTTGAATAAACGCTCAACGACGGTACTGTGCTGGTCCTAGGCTAGACCGTGCTAGAGACGCGAGCCTAGAACACTAACAAAATCACGGCGCTGCACGTAAATAAGGGAAAAGCACACTCTGGAACTTTTTTTTTTTCGCTTTTTTTTTTGCGCTCCTCTTTTTTTTTTTTTTTTTTTTTTTGCGCTCCTCTTTTTTTTTTTTTTGCGCTCCTCTTTTTTTTTTTTTTTTTGCGAAAAATTACTATAATGGCGAGTGTCTCAAAACTCTTCCCACGTCAAACTGATAGGATGGGCACGAAAATTTTTTTCCACTTTTTTTTTCGGAAATCAGGGCAGCGACGACGAAAAAGTGCGACAAAAAATCACTATGATGGCACGTGGCTCAAAAGACTCAGAAAAGCCTAAAAATAGGATAGGGAAAAAAAATTTTTGCCCGAGAAAATTTTGGCCTAAAAACTGCCCGGGGGTCTCCAGACTCTTTTTTTTTTTTTTTTTTTTTTTTTTTTCGAGACCTACGCAGGCAAGGAAACACGAATCGGAATTGAGATTGATCTCAAGAACAAACCTAATATGAGAAGAACTCGGATTGGTGGTGGATATATGGTTGTGGTATATGGCAGCGGTGGTGGTATATGGTAGCGATGGTGGTATGTGGTATATGGATAAGGATTCAGAGCGGTGGCGGATAAGCAAAAGTGGTAGATGGGCGATGATGATGGTGCGGCGGCGGCGTGACAACTTATGACCAGAACTCGAAACTCTAAAAGACTAGACTCTAAGACCAGCAACTTGACACGACGATGCAACCGCAAATTCAACAAAGCAAAAACCCTAAAAAGATTATGCAAAGGCTCAGATTGGTTCGGATATGATGAACTAACCCTAATTTTTTTTTTGTGGCTTTTTCGTGGACTGTAGGTATGAAGAACAGACTCGATCTAATCTACGAAAAACTGTAAAATCTCACCGAGCAACCTGGAAATCTGATACCACTTGATAGAGGCAAAGGTGTCCCGATGTTTCGATGAGATGGTGGCTATCGTTTTCTGTGGGAATCGACCTTGACGATCCGACTACGAACGTGCGAGACGTCGCGCCTTAGCAATCGCTAAACCAATTTCCGAGGGGTTATTGACCACGCCGGAGCACGATCAACCTGACCACGAGGGCCTGTTTCCTGCGAGCAAACGAAGAACAAGCAAGAAACTGAGATTGCAATCTGGATATTGCGAATATAAGATGAAAGCTTTATTGATCAAGGTGGGGTTCTGTGACGTCTTGGTCTGGTCGTTGGACACAAACGAAGTACGCGAAGTTGCAGCTATGGCGAACTTTTAATCTAAACAAAACCCAAGTCTAAACGACGCCCTAAGGGCTGTATATATGGAGGAAGAGAGGGGAATTTCGTGGCCCTTGAGGGTGGGGTCCGAAACCAACCCTAACTCTTGTTTCCCCACACATACGGACTCTAAAAATAGCCTATACTTAAGTATTTCGAAATTACATGGGCCTGGCCCATTAATAAGGTGACGCAGCACCTGGAATAGCCTATGGACGAATATTATGAAGTGGCATCTTGTATATTTCGTCCAAGGCTTCATGCACTCCTTATGGCGGCTTCAAAGTCCTGAAATCATCACTTGTAACTCCGTTCTTGATCCCCTTGCGCATGCCATCAACTCCATTCGTGTTCTTGCTCCAATGTTCATCCTTCTCCAAGCTAGGACCTTCATTTGTAAGCAAAACAAATGTATCCAATTTAGGCAGCATCATAATCTCATGAACATTAGAATCATTACCAAGAAACGAAAGTACCTGGTAATTTAATTGGCGTGCGCGAGCTCTAGTAATTGGTCCAGTATATGTAACAGTAGGGGCTGTGGGTGTAACAATGGTATTGATGTCCTCATCACGGGCAGACTCGCTTCTCCCTAGTCTATGCAGCAGAAGTAGTTATCCCCACAGAACTCATTTACGGGTCACCTCGAGTGCTTGCCTATGATGAAGTAGCGTAGGAACAACACCGGCGTGACGACGTTGTGCTACTCGAGGAGAACCGTCTCTGGGTTGCTACATGTGCTGCATGCTACCAGCAAGCCCTGCGTCGCTATCATGGCCACAAGGTTCATGCCGGGAGTTTTGAGGAAGGCGACCTTGTCCTTAGGCACGTTCAGCCCGCCAAGGGTACAAACAAGTTGATGCCGAAGTGGGAAGGCCCTTACCGGGTAGTACGAGTCACTAGACCTGGCGCAGTCCGTCTGGAGACCGGAGATGGCATTCAATTGCAAAACTCATGGAACATTGAGCATCTCCGTAAGTTCTACCCGTAAGGCACGGCTGTCAGGCCCTGCCCGGCAGCCAACCTTTTGTACAGGCCTTGCCGATGTTGTTTGTAACCCCTTGTACAAAGCTAGGCGCAGACCCTGAGCAACAGAGAAATAAATGAAGCACTGGGGCCCCGGACAAATTGCATCCATTCATAGGCATATCATGAACATAGCATCATCATGTAGATAAGATCGCATGTGGCATCATTTTTATCTGCACTAAGCTACAGGCTCTTACCGTTGACTTGGTCCCGCATAAGAGAAGAGAAGACACGCCTACATTGTGATCCCTGGCAGGCCAAACAGATAAGTTATTTTCTAATCCATACATGTTCTGTAAGTAGAGACTTGTGCATATGAAAACCCCATGACCTTCGAAACTTAGGTTCTCCCATCTCTTGACTCAAACGTTGCTTCAGTCAGGATGGTAGTAGTGGCCTTTGGCGAGAATCTTTGGTGGGGCCTGGTCCTTCTTTATGGTTTATGCCCGACAGGCCTAGCTCCACGGCAACAAACTGAGGGTACCGGCAGGATAGCCTGCCGGGGGAAACTTGTTTACTTGAATGTATAGAGGCATTTCACCTCTGGATGGACACGTTACATGCACAAGTACCCGACAAGGTTTGTCTTTTTCATTAATATGCTGATTAACAAGTATAGATCTTACATAACACAAACATGGGTAAGGAAGATTAAATAATTTAAGCTAAAGTTTGACAAGTGCCTACACATTTTAGATTGAAAAAAGATAAGTTCCCCATGATGCCATTTCTTGTCCCTCTCCTCCTAGGCACTACGGCGGGAGGTGAAGAGGGCAAAAGGAGCGCCCGGGCAGCAGCCCAGCCTGACCCCGTCAGGTCCCTCAACAAGGATCCTGGCGAGAGAGGGAGGGCGTGGGCAAAGGTGATGATGAATAGATCGGCGGAGACGACCCGTTAGACGCCACCACCAGGGCCGGCAGGATGTGGCAGGGCGAACGAAGCAGCAGCCTGCGAGGAAGCCTGTCGGGGCCCTGCTGGAAAGATGCTGGAGGAGCCAGGGGCACAATTTCCACCCCCACACCCAACTCCCCGGCAAATCACCTTGCCGGAGAGGAGATGTAGGTGCAGATAGTGGTGCCGCCGCCTGACGGTGCGGCTGGTGTTTGATACGTTTCCGTCGTATCTATAATTTTTGATTGTTCCATGCCAATATTATACAACTTTTATATACTTTTAGCAACTTTTTTATACTATTTTTGGGACTAACATATTGATCCGGTGCCTAGTGCCAGTTCCTGTTTGTTGCATGTTTTTTTCCGCGGAAAATCCATATCGAACGGAGTCCAAACGGGATGAAAACTTACGAAGATTTTTTCTGGAATATATGTGATTTTTGGGTAAAAGAATCAATGCGAGACAATCCCCGAGGAGTCCACAATGCAGGGGCGTGCACTGGGCCCTTGTGGTCACCCCGTACGGCGGTTGGTGCCCTTCTTCGGGTGCAAGAAAGCTAATATCTAGATAAAATCGTGTTAGAATTTCTGCCAATCGCAATTACGGATCTCCGGGTATTTAAAAAACGGTGAAAGGCCAGATTCTGGGAGCGCAAAAATAGAAGTAAACAGAGAGAGATCCAATCTCGGAGGGGCTCCCGCCCCTTCGCTTCCATGGAGGCCATGGACCAGAGGGGAAACCCTTCTCCCATCCTGGGGGAATGTCAAGGAAGAAGAAGAAGGAGGGGGCTCTCTCCCCCTCTCTCCCGGTGGCGCCGAAACGCCGCCAGGGCCATCATCGTGACGACGATCTACACCAACAAATTTGCCACCGTCATCACCAACTCTCTCGCCCTCTATGCAGCGGTGTAACACCTCTTCTCCCCACTGTAATCTCTACTTAAACATGGTGCTCAACGCTATATATTATTTCCCAATGATGTATGGCTATCCTATGATGTTTGAGTAGATCTGTTTTGTCCTATGGGTAGATTGATGATCATGCTTGGTTTGAGTTGTACCTTTTACTATTGGTGCTGTCCTATGGTGGTCTCCGTGTCGCACAAGCGTGAGGGATCTCGGCTGTAGGGTTTGCAATATGTTCACTATTTGCTTATGGTGGGTGGCGTGAGTGACAGAAGCACATCCCCAAGTAAGTAGGTTGTTTCGTATGGGAGTAAAGAGGACTTGATACTTTAATTCTATGGTGGAGTTTTACCTTAATGATCTTTAGTAGTTACAGATGTTTTCTAGAGTTCCAATCATAAGTGCATGTGATCCAAGGAGAGAACGTATGTTAGCTTATGCCCCTCCGTCATATAAAATTTCAATAATGATTACCGGTCTAGTTATTGATTGCCTAGGGACACATAACTTTCTTGTGACAAAAACCACTCTACTAAAACTAACTTAGTTGTTTATTTATCTAAACAGCCCGAGCTTTTATTGATGTTCTCTTTATCATCTTGCAATCCTATCCTTCAACACCTACAAAGTACTTCTAGTTTTAGAATTCTTCTAGGTAAAGCGAACGTTAAGCGTGGGTAGAGTTGTATAGGTGGTCGATAGAACTTGAGGGAATATTTGTTTTACCTTTAGCTCCTCGTTGGGTTTGACACTCTTACTTATCGAAAGAGGCTACAACTGATCCCATATACTTGTGGGTTATCCGGTCCTTTTTCTACGCCGTTACCGGGGAGCAATAGCATGGGGACAATATTCTTGTGTGTGCCTGTTTGCTTTATCACTAAGTAGATTTTATTTTCTGTTCTAAGTTGTTCTCTATCTTCAGTTATGGATACGGAACACGAAATACCAAAAAATTAGGTGTACTTGCTACTCATGGAGATGGGGAACCTCCTAAAACCCTCGATGCTCATTATGTGAAAGATATTATCCACTACTTTAATAATCATGATAAGAGCACATTCAATTATGTAATGGGAGACACGTTGGATCAACCTGAATACTTTAGGGATTATCACTTGACTCAAAAAGGGAAACTCTTATGGGATCAAATTCATATGTTGCATTGGTATGCTCGGCAACTATGCTTGAGATATGATTATACTTGTTGCTCTAGGATGAAGGCTCCACACCTTCCCTTTTCATGCAAATATAATGATAATGAAACCTTGGCTCCTTATGCTAATGGTAGATATGGTTACTATGATGTGGAACGAATAGAAGAATTAGTTGCTTTTAAGGGTGCTTATGCAATTGAATCTTTATTTGAAAAGTATGAAGCTTTTAATGATGATGTTTATAGGCTTGAAAATTTTGCTATAATTAAATATTGCTATGAGAATTTTGAATATAATGCCGATATTGATGCATTTATTGAGAAAGTTTCCGCTATCCAAGAAGAGACTAATATTTTGCAGGGAACTATGGAAGAAGAAATTGATGACACTGTGAGCTCATTAGATGAAAAAGATGACGAGTAGAGCGATGAACAGAAGGAGGAATAGGGGATTAGCTACCCTGCCCACCTTCTAATGAGAGTAACTCTTGAACTCATACATTGTTTAATTTCCCTTCATGCTTACGAAAGGATGAATGCTATGATAATTGCTATGATCCCATGGATTCGTTTGAAATATCCGTTTTTGATGAGCTTGATGCTTGCTATGCTTGTGGCCATGCTGCCAATATGAATTATGCTTATGAAGATGAACTTGCTATCAATGCTTCCTCCATACTTTGACATCCAGTCCATGCCTAATATCACATCCAATCCTTGTGACTCCAAAATTATTAGGTCTGATGGAAAAACATGGCTACCAATGGTTATGGGTATCTGGTCGCACCATCTGCTGGCCACATATTCTGCTCCAGGTGAACTTACTAACAGAGGGGTCCTAAGGGTTTGGGTTGGTAGTTTAAACTTATCCACGAATCCCCTTGATATGTATGAATGTGATGCACCAGTATCAAAAAGAACAAGGGCGGTAAAAGACTTAACCAAAAACTTACCGATGAGTGCGTCTGGTTTCCCTTCAACCTCCTCCACGTTAACGTGGTTCACTTGTCCTTTGTTGAATGGACTTGATAGAGGCAAAGGTGTCCCGATGTTTCGATGAGATGGTGGCTATCGTTTTCTGTGGGAGTCGACCTTGACGATCCGACTATGAACGTGCGAGACGTCGCGCCTTAGCAATCGCTAAACCAACTTCCGAGGGGTTATTGACCACGTCGGAGCACGATCAACCTGACCACGAGGGCCTGTTTCCTGCGAGCAAACGAAGAACAAGCAAGAAACTGAGATTGCAATCTGGATATTGCGAATATAAGATGAAAGCTTTATTGATCAAGGTGGGGTTCTGTGACGTCTTGGTCTGGTCGTTGGACACAAACGAAGTACGCGAAGTTGCAGCTATGGCGAACTTTTAATCTAAACAAAACCCAAAGTCTAAACGACGCCCTAAGGGCTGTATATATGGAGGAAGAGAGGGGAATTTCGTGGCCCTTGAGGGTGGGGTCCGAAACCAACCCTAACTCTGGTTTCCCCACACATACGGACTCTAAAAATAGCCTATACTTAAGTATTTCGAAATTACATGGGCCTGGCCCATTAATAAGGTGACACAGCACCTAGAATAGCCTATGGACGAATATTATGAAGTGGCATCTTGTATATTTCGTCCATGGCTTCATGCACTCCTTATGGCGGCTTCAAAGTCCTGAAATCATCACTTGTAACTCCGTTCTTGATCCCCTTGCGCATGCCATCAACTTCATGCGTGTTCTTGCTCCAATGTTCATCCTTCTCCAAGCTAGGCCCTTCATTTGAAAGCAAAACAAATGTATCCAATTTAGGCAGCATCATAATCTCATGAACATTAGAATCATTACCAAGAAACGAAAGTACCTGGTAATTTAATTGGCGTGCGCGAGCTCTAGTAATTGGTCCGGTATATGTAACAGTAGGGGCTGTGGGTATAACAATGGTATTGATGTCCTCATCATCCTCCCCTTCTTGAAATGAAGTCGTCCTCGACGGAAGCTCATCTTCCTCTCCCAAATAAGGCTTCAAATCTGCAATATTAAAAGTGGGACTAACCCCAAAATCTGCAGGTAGCTCAAGTTTATATGCATTATCATTTATTTTCTCTAAAACCTTAAAAGGACCATCAGCACGTGGCATTAGCTTTGATTTGCGCAGATTAGGAAATCTATCTTTACGCAAATGTAACCAAACAAGATCTCCAGGTGCAAACACAACATGTTTTCTACCCTTATCTCCAGCAAGTTTATATTTAGCATTCATACGCTCAATGTTTTCCTTAGTTAACTCATGCATTTTTAAAATCAATTCAGAACGTTCTTTAGCATCAAAATTAACCTTCTCCGAAGATGGAAGAGGCAACAAATCAATAGGTGCACGAGGTAGGAAACCATACACAATTTCAAAAGGGCACATCTTAGTAGTAGAATGCAATGAACGATTATAAGCAAATTCAATATGAGGCAAGCATTCTTCCCACATTTTCTTGTTATTCTTCAAAACAGCCCTAAGCATAGTAGACAATGTTCTATTGACTACTTCAGTTTGTCCATCAGTTTGGGGGTGACAAGTAGTACTAAAAAGCAGCTTAGTCCCCAACTTAGCCCATAAACATCTCCAAAAGTGGCTAAGAAATTTAGTATCACGATCTGAAACAATAGTATTTGGCACACCATGTAAGCGAATAATTTCACGAAAGAACAAATCAGCAACATTAACAGCATCATCGCTTTTATGACATGGTATAAAGTGTGCCATTTTCGAGAACCTATCCACGACAACAAATATGCTATCCCTCCCCTTCTTTGTTCTAGGTAAACCTAAAACAAAGTCCATAGATATATCCTCCCAAGGAACACTAGGTACAGGCAAAGGCATATATAAACCATGAGGATTGAGTCGTGACTTAGCTCTTTGACATGTAGTGCAGCGAGCAACAAAACGCTCAACATCCCGTCTCATCTTTGGCCAAAAGAAATGTGTAGCAAGTATATCCTCCGTCTTCTTGACGCCAAAGTGTCCCATTAATCCTCCTCCATGCGCCTCCTGCAACAACAAAAGACGAACGGAGCTAGCTGGAATGCATAGCTTGTTAGCACGAAACACAAATCCATCGTTAAGAACGAACTTGTTCCAAGTTCTCCCTTCCTTACAATTCTGCAATACATCTTTAAATTCAGCATCATTAACATATTGATCCTTGATGGTCTCCAAACCAAATATTTTAAAGTCAAGTTGTGAAAGCATAGTATAACGACGAGACAAGGCATCAGCAATAACATTTTCTTTACCCTTCTTGTGTTTAATCACATAAGGGAAAGTCTCAATGAATTCAACCCATTTAGCATGTCGACGGTTCAGTTTTGCTTGACTTTTAATGTGTTTCAAAGATTCATGATCAGAATGTATAACAAATTCCTTGGGCCATAAATAATGTTGCCATGTTTCTAAGGTCCGAACAAGAGCATATAATTCTTTATCATAAGTAGAATAGTTCAGACTAGGCCCACTCAATTTTTCAGAAAAGTATGCAACAGGTTTTCCATCTTGTAATAACACACCTCCTAATCCAATTCCACTAGCATCACATTCAAGCTCAAAAGTCTTATTGAAATTAGGAAGTTGGAGTAAAGGAGCATGTGTCAACTTATCTTTCAATACCGTGAAGGCTTCTTCCTGTGCGGTACCCCAAACAAAAGGTACATCCTTCTTTGTAAGCTCGTTGAGAGGTGCAGCAATGGTGCTGAAATCTCTCACAAAACGCCTATAGAAACCAGCGAGGCCAAGGAAACTCCTCACTTGTGTGACCGTTTTGGGCTGCGGCCAACTCTCAATAGCTTCAATCTTGGCTTTATCAACTTCAATTCCCTGTGGAGTAACAACATAGCCAAGAAAAGATACTCGGTCGGTGCAAAAGGTGCACTTTCCAAGGTTACCAAACAAACGTGCATCACGTAGAGCAATAAAAACAGCACGTAAATGTTCCAAATGTTCCTCCAAAGATTTGCTATAAATCAATATGTCATCAAAGTAAACTACCACAAATCGTCCAATGAAAGCACGTAAAACTTCGTTCATTAACCTCATGAAAGTACTAGGTGCATTAGTTAACCCAAAAGGCATGACTAACCACTCATATAATCCAAACTTAGTTTTAAATGCTGTTTTCCATTCATCTCCCAATTTCATACGAATTTGATGGTAACCACTACGCAAATCAACTTTGGAGAATATTGTAGAGCCACTCAATTCATCAAGCATATCATCTAGCCTAGGAATAGGATGACGATAACGAATAGTAATATTATTAATGCCTCTACAATCAACGCACATACGCGACGTACCATCCTTTTTCGGCACTAAAATGATAGGAACAGCACAAGGACTAAGGGATTCGCGTATATAACCTTTGTCGAGCAGTTCTTGTACTTGACGCATAATCTCCTTCGTCTCCTCTGGATTGGTACGGTATGGTGCCCGGTTGGGTAATGATGCACCGGGAATTAAGTCAATTTGATGCTCAATCCCGCGAATAGGTGGTAATCCCGGTGGCACGTCTTGTGGAAAGACGTCGGCGAACTCCTGCAAAATGTTAGTGACAGCAGGAGGCAAAGAGGAAGGCACGTCCTCGAATGAAAATAATGCCTCTTTGCACACAAAAGCATAGCAAACAGATTTGCTAAAATCTAGATCATCAATATCAGATTTGGTGGCAAGTAAACATGCACTTTTCAATTTAATTTCAGAAGCAACACTAGATTGTTTATTATTATTAGGCTGCATTTGTTGCTCAAATTCTTTTGCCACAATCTGATTTTCACTCTTAGTTTTCTCCTGTTTTGCTTTATTAGCTCTATTAATATCATCTTTCAAAATGGAATCAGGAGTCATAGGAAGCAAAGTAATATTTTTATCCTTATGAACAAGAGTATACTGATTGTTTCTACCATGGTGAATAGAATTTTTATCAAATTGCCATGGTCTACCAAGTAATAAGGAACATGCTTGCATCGGTACCACATCACAATCAACATAATCAGCATATGTAGAGATACTAAAATGCACACGAACAGTACGTGTTACCTTAACCTTGCCGCTGTTGTTGAACCATTGGATGTAGTAAGGATGTGGATGTGGTCTGGTGGTGAGAGATAGCTTCTCCACCATCTCGATGCTAGCCAAGTTGTTGCAACTCCCTCCATCTATGATCACGCGAACAGAACGTTCCTTCACAACTCCCTTTGTATGGAACAAATTATGCCTCTGATTTTGCTCAGCTTGTGTAACCTGCACACTCAAAACACGTTGAGCAACTAAACATTCATACCTGTCAGCATCTTCAGGAGCCATGTATTGCGTCTCATGATCAGAATCGTCTCCACCGTGTTCGTCACGTGTAATAAGAGCCAAAGTCTCCTCATCATAGTCACTAGCGGACTCATACCCACCATCCTCAGTAACAATCATCACACGCTTAGATGGGCATTCTCTCGCATAATGACCTCCACCCTTGCAACGTCGACAAATAATATCATGTGTTTGCCCTGTTGATGCCATGGATGAAGAAGAGCTCTTTGCAGGCCCAGAAGGTGTGCTCTTGGCAGATAGTGGTGATTGTGCCTGCTTTATTGTATCACGGTTGGAGGTGGCAGCCGACGGAGGCGCCGGTGTAGTAGAACATGTGGAAGTAGATGATGCACGTGGTGTCCATGAAGAAGGTCGACCTGCAGAAAAGTTAGTCCGCGCCAATGCCTGTCGATCCTGCACTTCACGTTCAGCTTTACAAGCAAGATGGAATAAACGAGTGATATTAGTATACTCCTTATACTCTAGAATCGTCTGAATCTCTCTATTTAATCCACCCATAAAACGTGCAAGCATAGCTTCATTCTCCTCAACAATACCACATCTAATCATGCCAGTTTGTAATTCCTGATAATATTCTTCTACAGAATTTTTTCCCTGTCTTAAGCGCTGCAATTTTTGAAGTAATTCACGTTGATAATATGGTGGAACCCAACGAGTACGCATAGCAGTTTTCAAAGCAGCCCAAGTAGCAGGAATGGGATATAATCTACAATGCTCAGACCACCAAACACATGCAAAACTAGTGAATGCACAAACAGCAGCAGGAACACGTCTCTCCTCGGGATATTGTAAACATGTAAATCGTTGTTCAGTTTCTAACTCCCAAGTAAGGTATATATCAGGAACATATCTACCCTCAAATGGTGGAATATTCAATTTTAGTTTAGGGAGATGGTCATGATCTCGTACCTGAGGGTGAGCCCTACCATTGCCATTATTTGCATGTGGACGACCTGATGGTTGCTGTGCTGGTGGTGGCACGTAGTTCTGATTTTGATCAACCTCATCCTCGTAATCGCTAGCAAAATCATCCTCCTCCGCATCAGCAGCAGGAGCCACAGAAGTAGCAACAGGAGCACCAACAGTTTGGCCAGGTGCAAGAGGGAGACGGCTCGCTCGGCGGAGGGCTGTTTCACGATGTGTAGGTAGTCGTCGTTGTTGTTGTTGTAGAGGTGCGTTAGGTGCAGCCGGTGGTGGTGGTGGAAGACGCGCGAGCAATTCATTAAACCTGTTATCGAGCTTTGTTTCGAACGTCTTCTCCATGTCATCTATCTTCTCCATGGCCTCTTCAAATCTGTTTAGCACATCCTGCACCTGTCCATTCATCATTTGCTGAAATTTATCATGCAACTCCTGATTCGTCATGTTCTCCCAGTCAGTCTCGTCGGCTTGTGATCCTGCCATGGTTAGCAACAATAGAAAACACACAAGAATATGATCCTACAGAATACTAACAAGAGGTGGTGGTGGCGGGTGTCACAAATCCGTCAAGCAAATCTCAAATTCTTACCAGTTCTTACCCAGCAGCAGGCGGTGATCGGCAACCGTTGTAGTCAAAACTCTCAAAAGCTTGGATAGAGCGATTGCCAGGGAGAGTCAAACGCACGACGTAGAGGTATGTGGAGCTGGGAAGGCTTATAGTATGGTAGCAAAAAGGGTCAGCAATAATCAATTCAGAGATGCAAAGTTGAATAAACGCTCAACGACGGTACTGTGCTGGTCCTAGGCTAGACCGTGCTAGAGACGCGAGCCTAGAACACTAACAAAATCACGGCGCTGCACGTAAATAAGGGAAAAGCACACTCTGGAACTTTTTTTTCGCTTTTTTGTTTTTTTTTTTTTGCGCTCCTTTTTTTTTTTGCGAAAAATTACTATAATGGCGAGTGTCTCAAAACTCTTCCCTCGTCAAACTGATAGGATGGGCACGAATTTTTTTTTTCACTTTTTTTTTGGAAATCAGGGCAGCGACGACGAAAAAGTGCGACAAAAAGTCACTATGATGGCACGTGGCTCAAAAGACTCAGAAAAGCCTAAAAATAGGATAGGGAAAAAAAATTTTGCCCGTGAAAATTTTGGCCTAAAAACTGCCCGGGGTCTCCAGACTCTTTTTTTTTTTTTCCGAGACCTACGCAGGCAAGGAAACACGAATCGGAATTGAGATTGATCTCAAAAACAAACCTAATATGAGAAGAACTCGGATTGGTGGTGGATATATGGTGGTGGTATATGGCAGCGGTGGTGGTATATGGTAGCGGTGGTGGTATATGGATAGAGATTGATGGTGGTATATGGATACGGATTGGTGGTGGTATATGGATATGGATTCAGAGCGGTGGCGGATAAGCAAAAGTGGTAGATGGGCGATGATGATGGTGCGGCGGCGGCGTGACAACTTGTGACCAGAACTCGAAACTCTAAAAGACTAGACTCTAAGACCAGCAACTTGACACGACGATGCAACCGCAAATTCAACAAAGCAAAAACCCTAAAAAGATTATGCAAAGGCTCAGATTGGTTCGGATATGATGAACTAACCCTATTTTTTTTTTGTGTGTGGCTTTTTCGTGGACTGTAGGTATGAAGAACAGACTCGATCTAATCTACGAAAAACTGTAAAATCTCACCGAGCAACCTGGAAATCTGATACCACTTGATAGAGGCAAAGGTGTCCCGATGTTTCGATGAGATGGTGGCTATCGTTTTCTGTGGGAGTCGACCTTGACGATCCGACTACGAACGTGCGAGACGTCGCACCTTAGCAATCGCTAAACCAACTTCCGAGGGGTTATTGACCACGCCGGAGCACGATCAACCTGACCACGAGGGCCTGTTTCCTGCGAGCAAACGAAGAACAAGCAAGAAACTGAGATTGCAATCTGGATATTGCGAATATAAGATGAAAGCTTTATTGATCAAGGTGGGGTTCTGTGACGTCTTGGTCTGGTCGTTGGACACAAACGAAGTACGCGAAGTTGCAGCTATGGCGAACTTTTAATCTAAACAAAACCCAAAGTCTAAACGACGCCCTAAGGGCTGTATATATGGAGGAAGAGAGGGGAATTTCGTGGCCCTTGAGGGTGGGGTCCGAAACCAACCCTAACTCTGGTTTCCCCACACATACGGACTCTAAAAATAGCCTATACTTAAGTATTTCGAAATTACATGGGCCTGGCCCATTAATAAGGTGACGCAGCACCTAGAATAGCCTATGGACGAATATTATGAAGTGGCATCTTGTATATTTCGTCCATGGCTTCATGCACTCCTTATGGCGGCTTCAAAGTCCTGAAATCATCACTTGTAACTCCGTTCTTGATCCCCTTGCGCATGCCATCAACTTCATGCGTGTTCTTGCTCCAATGTTCATCCTTCGCCAAGCTAGGCCCTTCATTTGAAAGCAAAACAAATGTATCCAATTTAGGCAGCATCATAATCTCATGAACATTAGAATCATTACCAAGAAACGAAAGTACCTGGTAATTTAATTGGCGTGCGCGAGCTCTAGTAATTGGTCCGGTATATGTAACAGTAGGGGCTGTGGGTGTAACAATGGTATTGATGTCCTCATCATTGGCCTTCTTCCCAGCGCTCCCATTACCATTTCCATTCTTCGCTTCAGGGCACTCCGTGGCATAGTGTCCAGTCTTCCCGCACTTGAAGCAAGTAATGTGACTTAGGTCTCTCTTGGCGGGTGTGGCTGGATTGGAACGGTTCTGATTGTTGCCTACTCCGTTCCCAGTCCCATTCTTGAAACCATTATGGTTATGCGAACTTCCTCCATTGTGGTTATGACTTCCATGGTTATGAACAAGTCCTCCCGAGTTCGGGGTTAGACAAGGCTTCTACTGAACCCCTGAGTTGTACCTTCCTTGTCCATACTTCCTTTTGCGGCTCTCAATTTGCTGCTGCTTCCCTTCAATCATAAGAGCCTTGTCTACCAACTCCTAGTAGTTGTTAAATGTTGCCACCATCAATTGCATGCTCATCTCATCGTTCAGCCCTTCCATAAACTTCTCTTGCTTCGCGGCATCTGTGGCCACATCGTCAGGGGCATAACGAGACAACTTACTAAATGCATCCACGTACTGCCCCACAGTACGGTTCCCTTGGCGCAAGTTGCGAAACTCACGCTTCTTCATGCTCATAGCTCCCGTTGAGACATGGGCGGTGCAGAATGCTTGTTGAACCTGATCCCATGTCACATTGGCTATAGGGTAGGTGACTATGTAATTCTCCCACCATGAGGCTGCTGGTCCATCCAACTGATGTGCGGAAAAACGCACCTTCTCAGCATATGTACATCATGCAGTGGTTAACTCCCTTCCAATCCTGCGGAGCCAATCATCTGCCACTATCGGCTCGGTGCTACTGGAAAACACCGGCGGCTGCAACCTCAGAAAGCGGGCTAAGTTTTCAACTGGTGGTGGTGGTGGTGGGTTGTTGTTGTTGCCTTGGTTCTGAACTAACAACTGCATCAGTGTATTCTGTTGCTGGATCAGCCGAGTGAGCTCCGGTGGGAAAGTAAATCTGGGGTCACGTCTCGGAGGCATCTCAGGGTTTAGAGGGAAGAGAATAGAATAGAATGAGGTCTAGTGAGAAAAACACTACCCATATGCACATGAGACAAACACAATCATATCACTCAATCAATCAAGCAAGGGCATACAATCGATCTAACTATCGTTACAAAAGTGTTCAGACTATACTATATACATGGTGGAATACTACTACTGATGTGGTGGTCTACTAGAAATATTGATCGGTCAAAGACTCCATGATGTCTGCTCTAGCTTCGTCTTCATAGTCATCCGCTAACGTCGGGGTCCGAGTCAGTGTCTCGATGATGATGTAGTCCTCAGAACGGATCTGTTGGAAATATGCCCTAGAGGCAATAATAAAAGCATTATTATTATATTTCCTTGTTCATGATAATTGTCTTTATTCATGCTATAATTGTGTTATCCGGAAATCGTAATACATGTGTGAATAGCAGACACCAACATGTCCCTAGTAAGCCTCTAGTTGACTAGCTCGTTGATCAACAGATAGTCATGGTTTCCTGACTATGGACATTGGATGTCATTGATAACGAGATCACATCATTAGGAGAATGATGTGATGGACAAGACCCAATCCTAAACATAGCACAAGATCGTATAGTTCATTTGCTAGAGTTTTCCAATGTCAAAGTATCTTTCCTTTGACCATGAGATCGTGTAACTCCCGGATACCGTAGGAGTGCTTTGGGTATACCAAACGTCACAAAGTAACTGGGTGACTATAAAGGTAGACTACGGGTATCTCCAAAAGTGTCTGTTGGGTTAACATGGATCAAGACTGGGATTTGTCACTCCGTATGACGGAGAGGTATCACTGGGCCCACTCGGTAATGCATCATCATAATGAGCTCAAAGTGACCAAGTGTCTGGTCACGGGATCATGCATTACGGTACGAGTAAAGTGACTTGCCGGTAACGAGATTGAACGAGGTATTGGGATACCGACGATCGAATCTCAGGCAAGTAACATATCGATTAACAAAGGGAATTGCATACGGGGTTGATTGAATCCTCGACATCATGGTTCATCCGATGAGATCATCGTGGAGCATGTGGGAGCCAACATGGGTATCCAGATCCCGCTGTTGGTTATTGACCGGAGAGTCGTCTCGGTCATGTCTGCTTGTCTCCCGAACCCGAAGGGTCTACACACTTAAGGTTCGGTGACGCTAGGGTTGTGAAGATATGTATATGCAGTAACCCGAATGTTGTTCGGAGTCCCGGATGAGATCCCGGACGTCACGAGGAGTTCCGGAATAGTCCGGAGGTAAAGAATTATATATAGGAAGTGCTGTTTCGGCCATCGGGACAAGTTTCGGGGTCACCGGTATTGTACCGGGACCACCGGAAGGGTCCCGGGGGTCCACCTATCCCGGGGGGCCCCATGGGCTGAAGTGGGAGGGAACCCAGCCCATAGTGGGCTGGGGCGCCACCCCAAGGGCCCATGCGGCTAGGGTTGGGGGAAACCCTAAAGGGGGGCGCCCCCTTGCTTGGGGGCAAGCCCCCCTACCCTAGGCCGCCGCCCCCCTAGTAGATGCCATCTACTAGGGCCGGCGCCCCCCTGGCACCCCTATATATAGTGGGGGAGAGGAGGGACTTCATACACCAGCCCCTGGCGCCTCCCTCTCTCCCCGTTACGTCTCTCTCGCGTAGTATAGGCGAAGCCCTGCTACTGTGACGCCCTGCATCCACCACCACGCCGTCGTGCTGCTGGATCTTCATCAACCTCTTCTTCTCCCTTGCTGGATCAAGAAGGAGGAGACGTCTCCCGTCCCGTACGTGTGTTCAACGCGGAGGTGCCGTCCGTTCGGCGCTTAGTCATCGGTGATTTGGATCACGTCGTGTACGACTACATCATCACCGTTCTTTGAACGCTTCCGCACGCCATCTACAAAGGTATGTAGATGCATCCGATGGCTCGTTGCTAGATGAACTCCTAGATGGATCTTGGTGAAACGAGTAGGAAAATTTTTGTTTTCTGCAACGTTCCCCAACAGTGGTATCAGAGCCAGGTTTATGCATAGTTCTTCTTGCGCGAGTAGAACACAATTTGTTGTGGGCGTAGATTTGTCAACTTTCTTGCCGTTACTAGTATTTTCTTGCTTCAGCGGTATTGTGGGATGAAGCGGCCCGGACCAACCTTACACGTACGCTTACGTGAGACCGGTTCCACCGACTAACATGCACTAGTTGCATAAGGTGGCTGGCGGGTGTCTGTCTCTCCCACTTTAGTTGGAGCGGATTCGATGAACAGGGTCCTTATGAAGGGTAAATAGAAGTAGACAAATCACGTTGTGGCTTTAACGTAGGTAAGAAGACGTTCTTGCTAGAACCCTAATTCAGCCACGTAAAACCTGCAACAACAATTAGAGGACGTCTAACTTGTTTTTGCAGCAAGTGGTTTGTGATATGATATGGCCAAAGTTGTGATGAATGATGAATGATCTATATGTGATGTATGAGATGTTCATGCTATTGTAATAGGATTCACGACTTGCATGTCGATGAGTATGACAACCGGCAGGAGCCATAGGAGTTGTCTTTATTCTTTTATATGACCTGCGTGTCATTGAGAAACGCCATGTAAATTACTTTACTTTATTGCTAAACGCGTTAGCCATAGTAGTAGAAGTAATAGTTGGCGAGCAACTTCATGGAGACACGATGATGGAGATCATGATGATGGAGATCATGGTGTCAAGCCGGTGACAAGATGATCATGGAGCCCCAAGATGGAGATCAAAGGAGCTATGTGATATTGGCCATATCATGTCACGTCTATTATTTGATTGCATGTGATGTTTATCATGTTTTTTGCATCTTGTTTACTTAGAACGATGGTAGTAAATAAGATGATCCCTCATAACAATTTCAAGAAGTGTTCTCCCCTAACTGTGCACCGTTGCTAAAGTTCGTCGTTTCTAAGCACGCCGTGATGATCGGGTGTGATGGATCCTTACGTTCACATACAACGGGTGTTGACGAGCCTAGCATGTACAGACATGGCCTCGGAACACATGCAAAACACTTAGGGTTAACTTGACGAGCCTAGCATGTACAGACATGGCCTCGGAACACAGAAGACCGAAAGGTCGAGCATGAGTCGTATAGAAGATACGATCAACATGAAGATGTTCACCGACGTTGACTAGTCTGTCTCACGTGATGATCGGACACGGTCTAGTTAACCCGGATCATGTAATACTTAGATGACTAGAGGGATGTCTAATCTAAGTGGGAGTTCATTAATAATTTGATTAGATGAACTTAATTATCATGAACTTAGTCTAAATATATTTTACACTATGTCTTGTAGATCAAATGGCCCACGTAGTCCTCAACTTCAACGCGTTCCTAGAAAAAACCAAGCTGAAAGACGATGGCAGCAACTATACGGACTGGGTCCGGAACCTGAGGATCATCCTCATAGCTGCCAAGAAAGATTATGTCCTACAAGCACCGCTAGGTGATCCACCCGTCCCACAGAACCAAGACGTTATGAACGCTTGGCAGACACGTGTTGACGACTACTCCCTCGTTCAGTGCGGCATGCTTTACAGCTTAGAGCCGGGGCTCCAAAAGCGTTTTGAGAGACATGGAGCATATGAGATGTTCGAAGAGCTGAAAATGGTTTTTCAAGCTCATGCCCGGATCGAGAGATATGAAGTCTCCGATAAGTTCTTCAGCTGTAAGATGGAGGAAAATAGTTCTGTCAGTGAGCACATACTCACTATGTCTGGGTTACATAACCGCTTGTCTCAGCTGGGAGTTAATCTCCCGGATGACGCGGTCATTGACAGAATCCTCCAGTCGCTTCCACCTAGCTACAAGAGCTTTGTGATGAACTTCAACATGCAGGGGATGCAAAAGACCATTCCTGAATTGTTCTCAATGCTGAAATCAGCGGAGGTAGAAGTCAAGAAGGAACATCAAGTGTTGATGGTCAATAAAACCACTAAGTTCAAGAAAGGCAAGG
This sequence comes from Triticum urartu, assembly GCF_056163025.1. NCBI lineage: Eukaryota > Viridiplantae > Streptophyta > Magnoliopsida > Poales > Poaceae > Triticum > Triticum urartu. Next base: position 277,400,827 of record NC_141876.1, read on the forward strand.
GTAAAAAGAACTCCAAGAAGGACGGCAAGGAAGTTGCCGCGCCCGGCAAGCAAGCTGCCGGGAAGAAGCCAAAGAATGGACCCAAGCCTGAGACAGAGTGCTTTTATTGCAAAGGGAAGGGTCACTGGAAACGGAACTGCCCCAAGTACTTAGCGGACAAGAAGGCCGGCAAAACGAAAGGTATATGTGATATACATGTAATTGATGTGTACCTTACCAGTACTCGTAGTGACTCCTGGGTATTTGATACCGGTGCCGTTGCTCATATTTGTAACTCACAGCAGGAGCTGCGGAATAAACGGAGACTGGCGAAGGACGAGGTGACGATGCGCGTCGGGAATGGTTCCAAGGTTGATGTGATCGACGTCGGCACGCTGCCTCTACATTTACCTATGGGATTAGTTTTACACCTCAATAACTGTTATTTAGTGCCAGCTTTGAGCATGAACATTGTATCGGGATCTCGTTTAATACGAGATGGCTACTCATTTAAATATGAGAATAATGGTTGTTCCATTTATATGAGAGATATGTTTTATGGTCATGCTCCTATGGTAAATGGTTTATTCTTAATGAATCTCGAGCGTATTGCTACACATATTCATAGTGTGAGTACCAAAAGATGTAAGGTTAATAATGATAGTACCACATACTTGTGGCACTGCCGCCTTGGTCACATAGGTGTCAAACGCATGAAGAAGCTCCATACAGATGGACTTTTGGAGTCTCTTGATTATGAATCATTTGACACATGCGAACCATGCCTTATGGGTAAAATGACCAAGACTCCGTTCTCAGGAACAATGGAGCGAGCAACCAACTTATTGGAGATCATACATACTGATGTGTGCGGTCCAATGAGTGTTGAGGCTCGCGGTGGTTATCGTTATGTTCTCACCCTCACTGATGACTTGAGTAGATATGGGTATGTCTACTTAATGAAACACAAGTCTGAAACCTTTGAAAAGTTCAAGGAATTTCAGAGTGAGGTTGAGAATCAACGTGACAGGAAAATCAAGTTTCTACGATCAGATCGTGGAGGAGAATACTTGAGTCACGAATTTGGCACACACTTAAGAAAATGTGGAATAGTTTCACAACTCACGCCGCCTGGAACACCTCAGCGTAACGGTGTGTCCGAACGTCGTAATCGCACTCTATTGGATATGGTGCGGTCTATGATGTCTCTTACCGATTTACCGCTATCTTTTTGGGGCTATGCTTTAGAGACTGCCGCATTCACTTTAAATAGGGCACCGTCGAAATCCGTTGAGACGACACCGTATGAATTATGGTTTGGGAAGAAACCTAAGCTGTCATTTCTAAAAGTTTGGGGATGTGATGCTTATGTGAAGAAACTTCAACCTGAGAAGCTCGAACCCAAGTCGGAAAAATGCGTCTTCATAGGATACCCAAAGGAAACTATTGGGTACACCTTCTACCTCAGATCCGAAGGCAAGATCTTTGTTGCCAAGAATGGGTCCTTTCTAGAGAAAGAGTTTCTCTCGAAAGAAGTAAGTGGGAGGAAAGTAGAGCTTGATGAAGTATTACCTCTTGAACCGGTAAATGGCGCAACTCAAGAAAATGTTCCTGAGGTGCCTGCACCGACTAGAGAGGAAGTTAATAATAATGATCAAGATACTTCTGATCAAGCTCCTACTGAAATTCGAAGGTCCACAAGGACACGTTCCGCACCAGAGTGGTACGGCAACCCTGTCTTGGAAATCATGTTGTTAGACAACGGTGAACCTTCGAACTATGAAGAAGCGATGGCGGGCCCGGATTCCGAAAAATGGCTGGAAGCCATGAAATCCGAGATAGGATCCATGTATGAAAACGAAGTATGGACTTTGACTGACTTGCCCGTTGAACGGCGAGCCATAGAAAATAAATGGATCTTTAAGAGGAAGACTGACGCGGATGGTAATGTGACCATCTATAAAGCTAGGCTTGTCGCTAAGGGTTATCGACAAGTTCAAGGGGTTGACTACGATGAGACTTTCTCACCGGTAGCGAAGCTGAAGTCCGTCCGAATCATGTTAGCAATTACCGCATTTTATGATTATGAAATTTGGCAAATGGACGTCAAAACGGCATTCCTTAATGGTTTCCTTAAGGAAGAATTGTATATGATGCAGCCGGAAGGTTTTGTCGATCCTAAGAATGCTGACAAGGTGTGCAAGCTCCAACGCTCGATTTATGGGCTGGTGCAAGCATCTCGGAGTTGGAACATTCGCTTTGATGAGATGATCAAAGCGTTTGGGTTTACGCAGACTTATGGAGAAGCCTGCGTTTACAAGAAAGTGAGTGGGAGCTCTGTAGCATTTCTCATATTATATGTAGATGACATACTATTGATGGGAAATGATATAGAACTCTTGGACAGCATCAAGGCCTACTTGAATAAGAGTTTTTCAATGAAGGACCTTGGAGAAGCTGCTTATATATTAGGCATCAAAATCTATAGAGATAGATCAAGACGCCTCATAGGTCTTTCACAAAGCACATACCTTGATAAGATATTGAAGAAGTTCAATATGGATCATTCTAAGAAGGGGTTCTTACCTGTGTTACAAGGTGTGAAATTGAGCTCAGCTCAATGTCCGACCACGGCAGAAGAAATAGAAGAGATGAGTGTCATCCCCTATGCCTCAGCCATAGGTTCTATTATGTATGCCATGCTGTGTACCAGACCTGATGTAAACCTTGCCGTAAGTTTGGTAGGCAGATACCAAAGTAATCCCGGCAAGGAACACTGGACAGCGGTCAAGAATATCCTGAAGTACCTGAAAAGGACTAAGGAAATGTTTCTCGTTTATGGAGGTGACGAAGAGCTCGTCGTAAAGGGTTACGTCGACGCTAGCTTCGACACAGATCTGGATGACTCTAAGTCACAAACCGGATACGTGTATATGTTGAATGGTGGAGCAGTGAGCTGGTGCAGCTGCAAGCAGAGCGTCGTGGCGGGATCTACATGTGAAGCGGAGTACATGGCAGCCTCGGAGGCAGCACATGAAGCAATATGGGTGAAGGAGTTCATCACCGACCTAGGAGTCATACCCAATGCGCCGGGGCCGATCAAGCTCTTCTGTGACAACACTGGAGCTATTGCACTTGCCAAGGAGCCCAGGTTTCACAAGAAGACAAGGCACATCAAGCGTCGCTTCAACTCCATTCGTGAAAATGTTCAAGATGGAGACAAAGAGATTTGTAAAGTGCATAGGGACCTGAATGTAGCAGATCCGTTGACTAAACCTCTCCCTAGAGCAAAACATGATCGACACCAGAATTCCATGGGTGTTCGATTCATCACAATGTAACTAGATTATTGACTCTAGTGCAAGTGGGAGACTGTTGGAAATATGCCCTAGAGGCAATAATAAAAGCATTATTATTATATTTCCTTGTTCATGATAATTGTCTTTATTCATGCTATAATTGTGTTATCCGGAAATCGTAATACATGTGTGAATAGCAGACACCAACATGTCCCTAGTAAGCCTCTAGTTGACTAGCTCGTTGATCAACAGATAGTCATGGTTTCCTGACTATGGACATTGGATGTCATTGATAACGAGATCACATCATTAGGAGAATGATGTGATGGACAAGACCCAATCCTAAACATAGCACAAGATCGTATAGTTCGTTTGCTAGAGTTTTCCAATGTCAAAGTATCTTTCCTTAGACCATGAGATCGTGTAACTCCCGGATACCGTAGGAGTGCTTTGGGTATACCAAACGTCACAACGTAACTGGGTGACTATAAAGGTAGACTACGGGTATCTCCGAAAGTGTCTGTTGGGTTAACATGGATCAAGACTGGGATTTGTCACTTTGTATGACGGAGAGGTATCACCGGGCCCACTCGGTAATGCATCATCATAATGAGCTCAAAGTGACCAAGTGTCTGGTCACGGGATCATGCATTACGGTACGAGTAAAGTGACTTGCCGGTAACGAGATTGAATGAGGTATTGGGATACCGACGATCGAATCTCAGGCAAGTAACATATCGATTGACAAAGGGAATTGCATACGGGGTTGATTGAATCCTCGACATCGTGGTTCATCCGATGAGATCATCGTGGAGCATGTGGGAGCCAACATGGGTATCCAGATCCTGCTGTTGGTTATTGACCGGAGAGTCATCTCGGTCATGTCTGCTTGTCTCCCGAACCCGTAGGGTCTACACACTTAAGGTTCGGTGACGCTAGGGTTGTGAAGATATGTATATGCAGTAACCCGAATGTTGTTTGGAGTCCCGGATGAGATCCCGGACGTCACGAGGAGTTCCGGAATAGTCCGGAGGTAAAGAATTATATATAGGAAGTGCTGTTTCGGCCATCGGGACAAGTTTCGGGGTCACCGGTATTGTACCGGGACCACCGGAAGGGTCCCGGGGGTCCACCTATCCCGGGGGGCCCCATGGGCTGAAGTGGGAGGGAACCCAGCCCATAGTGGGCTGGGGCGCCACCCCAAGGGCCCATGCGGCTAGGGTTGGGGGAAACCCTAAAGGGGGGCGCCCCCTTGCTTGGGGGCAAGCCCCCCCACCCTAGGCTGCCGCCCCCCTAGTAGATGCCATCTACTAGGGCCGGCGCCCCCCCTGGCACCCTTATATATAGTGGGGGAGAGGAGGGACTTCATACACCAGCCCCTGGCGCCTCCCTCTCTCCCCGTTACGTCTCTCTCGCGTAGTATAGGCGAAGCCCTGGTACTGTGACGCCCTCCATCCACCACCACGCCGTCGTGCTGCTGGATCTTCATCAACCTCTTCTTCTCCCTTGCTGGATCAAGAAGGAGGAGACGTCTCCCGTCCCGTACGTGTGTTGAACGCGGAGGTGCCGTCCGTTCGGCGCTTGGTCATCGGTGATTTGGATCACGTCGTGTACGACTACATCATCACCGTTCTTTGAACGCTTCCGCACGCCATCTACAAAGGTATGTAGATGCATCCGATGGCTCGTTGCTAGATGAACTCCTAGATGGATCTTGGTGAAACGAGTAGGAAAATTTTTGTTTTCTGCAACGTTCCCCAACAAGATCTCCTTGGGTTGATCGTCTTCTCCTCCTAGCGCGGGGTCTCCCATGAATACTCCTAGCTTCCTTTCTAGATCGTCATTCTTCTCCACTAGTACGACGATTTCCTCCTAATAATCTTCGCGAGTAGCCTTGAGTTCTTCCTCTAGTTCCATGATCCTTGCCATTGCCTTCTTCAGATCTATCATGCCTGCGCACATCTGGTTCTCCTGGCGACGAATGTGCTGGTTTAACTCCTGGTTGAAAGCTGCGATTGATCTATCCTTCCTGGTGCTGATCATCTCCCATTGCTCATCTCGGCGCCCACAAATCTGGTAGATAGTATCCTTAAGCTCCTTATGGTAAACTTCTTCAATGCGTCCCATGGTGATGTGAGCCGCCATACTCTTTCCTAGACTCCAGGTTGGTGCATCAAAGGAAAACTCTATGGGTTTAGTGACTGGCGCGAATGTCCTTCCTGTAACTTGAATTTGAATCATCCATCGCTCCTCTTCTGGTAAAGTGGCGTTGTAAGTCCCGGTGAAGCTTGGTATTCCAATGTTCAGGTGCTTAGTGACTTCCTTCAAGTGTCGTCCAAAAGGTGCTTCTTCATCCGGTTGTGCAAACTTGTTCCTTGAGTCCGCCATCCTAAAGATTAGAAAATGGAGATGTGTCAGAAATGAGAAGAGAGTGGTGATCTAGGGCTTTAGCTTAGTGGTCGTGTCCTACACTCAGCGTGTGCTCTGATACCATCTTGTAGCAACCCGGCCTCAAACGGTCAAGTCTCTATGCTTCAGTGTCATCCCTGGATCGGTAATGCTAACACACATAGTACTCGAAGGATTTATAACAGAGTAGCAATCAAACACTTATTACATCGAATGTCTCAAAAGAGAACTTATTACAATATATATGGCTTAAGGACATCTAATACGATAACAACGGAAGGCTTGGAAGATAAAGTGAGTCCATCAACTCCAACGGCATAGCTGAGCTGCACAGCAACGACCTAACGAACCTTACTCCTCGTCTGAAAAGTATGCAACATAACATGTTGCAGCCCGAAAACGGGTCAGCACATGGAATATGCTGACAATATAACACGGTAGAACAAGAACAGAATAATGCTATCACTATATGCATATTTGGCTGGTCGAAAGCTCTACGGTTAAAGTTTTGCTAAAAGCCAATTTTTTTCTACAACAAAGGAATATATTTTATTTAACTATCATGGTAGTTGAAACATCATTGAGAAGGTTCCTCCAACTCAATCCCAATTAAAAGTAATTATCAACCCAACAATATTAATTTAGAGTGATGAGATACATGTGATAATCCAAGTACTAGATACTCAAGATGTCCATAACCGGGGACACGGCTAACCATGATTAGTTTGTACACTCTACAGAGGTTTGCGGACTTTTCCCCACAAGACTCGATCTCCTCCATTGGATTTCTCGCACTACTGGTGTTTGAGAAACGGATGACCGAGACATAGTCTTTCAGAAGCATTAACTCTCTACTCCGGATAGACTATACCACCTACAACCCACTACATCTGCTAGTCTACCTCTTCAAGAGCTTCATGCAACTTACTCAACTATGCTAGAGCCCATAATAGCTTGTGGCTGCACACGGAAGTTTCTAGCATGAAATATCTCAGTTCCCTTTGAGCCTGGGTGGCGGACCTTAGGATTATCACACGGGTACTCCGGGATATCCTAGGACAACACTGGATTCTCCAGGTGCCCGACAAGAAATCCACCCAGATGTGTATTAAAGTTGCCACCTTAAGTTGAACCATTAATTAACAATCTCACATATGTCATGGATTCACTCACCCAAACCACGTCTACGAGCATAGCATGGAAATATAAGCAATACGTAGAAGTAACTCCCAAGGGTTTGATAATAACAGGACAATAGGTTCCACCTCATCAACTACTTCCCAAACCCACATGTTATCAAGTCCTAACCATGCAATGTTTGAGGGTTGAAACTAATGCATAAAAACTAGGTGATGAAGGGATATGATCAAAGTGTTACTTGCCTTGCTGATGATCCGCAAAACCTAGAGACTCGTAGTAGCATGCTTCGCACTCTGGGTGTTCTATCGGAAACAAACAATAGCATACATAAGAAATCAAGCAAAGACGCATGGGTAAAGCACGAGTAAGAAGATATACCAGAAAGTTCAACTTAAGAACTCCGGTTTGCAAAAAGAATCAAATCAAACGGAGCAACGAAACTCAAACAGCGAAAGAAACCAGATCCGATTACTAATCTGGACTAAAGTCAAATTTTACTGTATCAAAATCTTGTTCAAGTTGGTTAAACAGGAAGAGGGTTTCGATATGAAGACCTAGGTGCTTGAATCGCCTAACTCTGATAAACGAGCGAAAAGATAAAGTAAAACCAAAATCAGATCAGAAATCGCGATCGAAAATACCCGTGAGAAATCCAAGAAAAGAAAAACTGACGAACAGGCTAACGAACGGACGTTCGCTGTCTGTGGCTGACGAGTGAATACCGTTTGTTAAAACGAACGTACGGACGAACGTCCGCTAAGTAACTAAACCGAGAAAACCAACGAACTGATCTAAAAAACCAAAACTAGGGTTATAAAAAACCAACGGTTTTTACCTAAACCGGACAAAAAAGGCGGCTCCGACGGGTTCCGCGGCGGCTCCGGCGAGGCAGGGTGGGGCTGGGGGTGGTGCAGCGGGGCGGCCATGGTGCGGCGCGGCGGCGGGGAAGGGCGGCGGCGACGCGGCTGGCAGCGGGGCGAGGCGCGGTAGGGGCGGCGGGGCGGCTTGCGGCGGCGGCGGCGGCTGCGGCTTGGGGCTCCAGAGGGGGCTCCGGGCTCGGCTTATAAAGAGGGGAGGGGTGGCTTGCGGGAGGGGCGGGGAGGTGTCCCGGGCAGCGACGGCTGTGGCTGCCGAGTCCTGGCCGGACTCGGGCACAGCGGAGGCGGTGGCGCGGTGCGGGCCGGTGGCCTAGCTCGGCTGGGCCTTGGCCCAGTCGGGCGCGGAAGAAGTTTTTTTAGCATATTCCGCTGAAAATAAATCCTAGAAAAATAAATAAAAATCTAAAAAATGCCAAAACAAATTTTCACCGTCTAAATAAAATATTTAGAACAAGATGAACATTTTCTTGGCCCTAAAATGCAATTTTGAAAACATGCAATTTTTTTCTAATCCAAATAAAATAGCAATAAAATCCGAATAAAATCAAATATTTGATTTTAATATTTTTCCTCCAATATTTCATTTATTTTGGAGAAGTCATATTTTCTCCTCTCATATCTTTTAACATGAAATATTTTCGTAGAGAAAAATAATTAGAACCAAAATCCTCGTTTCAATATTTGATAAAATTCAAATATGAAAACAGTGAAATCCCCAACTCTCTCTCCGAGGGTCCTTGAGTTGCTTAGGATTTCGAGGATCAAGCCAAAATGCAATAAAATATGATATGAAATGATGACCTAATGTATAACATTCCAAATTGAAAATTTGGGATGTTACAATTGTCAAAGTCGACTTCCTCCAAAACGATAGCCACCATCTCATCGAAAGACGGGACACCTTTGCCTCTATCATAGGGGAGATGAGCTGCTTAGGGTAGGACTTCCATGGTAGCCGATAAGAGAGGAGAGGAAAAACAGAGATCCAAGAAAGGAAGAGAGAAGGACGCAGATGAGGAAAGAGATAAGGTACGTGGGACCAGCAAGCAGTGCAGCCGCTCAAAAATTCATATGGTCGCTTGACAGGAATCATTTACCAAAAGAAAATTAATATATGGACTGTAGCAAGAAAAAAAGATCATCACATCAGCCAAAAGGAGAACATACGGTCACAAACTAGTTCACTAAAGAAGGTTGTCTAAACAATTCTGCATAAGAGACCAAACCAATACCGAATGAAGCAAGCTATGAGAAATATGAGTTCATGGAAAGTTCCACTGATTTGTTAACAACTCCTATTGTTGAAGACAGAGATGCGACACATTTTGATTGCAGTCAAAATTATTTTTTATGCTACACTTTGTACTCTAAGCATGTTCTCAATGGTAGTGTACACGTAGCTAGTAAGGTAGGAATTCCATTTGATTGGCACCATAAGGATTTATATATTCTTATGTTGCTACTTGGTGGGATTTTATGATTGGCAACTTACACTCAGCAATCAACAAAAGAAATCAACACCAATTGGTTCATGGACTCCAGTTTTATTACAAGATGCAAGCTTCTTTTACATTATACAAGCAACATAGAAACTGAGCATTACCTTTGCAACCAAATTAATTTTTCAGCAAGCATATCTAGTCATACATATTAATCAACAAAAATAATCTTTACAATGATTTCAAAAATCCAGAAACTTGTTCTGACCTGTGATGGAGGAAGCCAGGCTCTGAAGCAAGATCGCCAGAGCGGTGATGTAGCTTTTGATGACGAGAGGATGGAGGCACAAATGAGGACACCAACGAGCCACCAGAGCTGCATGTGGAGGCACGGGCAAGGTCGACAAATCATCGAGACGGGGGCAGAGATGCGGGAGAGGTTAAACAATCGTCGGTGGCGCAGGCAATTTTGTCAAATCACCGGCGTTGCTGGGTGCGAGGTCATCAAATAATGGTAGCTAATGGGCGCGAGGTCGGTGAATCTTGGCAGGGCAAGCAGGCTAGGGCCACCATTGGTGTCAGGGTCCAATTGGGAATGGGCAGGTTACTTTTCGACGGGCCAATTTTCTTAGCATAGTTGCCGTCTGTTTTCCTACAGCGTGTTTGGTAAGTTTTAGGAAGCGGGATGCAAATTTAGACGAGGGAGTTGTGAGGAGATTGGATATGGGAAGTGACATTTTATTTTTCAATTCATTGTTCTGTAGTTGTTACATCTAGGAATTTGAGAGATGTGCCAATTCCTTTGTTTGTTTAGTACAAATTCATCGGGGTGGGTTGAGAGATAATAAGTTAAGTTATGATTTGAGATTGCCTTGCTGTTGCGTCCCTTGCCTTTCTTACTAGATTTCTAGTTGATGGGGAAGGCTTGGAAAAGAAGCTTGTGTTAGAAGAGAAGTGGAAAACTAAGTTGTTTAGGCTTAACTTAAACCTGACTGCCCTAGTAGGAGTCATAATAAGGTTGAGGCTTGAAGACAAGCAACTGACATCTCGGATCATGTCATTGCCAGGAGCATGAATGCCCAGAATGCCCCCAGTCTATGTCTGTCTATATAGGCTTTAAGGAAAAAGGCAAGTAAGCCGTAAGCCAAAAATCAAGGCTTTTAAGGACCTTTGCCAACTTATAAATAAGCTAATAACAGATCTTTTGCGTATTTCAAGATGCAAATGAACGGTTGAAATATTCTTCATAGACCAGTTCCCTCTTAATTCTCACCCTCTCCTTTGTTAATAAATGGCCCAATTCATCGTGAATTAAGAGTTCAAATCCTTCGTAAATTTACATTCAAACAAACAAATGACTACACTAAGAAGACTAGGCCCGTAAGGGATTGATTTTTCTGGTTTTTTTGGTATATTTTTTTACCCCTGTCGATTGAGCGACACGTGTGCATGGTTGTTTTCCTAAAGTGATTGATCGCTTGGACTATGCCTGTTTCTTCTAGAGGTGCATGGGCTTCTCTTGTCTCATGTGCCCCATGTGAAAAGATGGTTTGACTGCATGGGCTGATTTTGTCTCATGTGAGAAAAATATATTAGCTGCATTTTCTGTTGTATGGGCTGGTATGTGTGTGTTGCTACATGGCTCATGCATGCATGCATGTGTCCACGCTTGCATGTTTGTAGTTCCACGTTTGCACACGTTTGTGTTCTGTGTCCTTCTTTGCTTGCCTATAAGTAGCTCCTTGATGTGTTCTTCTCTCATGTGTACTTCTTGTTTGTTTGGTCTCTATTATAGTTCGTGTTGTTGCACATGGTTCTTAGTGCATTTCTTCGACGTCCTTGGGCTCTTCTTCTTCTTCCGTTGGTGCTTCTGATGGGAGGTTGGCTACTGAGGGTGGTTCTAATCCTGGTGAGTATTGTTCTTTCATTTGCAGGGCTTGGTTTGTTGATTTTGTGTAGTATTTTTTATTGTGTTCATGATGTTGTGTGTTTTTAGGTTCAAGGGCTGACGAGGCGTGGCGGCGACGCCAGGAACGACAAGATATTCGTTGTGGAAACGTCCTGTAGATTCATCATTTGGTGAGTATTTGGCATGCTTCTTTTTGTTCTTTTTGTTTGCATGTATTCTTTTTTATTTACCCCTAGGTTCTAGAATACTAGATCCTTCTATTCCTACTTATCTCTAAATCTGGTTTCAGTGTCTTCGTGTTGTTTTGTGATTCTTTGTTTTTATTTTTTTGTTGTGGTTATTTGCAGGTCCTCTGGTTTCTCCATCTTATTTGGATCTAGAAAAAACTCACTCTTGCCGACAAGAAGGTGTCCCGTTTACTTCATCATGGTGGGCTTTCTTTATATTGTTCATTTCACTTTCTGATTGGTTTGTCATTTATTTATTTATTTTGTTCTTTTACACTTACGTAGATGGCATGTCTCTTGATTTTCCTCCCATTTTATGATATCCTTGACAAGAAGCTAAATGAAGAGGGCCTAAAGCTAAGGTATATTTTGATTTCACTTTAGAAGCAAAATAATAATAGTTTTTTAGTCTCCCAAATACTTTGTCCATGAGAATCAGTGATCCTGATTTACATTGTTGTTCCAAAGGACTAATTCTACGGGACAGATAAAGAATAAAGATAGGCATCCTGTGGTGCTTATGCTAAAATGTCATGAAGGTTTTACTTCATCTTTTGGGAGCATAATGAAACAAAAGATGTAACTAGTTGCACTAGCAAGTAGTAATCTGAAAAGATATCTAGATGCTCTAATGGCAAGTCAACATACACTACCCTGTTATCCTTTTTCAATACTCAAAAATGCATGCAGATGCATTTTGGAGAACCCATGTCTGATTAGGTTTGCTTCTTGTGTTTTTGATTGGTTTACTTGTTTGCATAGGGAGGGACAAGGAGTTAAGAGAAAGAGAAGGCTCAGCACCTTTATTTGCATGTAATCTAAAGTGGAGAGCTGCATCAAGTATCTGAAGGAGAAGAAAGAGGAGGATATCTACAGGAGTACAATGCCTAGTCTTCTATATCAAGCAGCAAATGGTTCTGATGTAGAAATACCCACATTTGAACCCTGAGGCTGAGATGATCGCTTTGTCATTAGTTAGGATCCAAACTAATTGTTTATATTGTTCATGTTTATCTTTTATATACACAGTTACTTTCTATTTAGTTTACTTCAAATTAATTGCTGTTTATTCATATTAGAAGGGTCGATAAATATTAAAAACTAAGTTCAGAACTCTCATTCCGAATGGAGGCTGGGTGAAGGACCAGAAGCTTTCCCAATCACTAAATGTTGTTTTGTTAATATCTATCAGTATATTGTGCTAAAGGCCAACAAAAGAAACTAAACACAAAGTGGTTGTGCGTCACTAGATGGATAGATAGCTATGTTTTTTTGCATAATGTTGACAAATAGAATCTCTATTGGCTGGAATATGTAATGTAATGTGAAAGCTAACAGCTGATGCGATTCCATCAACTCAAATAAATTTTCCATTAACCATCATGTCTTCTCTATAGCAATCTGAATTTGTCTTCTTGTGCTTATTTGATTGTAAACACAGTAAATTTGCCATGCTATTTGAAGAAATAGACTACCATGGGATGTTAAACAAATTTGGCACGGTCTACATGCTATGGTCATGGCAAGGTCACTACCTACTATTTCTTGTTTGAGTAAGCAACTTTTGTGAATTTTGCCATGATAATGTGTCAAACATGTGTCGTGTCACTTTACAGAACTGCCATGTCCGCAAATGCAAATTATCTCTAAAAAATGCCATGTTTGAGCGGAAAAAAAATTCTGAATTTTTCCAATATCATTTCCAAAAAAATTACCACGTTATATAGAACATTTCTCTCAATTATTAAATGGCCTACTACTAACATTTTTAGAATTTTGCCATGTGTTATAGATAACATGGCAAACTTGTATAAGAAATCAGAGATACACATGGCAAACTTTAAGCAATTTGCCCTATCAAAATTTGCCATGCACCGGTCAAGCTCCAGATCGGGCATGTATAAATGGAAATAAACAAAGTTTACTAGGATCCACGACGAGAGATGAGTAGACACTAGAGCACATACATAACAAAATGATTGCTACAAAAAAATTACAATCTACAGGATGCCGGATGGCAAATGAAAATAAAAGGAAGCACATTAGGATGTGACGAGGAGGCAAACCTTGTAGTGTAGGAGCATTTGGCTACTCCTAGGGCCCTTGTGCTTGGGGTGCATCTCGCCGTAGGTCCAGACGCCACATGAGGACATGGTGTTGTTCCTAGTGAGCATCAGGAGCTCTCGCCAGCTGACCGACCGGCTGTGCTTGCTCCGGGTGAACTTCCCGAACACGTAGGACAAGTCATATTCGAGCGAGCTTACACACTTTGTGGTTCTTGTACGGAATAATCAACGGGCACGACGGCGACATCTTTAGAAGCCAACTGATAAGGCAAATTCAGTTGTTTTTACAGGAAACAGGCAATGACGACGGAGATGTTCCAAGGGGAGTAAAATGCATCATAAGTCCTAAGACTATTGAAGGTGTGTCAGTTTAGTCCTATAACTTTGAAATTGCAGTTTTAGGTACTAAAACTATTGGAGGTGTGTCAGTTTAGTCCTATAACTCTGAAAGTGCAGTTTTAGGTCCTAAAACTATTGGAGGTGTGTCAGTTTAGTCCTATAACTTTGAAACCATAGCTTTAGGTCCTCAAACTATTGAAGGTATGTCGGTTTAGTCCTATATAACTTTGAAAGTGTAGCAATGAGTGGCATGATGTCTTGAGCTCCAACGAGGAGAGTAGACCGGTTTTCTTAGCCTCACCCCGTAGTAACAGAAAGATACATCGCACAACTTCCACTTGCTACCCACTTGTGGCTGCCGTTGGGCTGTTTCACTGACCGACATTTGCACCAACTTTGTGGTTTCCGAAAACTCCTCTACGTCATCTAGAAGCATCGACGATTCCCCACCTGTGGCCATGTGACGCCCCCGATTTGACTGTACACTAATCATACACGCAAACGTGTATGATCAAGATCAGGGACTCACAGGAAGATATCACAACACAACTCTACAAATAAAATAAGTCATACAAGCATCATATTACAAGCCAGGGGCCTCGAGGGCTCGAATACAAGAGCTCGATCATAGACGAGTCAGCGGAAGCAACAATATCTGAGTACAGACATAAGTTAAACAAGTTTGCCTTAAGAAGGCTAGCACAAACTGGGATACAGATCGAAAGAGGCGCAGGCCTCCTACCTAGGATCCTCCTAAACTAGTCCTGGTCGTCGTCAGCGGGCTGCACGTAGTAGTAGGTGCCTCCCGAGTAGTAGTAGTCGCCATCGACAGTGGCGTCTGGCTCCTGGACTCCATCGTCTGGTCGCAGCAATCAAGTATAGGAAGGGGGAAAGGGGGAGCAAAGCAACCGTGAGTACTCATCCAAAGTACTCGCAAGCAAGGAGCTACACTACATATGTATGCACTAGTATCAAATGGATTGAGGGTATCATATGTGGACCGAACTGCAGAATGCTGGAATAAGAAGGGGATAGCTAGTCCTTTCGAAGACTACGCTTCTGGTAACCTCCATCTTGCAGTAGAAGAAGAGAGTAGATAGTAAGTTCACCAAGTAGCATCATGTAGCATAATCCTAACCGATGATCCTCCCTTCGTCACCCTATGAGAGAGCGATCACCGGTCGTATCTGGCACTTGGAAGGGCGTGTTTTGTTAAGTATCTGGTTCTAGTTGTCATAAGGTCAAGGTACAACTCCAAGTCGTCCTGTTACCGAGGATCATGGCTATTCGAATAGATTAACTTCCGTGCAGGGGTGCACCACATAACCCAACACGCTCGATCCCATTTGGCCGGACACACTTTCGTGGGTCATGCCTATCCTCAGAAGATCAACACGTCATAGCCCTACCTAGGCACAACAGAGAGGTCAGCACGCCGGTCTAAATCCTATGGCGCAGGGTTCTGGGCCCATCGCCCATTGCACACCTGCACGTTGCGAGGGCGGCCGAAGAGCAGACCTAGCAACCTCCATTACAAATCAAGTTGCCTTACACGGTCCAACCTGGCGCGCGCCGCTCAGTCGCTGATGTCACGAAGGCTTCGACGGATACCACGACATCGAGTGCCCATAACTGTCCCCGCGTAGATGGTTAGTGCGTATAGGCCAATGGCTAGACTCAGATCAAATACCAAGATCTCGTTAAGCGTGTTATGTATCCGCGAACGTCGACCAGGGCTAGGCGCACCTCTCTCCTAGGTGGTCACAACCAGCCCTGTCGCTCCGCCTCAAAGTAACAGTCGGGGGCCGTCGGGAACTCAGGCCCACCACTACCTGGATGGAGCCACCTGCCCCTTCAGCCCCCATCTCTGAAAATTATCATAAGTAATGTAATAGAATAAGTATATATCATATGCCCGTGATCACCTCCCGAAGTGATCACGACCCAGTAGTATAGCATGGCAGACGGACAAGAACGTAGGGCCACTGATGGTAAACTAGCATCCTATACTAAGCATTTAGGATTGCAGGTACGGTATCAACAGTTGTAGCAACAGTGACAGGCTATGCAACAGAATAGGATTAACGGAAAGCAGTAACGTGCTACACTACTCTAATGCAAGCAGTATAGTGGAGAGTAGGCGATATCTGGTGATCAAGGGGGGGGGGGCTTCCCTGGTTGCTCTGGCAAGAAGGAGGGGTCATCAACACCGTAGTCGTACTGGGTAGTAGCGGCGTCGGTCTCGTTGTCTAGCGAGAGAAGAGGGGGAAGAAACAATAAATATTAAGCAAACAGATGCATAGCGATGCATGACATGACAAGTATCGGTGATAGGGGTGCCCTAACGCGGTACGAGGTGGTACCGGTGAAGGGGGAAAACATCCGGGAAAGTATTCCCGGTGTTCCGCATTTTCGGACAGGTGACCGAAGGGGGAAAGTTGCGTGTTCGCTATGCTAGGGATGGGTGGCGGACGAACGGGTTGCGTATCCGGATTCGTCTCGTCGTTATGAGCAACTTTCATGTACAAAGTTTTCCCATCCGAGTTACGGTTTATTTTATATTGATTTTAAAAGATTAAAATCATTTTTAGGATTTGCTTAATTTATTTAATCCAACATTATCCAGAACAGTATTTGCTGACATCATCATGACGTCAGCAGTCAACAGGGTTGACTGGTCAACCTGACGTGTGGGTCCCACATGTCATTGTCTGTACAACCTAATTAGGTTTTAACTAATCTAATTACTGTTTAGTTAATTAACACTAGTTAATTAGGTTGATTAAACATTAATTAATTAAGTTATATACTTTTTATCATTTATTATTTATTTATTTATTTATTTTAAAACTCTTTTTTTATTAATGTTTTGGGGCCGGTCCCCACTTGTCATAGGCCCATGCCAATTGGGCACTGGGTGTGGGCGCTGGGTAGCTCGAGCGGGCGCTGGGCTCTTGCCCGCTTGGGCGCATGCCCAAGGGCGCGGCGGCGGCCAAATCAGGGGTGGCCGGCGCTGGCTGGCTGGCAGGGGCCGGCGAGAACGGCCGCCGACGCGGGGCAAACGGCGGATGGGCGTTGCTAGTGGTGAGCACGCGTGCGGCACGGTGCGGGGGGCGGAGGCCGGCGGGCGCATAGGTGATGCGTCCAGCGGCGACGCGAAGAGCGCGAGGCGGAGCGTCAGCAAGCGGCAGGGACATGGTGAGCGCACGCTCACCGCAAGCGCGGGTTCGGCGAGGTCGGCGACCTAAAGCGTCGGGGAGGGAATGAGAGGCATGGGGAAATGATGATGGGGCTCACTTCAAGGCTGTAGGGTTAGGCAGCGTGCTCGGGGAGGACGGATGGCGTCGGAGCGGCGGGAGGGAGAGGGACGACGACAACGACCCGTTCTGGGCGCTCCGATCACCGTAGCGGAAGTAGACGAGGCGGATGCAGTGACAAGCGCGGTGGAGCGCGGGGAGGATGGCGGCGGCCGGTGGTGAGGTGGCATCGCAAGGGGTGCCGACGTGGTGCGGGGCAACGGGCGGCGGCGACGGGACTGTCTTCCCCCAATCCAGATCGGGAGGGCAGGGGGAGGAGCGAGGGGAGATGGGGGTTCGTGGGGGGTGAAGTGGGGGTGGTCTGGGTTGTTGCTAGGGTTAGTGGGGGAGGCCATATAGGCCAAGGCAACAGGGCCGGCTGAGTGGGCCAGCGGGTCGGCCAGCGGGGCCGTCTGGCCCAGTTGGCGAGGGGCCTCTTCTTTTATTTTTATTTTGTAGTTTTCTTTTCTGTTTTTATTCTTTTCCCTTTTGTTTATTTTCTCTTCTGTTTTAATTCATTTTCAAGTATTTAGACATCCTGTAGAAGTGTGGTTCCTTCACCATAAATACCTAGGCATTAATTGGCACACTCCGAACATTTTAGTTTTATTATTTGAAAACTTTTATTGTTTGTTTGATTTTGAATTTGAATTTGAATTTGAATCGTTTTTGAACTAACACGAGATTAGCGCCAACAATCGAAGTGACGTGGCATCATTAGGAGAGAATTACTGTAGCTTAATTATCCGGGCGTCACAATTCTCCTCCACTACAAGAAATATCATCCCGAGATTTAAGAGGTGGAAAACGGGGGAAGGTCTGGTTACGAAATTCTAACGAAACTTCTCGGTCTTGGTTGCTCTTCTCGAAGAGGTCGATCCATAGCGTTGATGTCTCCATTCCTATGCATCAATGCATCATGATGAAGTTGTCGTTCCTCCTTTAGGATCTTCACCGTGCTTGCGAAAGGATGAGAGGGGAAAACTCTATAAGGACGGAATCTAATAAAATTGAGCATCGGACGGTTAACTCAGGGGAAGAAGCATAAGTATCTCTCGAATTGAAACTTAAGAAGATATTGAGAGCAAAGTAAAAAAAAGTACCATGAGAAGTTTCAAGTAGGTAGGCAATCGTTCGATGCCTGAAACAGAGTGTGAAAGGGGTTTGGAGCAACGGGAATGAGTATTGTGTTTCATACCATAATTGATGATCTCTCAGAAGGTGGCTCGTGAATAACATATGAGGCCACGCGCGAGGAATAACCTTGGAAACAAGGGGGGTACCGGAGAGTCAGGTTTCGATCCTGGGACCTGTGGGTTATGGGCCCACCATGTGGGTTAAAAGTAGAAAGCGCGATGATATTTTGCACATTCATGATAACAAGGCATGTCAGAGGATAGCATGTCGATTATGTCGGCAACAACGTCGGTACCAAGGGCGAGGGACGAAGAGAACCATTTTTTTGCTCGTTGAACGAGGCGGACCAATAGGCAAAGTTCTCGTCCAGCGGTGGTTACCGAA
This sequence comes from Triticum urartu, assembly GCF_056163025.1. Taxonomy (NCBI): domain Eukaryota; kingdom Viridiplantae; phylum Streptophyta; class Magnoliopsida; order Poales; family Poaceae; genus Triticum; species Triticum urartu. The sequence goes on from NC_141876.1 coordinate 277,419,329, forward strand.
ATGTCATCAACAATAGTAACTGGGTCTTGTTGATAGGATTGTACACCGAGGTGTTTACATAAGCAGGAGAATATTGCTGCTTAGATCATATAGATCACAAGAAAGGTTAAACCAAACAATGGAAAGGAAAATATGATTATCAGATTAAACAGAACAATGGAAAGGAAAATGTGTTTAAACACATATTTCAAGGGTATATCCTTCCCAAGGACAAGCAGAGCATGATATCCATGACAGGATATGATGTAGAAAACTCTTTCGGTAAGGGGAGAGAAATTTCATGACATTACCCATATAGCGGTGTTTGGATAATTGAGTAGGAAACATTTAGCATTGGGCTTCAAATGTTCTTGTTGAAAATTTGAGTACCATAGACATGCATCGAGATAGCATTGACATGGTCATAAGGTGATAGAGGCAAAGGTGTCCCGATGTTTCGATGAGATGGTGGCTATCGTTTTCTGTGGGAGTCGACCTTGACGATCCGACTACGATCGTGCGAGACGTCGCGCCTTAGCAATCGCTAAACCAACTTCCGAGGGGTTATTGACCACGCCGGAGCACGATCAACCTGACCACGAGGGCCTGTTTCCTGCGAGCAAACGAAGAACAAGCAAGAAACTGAGATTGCAATCTGGATATTGCGAGTATAAGATGAAAGCTTTATTGATCAAGGTGGGGTTCTGTGACGTCTTGGTCTGGTCGTTGGACACAAACGAAGTACGTGAAGTTGCAGCTATGGCGAACTTTTAATCTAAACAAAACCCAAAGTCTAAACGACGCCCTAAGGGCTGTATATATGGAGGAAGAGAGGGGAATTTCGTGGCCCTTGAGGGTGGGGTCCGAAACCAACCCTAACTCTTGTTTCCCCACACATACGGACTCTAAAAATAGCCTATACTTAAGTATTTCGAAATTACATGGGCCTGGCCCATTAATAAGGTGACGCAGCACCTAGAATAGCCTATGGACGAATATTATGAAGTGGCATCTTGTATATTTCGTCCATGGCTTCATGCACTCCTTATGGCGGCTTCAAAGTCCTGAAATCATCACTTGTAACTCCGTTCTTGATCCCCTTGCGCATGCCATCAACTTCATGCGTGTTCTTGCTCCAATGTTCATCCTTCTCCAAGCTAGGCCCTTCATTTGAAAGCAAAACAAATGTATCCAATTTAGGCAGCATCATAATCTCATGAACATTAGAATCATTACCAAGAAACGAAAGTACCTGGTAATTTAATTGGCGTGCGCGAGCTCTAGTAATTGGTCCAGTATATGTAACAGTAGGGGCTGTGGGTGTAACAATGGTATTGATGTCCTCATCATCCTCCCCTTCTTGAAATGAAGTCGTCCTCGACGAAAGCTCATCTTCCTCACCCAGATAAGGCTTCAAATCTGCAATATTAAAAGTGGGACTAACCCCAAAATCTGCAGGTAGCTCAAGTTTATATGCATTATCATTTATTTTCTCTAAAACCTTAAAAGGACCATCAGCACGTGGCATTAGCTTTGATTTGCGCAGATTAGGAAATCTATCTTTACGCAAATGTAACCAAACAAGATCTCCAGGTGCAAACACAACATGTTTTCTACTGATAGAGGCAAAGGTGTCCAATGTTTCGATGAGATGGTGGCTATCGTTTTCTGTGGGAGTCGACCTTGACGATCCGACTACGAACGTGCGAGACGTCGCGCCTTAGCAATCGCTAAACCAACTTCCGAGGGGTTATTGACCACGCCGGAGCACGATCAACCTGACCACGAGGGCCTGTTTCCTGCGAGCAAACGAAGAACAAGCAAGAATCTGAGATTGCAATCTGGATATTGCGAATATAAGATGAAAGCTTTATTGATCAAGGTGGGGTTCTGTGACGTCTTGGTCTGGTCGTTGGACACAAACGAAGTACGCGAAGTTGCAGCTATGGCGAACTTTTAATCTAAACAAAACCCAAAGTCTAAACGACGCCCTAAGGGCTGTATATATGGAGGAAGAGAGGGGAATTTCGTGGCCCTTGAGGGTGGGGTCCGAAACCAACCCTAACTCTTGTTTCCCCACACATACGGACTCTAAAAATAGCCTATACTTAAGTATTTCGAAATTACATGGGCCTGGCCCATTAATAAGGTGACGCAGCACCTAGAATAGCCTATGGACGAATATTATGAAGTGGCATATTGTATATTTCGTCCATGGCTTCATGCACTCCTTATGGCGGCTTCAAAGTCCTGAAATCATCACTTGTAACTCCGTTCTTGATCCCCTTGCGCATGCCATCAACTTCATGCGTGTTCTTGCTCCAATGTTCATCCTTCTCCAAGCTAGGCCCTTCATTTGAAAGCAAAACAAATGTATCCAATTTAGGCAGCATCATAATCTCATGAACATTAGAATCATTACCAAGAAACGAAAGTACCTGGTAATTTAATTGGCGTGCGCGAGCTCTAGTAATTGGTCCAGTATATGTAACAGTAGGGGCTGTGGGTGTAACAATGGTATTGATGTCCTCATCATCCTCCCCTTCTTGAAATGAAGTCGTCCTCGACGAAAGCTCATCTTCCTCACCCAAATAAGGCTTCAAATCTGCAATATTAAAAGTGGGACTAACCCCAAAATCTGCAGGTAGCTCAAGTTTATATGCATTATCATTTATTTTCTCTAAAACCTTAAAAGGACCATCAGCACGTGGAACTTTGATTTGCGCAGATTAGGAAATCTATCTTTACGCAAATGTAACCAAACAAGATCTCCAGGTGCAAACACAACATGTTTTCTACCCTTATCTCCAGCAAGTTTATATTTAGCATTCATACGCTCAATGTTTTCCTTAGTTAACTCATGCATTTTTAAAATCAATTCAGAACGTTCTTTAGCATCAAAATTAACCTTCTCCGAAGATGGAAGAGGCAACAAATCAATAGGTGCATGAGGTAGGAAACCATAAACAATTTCAAAAGGGCACATCTTAGTAGTAGAATGCAATGAACGATTATAAGCAAATTCAATATGAGGCAAGCATTCTTCCCACATTTTCTTGTTATTCTTCAAAACAGCCCTAAGCATAGTAGACAATGTTCTATTGACTACTTCAGTTTGTCCATCAGTTTGGGGGTGACAAGTAGTACTAAAAAGCAGCTTAGTCCCCAACTTAGCCCATAAACATCTCCAAAAGTGGCTAAGAAATTTAGTATCACGATCTGAAACAATAGTATTTGGCACACCATGTAAGCGAATAATTTCACGAAAGAACAAATCAGCAACATTAACAGCATCATCGCTTTTATGACATGGTATAAAGTGTGCCATTTTCGAGAACCTATCCACGACAACAAATATGCTATCCCTCCCCTTCTTTGTTCTAGGTAAACCTAAAACAAAGTCCATAGATATATCCTCCCAAGGAACACTAGGTACAGGCAAAGGCATATATAAACCATGAGGATTGAGTCGTGACTTAGCTCTTTGACATGTAGTGCAGCGAGCAACAAAACGCTCAACATCCCGTCTCATCTTTGGCCAAAAGAAATGTGTAGCAAGTATATCCTCCGTCTTCTTGACGCCAAAGTGTCCCATTAATCCTCCTCCATGCGCCTCCTGCAACAACAAAAGACGAATGGAGCTAGCTGGAATGCATAGCTTGTTAGCACGAAACACAAATCCATCGTTAAGAACGAACTTGTTCCAAGTTCTCCCTTCCTTACAATTCTGCAATACATCTTTAAATTCAGCATCATTAACATATTGATCCTTGATGGTCTCCAAACCAAATATTTTAAAGTCAAGTTGTGAAAGCATAGTATATCGACGAGACAAGGCATCAGCAATAACATTTTCTTTACCCTTCTTGTGTTTAATCACATAAGGGAAAGTCTCAATGAATTCAACCCATTTAGCATGTCGACGGTTCAGTTTTGCTTGACTTTTAATGTGTTTCAAAGATTCATGATCAGAATGTATAACAAATTCCTTGGGCCATAAATAATGTTGCCATGTTTCTAAGGTCCGAACAAGAGCATATAATTCTTTATCATAAGTAGAATAGTTCAGACTAGGCCCACTCAATTTTTCAGAAAAGTATGCAACAGGTTTTCCATCTTGTAATAACACACCTCCTAATCCAATTCCACTAGCATCACATTCAAGCTCAAAAGTCTTATTGAAATTAGGAAGTTGGAGTAAAGGAGCATGTGTCAACTTATCTTTCAATACCGTGAAGGCTTCTTCCTGTGCGGTACCCCAAACAAAAGGTACATCCTTCTTTGTAAGCTCGTTGAGAGGTGCAGCAATGGTGCTGAAATCTCTCACAAAACGCCTATAGAAACCAGCGAGGCCAAGAAAACTCCTCACTTGTGTGACCGTTTTGGGCTGCGGCCAACTCTCAATAGCTTCAATCTTGGCTTTATCAACTTCAATTCCCTGTGGAGTAACAACATAGCCAAGAAAAGATACTCGGTCGGTGCAAAAGGTGCACTTTCCAAGGTTACCAAACAAACGTGCATCACGTAGAGCAATAAAAACAGCACGTAAATGTTCCAAATGTTCCTCCAAAGATTTGCTATAAATCAATATGTCATCAAAGTAAACTACCACAAATCGTCCAATGAAAGCACGTAAAACTTCGTTCATTAACCTCATGAAAGTACTAGGTGCATTAGTTAACCCAAAAGGCATGACTAACCACTCATATAATCCAAACTTAGTTTTAAATGCTGTTTTCCATTCATCTCCCAATTTCATACGAATTTGATGGTATCCACTACGCAAATCAACTTTGGAGAATATTGTAGAGCCACTCAATTCATCAAGCATATCATCTAGCCTAGGAATAGGATGACGATAACGAATAGTAATATTATTAATGCCTCTACAATCAACGCACATACGCGACGTACCATCCTTTTTCGGCACTAAAATGATAGGAACAGCACAAGGACTAAGGGATTCGCGTATATAACCTTTGTCGAGCAGTTCTTGTACTTGACGCATAATCTCCTTCGTCTCCTCTGGATTGGTACGGTATGGTGCCCGGTTGGGTAATGATGCACCGGGAATTAAGTCAATTTGATGCTCAATCCCGCGAATAGGTGGTAATCCCGGTGGCACGTCTTGTGGAAAGACGTCGGCGAACTCCTTAAAAATGTTAGTGACAGCAGGAGGCAAAGAGGAAGGCATGTCCTCGAATGAAAATAATGCCTCTTTGCACACAAAAGCATAGCAAACAGATTTGCTAAAATCTAGATCATCAATATCAGATTTGGTGGCAAGTAAACATGCACTTTTCAATTTAATTTCAGAAACAACACTAGATTGTTTATTATTATTATTAGGCTGCATTTGTTGCTCAAATTCGTTTGCCACAATCTGATTTTCACTCTTAGTTTTCTCCTGTTTTGCTTTATTAGCTCTATTAATATCATCTTTCAAAATGGAATCAGGAGTCATAGGAAGCAAAGTAATATTTTTATCCTTATGAACAAGAGTATACTGATTGTTTCTACCATGGTGAATAGAATTTTTATCAAATTGCCATGGTCTACCAAGTAATAAGGAACATGCTTGCATCGGTACCACATCACAATCAACATAATCAGCATATGTAGAGATACTAAAATGCACACGAACAGTACGTGTTACCTTAACCTTGCCGCTGTTGTTGAACCATTGGATGTAGTAAGGATGTGGATGTGGTCTGGTGGTGAGAGATAGCTTCTCCACCATCTCGATGCTAGCCAAGTTGTTGCAACTCCCTCCATCTATGATCACGCGAACAGAACGTTCCTTCACAACTCCCTTTGTATGGAACAAATTATGCCTCTGATTTTGCTCAGCTTGTGTAACCTGCACACTCAAAACACGTTGAGCAACTAAACATTCATACCTGTCAGCATCTTCAGGAGCCATGTATTGCGTCTCATGATCAGAATCGTCTCCACCGTGTTCGTCACGTGTAATAAGAGCCAAAGTCTCCTCATCATAGTCACTAGCGGACTCATACCCACCATCCTCAGTAACAATCATCACACGCTTAGATGGGCATTCTCTCGCATAATGACCTCCACCCTTGCAACGTCGGCAAATAATATCATGTGTTTGCCCTATTGATGCCATGGATGAAGAAGAGCTCTTTGCAGGCCCAGAAGGTGTGCTCTTGGCAGATAGTGGTGATTGTGCCTGCTTTATTGTATCACGGTTGGAGGTGGCAGCCGACGGAGGCGCCGGTGTAGCAGAACGTGTGGAAGTAGATGATGCACGTGGTGTCCATGAAGAAGGTCGACCTGCAGAAAAGTTAGTCCGCGCCAATGCCTGTCGATCCTGCACTTCACGTTCAGCTTTACAAGCAAGATGGAATAAACGAGTGATATTAGTATACTCCTTATACTCTAGAATCGTCTGAATCTCTCTATTTAATCCACCCATAAAACGTGCAAGCATAGCTTCATTCTCCTCAACAATACCACATCTAATCATGCCGGTTTGTAATTCCTGATAATATTCTTCTACAGAATTTTTTCCCTGTCTTAAGCGCTGCAATTTTTGAAGTAATTCACGTTGATAATATGGTGGAACCCAACGAGTACGCATAGCAGTTTTCAAAGCAGCCCAAGTAGCAGGAATGGGATATAATCTACAATGCTCAGACCACCAAACACATGCAAAACTAGTGAATGCACAAACAGCAGCAGGAACACGTCTCTCCTCGGGATATTGTAAACATGTAAATCGTTGTTCAGTTTCTAACTCCCAAGTAAGATATATATCAGGAACATATCTACCCTCAAATGGTGGAATATTCAATTTTAGTTTAGGGAGATGGTCATGATCTCGTACCTGAGGGTGAGCCCTACCATTGCCATTATTTGCATGTGGACGACCTGATGGTTGCGGTGCTGGTGGTGGCACGTAGTTTTGAGTTTGATCAACCTCATCCTCATAATCTCCCACATAATCATCCTCCTCCGCATCAGCAGCAGGAGCCACAGAAGTAGCAACAGCAGCACCAACAGTTTGGCCAGGTGCAAGAGGGAGACGGCTCGCTCGGCGGAGGGCTGTTTCACGATGTGTAGGTAGTCGTCGTTGTTGTTGTTGTAGAGGTGCGTTAGGTGCAGCCGGTGGTGGTGGTGGAAGACGCGCGAGCAATTCATTAAACCTGTTATCGAGCTTTGTTTCAAACGTCTTCTCCATGTCATCTATCTTCTCCATGGCCTCTTCAAATCTGTTTAGCACATCCTGCACCTGTCCATTCATCATTTGCTGAAATTTATCATGCAACTCCTGATTCGTCATGTTCTCCCAGTGAGTCTCGTCGGCTTGTGATCCTGCCATGGTTAGCAACAATAGAAAACACACAAGAATATGATCCTACAGAATACTAACAAGAGGTGGTGGTGGCGGGTGTCACAAATCCGTCAAGCAAATCTCAAATTCTTACCAGTTCTTACCCAGCAGCAGGCGGTGATCGGCAACCGTTGTAGTCAAAAAACTCTCAAAAGCTTGGATAGAGCGATTGCCAGGGAGAGTCAAACGCACGACGTAGATGTATGTGGAGCTGGGAAGGCTTATAGTATGGTAGCAAAAGGGTCAGCAATAATCAATTCAGAGATGCAAAGTTGAATAAACGCTCAACGACGGTACTGTGCTGGTCCTAGGCTAGACCGTGCTAGAGACGCGAGCCTAGAACACTAACAAAATCACGGCGCTGCACGTAAATAAGGGAAAAGCACACTCTGGAACTTTTTGTTTTTCGCTTTTTTTTTGCGCTCCTCTTTTTTTTTTTGCGCTCTTTTTTTTTTTTGCGCTCCTCTTTTTTTTTTTTTTTGCGAAAAATGACTATAATGGCGAGTGTCTCAAAACTCTTCCCTCGTCAAACTGATAGTATGGGCACGAAAATTTTTTTTCCACTTTTTTTTTTCGGAAATCAGGGCAGCGACGACGAAAAAGTGCGACAAAAAATCACTATGATGGCACGTGCCTCAAAAGACTCAGAAAAGCCTAAAAAGAGGATAGGGAAAAAAAAATTTTGCCCGAGAAAATTTTGGCCTAAAAACTGCCCGGGGGTCTCCAGACTCTTTTTTTTTTTTCCGACACCTACGCAGGCAAGGAAACACGAATCGGAATTGAGATTGATCTCAAGAACAAACCTAATATGAGAAGAACTCGGATTGGTGGTGGATATATGGTAGTGGTATATGGCAGCGGTGGTGGTATATGGTAGCGGTGGTGGTATATGGATAGAGATTGATGGTGGTATATGGATACGGATTGGTAGTGGTATATGGATAAGGATTCAGAGCGGTGGCAGATAAGCAAAAGTGGTAGATGGGCGATGATGATGGTGCGGCGGCGGCGTGACAACTTGTGACCAGAACTCGAAACTCTAAAAGACTAGACTCTAAGACCAGCAACTTGACACGACGATGCAACCGCAAATTCAACAAAGCAAAAACCCTAAAAAGATTATGCAAAGGCTCAGATTGGTTCGGATATGATGAACTAACCCTAATTTTTTTTTGTGTGGCTTTTTCGTGGACTGTAGGTATGAAGAACAGACTCGATCTAATCTACGAAAAACTGTAAAATCTCACCGAGCAACCTGGAAATCTGATACCACTTGATAGAGGCAAAGGTGTCCCGATGTTTCGATGAGATGGTGGCTATCGTTTTCTGTGGGAGTCGACCTTGACGATCCGACTACGAACGTGCGAGACGTCGCGCCTTAGCAATCGCTAAACCAACTTCCGAGGGGTTATTGACCACGCCGGAGCACGATCAACCTGACCACGAGGGCCTGTTTCCTGCGAGCAAACGAAGAACAAGCAAGAATCTGAGATTGCAATCTGGATATTGCGAATATAAGATGAAAGCTTTATTGATCAAGGTGGGGTTCTGTGACGTCTTGGTCTGGTCGTTGGACACAAACGAAGTACGCGAAGTTGCAGCTATGGCGAACTTTTAATCTAAACAAAACCCAAAGTCTAAACGACGCCCTAAGGGCTGTATATATGGAGGAAGAGAGGGGAATTTCGTGGCCCTTGAGGGTGGGGTCCGAAACCAACCCTAACTCTTGTTTCCCCACACATACGGACTCTAAAAATAGCCTATACTTAAGTATTTCGAAATTACATGGGCCTGGCCCATTAATAAGGTGACGCAGCACCTAGAATAGCCTATGGACGAATATTATGAAGTGGCATATTGTATATTTCGTCCATGGCTTCATGCACTCCTTATGGCGGCTTCAAAGTCCTGAAATCATCACTTGTAACTCCGTTCTTGATCCCCTTGCGCATGCCATCAACTTCATGCGTGTTCTTGCTCCAATGTTCATCCTTCTCCAAGCTAGGCCCTTCATTTGAAAGCAAAACAAATGTATCCAATTTAGGCAGCATCATAATCTCATGAACATTAGAATCATTACCAAGAAACGAAAGTACCTGGTAATTTAATTGGCGTGCGCGAGCTCTAGTAATTGGTCCAGTATATGTAACAGTAGGGGCTGTGGGTGTAACAATGGTATTGATGTCCTCATCATCTACCCTTATCTCCAGCAAGTTTATATTTAGCATTCATACGCTCAATGTTTTCCTTAGTTAACTCATGCATTTTTAAAATCAATTCAGAACGTTCTTTAGCATCAAAATTAACCTTCTCCGAAGATGGAAGAGGCAACAAATCAATAGGTGCACGAGGTAGGAAACCATACACAATTTCAAAAGGGCACATCTTCGTAGTAGAATGCAATGAACGATTATAAGCAAATTCAATATGAGGCAAGCATTCTTCCCACATTTTCTTGTTATTCTTCAAAACAGCCCTAAGCATAGTAGACAATGTTCTATTGACTACTTCAATTTGTCCATCAGTTTGGGGGTGACAAGTAGTACTAAAAAGCAGCTTAGTCCCCAACTTAGCCCATAAACATCTCCAAAAGTGGCTAAGAAATTTAGTATCACGATCTGAAACAATAGTATTTGGCACACCATGTAAGCGAATAATTTCACGAAAGAACAAATCAGCAACATTAACAGCATCATCGCTTTTATGACATGGTATAAAGTGTGCCATTTTCGAGAACCTATCCACGACAACAAATATGCTATCCCTCCCCTTCTTTGTTCGAGGTAAACCTAAAACAAAGTCCATAGATATATCCTCCCAAGGAACACTAGGTACAGGCAAAGGCATATATAAACCATGAGGATTGAGTCGTGACTTAGCTCTTTGACATGTAGTGCAGCGAGCAACAAAACGCTCAACATCCCGTCTCATCTTTGGCCAAAAGAAATGTGTAGCAAGTATATCCTCCGTCTTCTTGACGCCAAAGTGTCCCATTAATCCTCCTCCATGCGCCTCCTGCAACAACAAAAGACGAACGGAGCTAGCTGGAATGCATAGCTTGTTAGCACGAAACACAAATCCATCGTTAAGAACGAACTTGTTCCAAGTTCTCCCTTCCTTACAATTCTGCAATACATCTTTAAATTCAGCATCATTAACATATTGATCCTTGATGGTCTCCAAACCAAATATTTGAAAGTCAAGTTGTGAAAGCATAGTATAACGACGAGACAAGGCATCAGCAATAACATTTTCTTTACCCTTCTTGTGTTTAATCACATAAGGGAAAGTCTCAATGAATTCAACCCATTTAGCATGTCGACGGTTCAGTTTTGCTTGACTTTTAATGTGTTTCAAAGATTCATGATCAGAATGTATAACAAATTCCTTGGGCCATAAATAATGTTGCCATGTTTCTAAGGTTCGAACAAGAGCATATAATTCTTTATCATAAGTAGAATAGTTCAGACTAGGCCCACTCAATTTTTCAGAAAAGTATGCAACAGGTTTCCCATCTTGTAATAACACACCTCCTAATCCAATTCCACTAGCATCACATTCAAGCTCAAAAGTCTTATTGAAATTAGGAAGTTGGAGTAAAGGAGCATGTGTCAACTTACCTTTCAATACCGTGAAGGCTTCTTCCTGTGCGGTACCCCAAACAAAAGGTACATCCTTCTTTGTAAGCTCGTTGAGAGGTGCAGCAATGGTGCTGAAATCTCTCACAAAACGCCTATAGAAACCAGCGAGGCCAAGGAAACTCCTCACTTGTGTGACCGTTTTGGGCTGCGGCCAACTCTCAATAGCTTCAATCTTGGCTTTATCAACTTCAATTCCCTGTGGAGTAACAACATAGCCAAGAAAAGATACTCGGTCGGTGCAAAAGGTGCACTTTCCAAGGTTTCCAAACAAACGTGCATCACGTAGAGCAATAAAAACAGCACGTAAATGTTCCAAATGTTCCTCCAAAGATTTGCTATAAATCAATATGTCATCAAAGTAAACTACCACAAATCGTCCAATGAAAGCACGTAAAACTTCGTTCATTAACCTCATGAAAGTACTAGGTGCATTAGTTAACCCAAAAGGCATGACTAACCACTCATATAATCCAAACTTAGTTTTAAATGCTGTTTTCCATTCATCTCCCAATTTCATACGAATTTGATGGTAACCACTACGCAAATCAACTTTGGAGAATATTGTAGAGCCACTCAATTCATCAAGCATATCATCTAGCCTAGGAATAGGATGACGATAACGAATAGTAATATTATTAATGCCTCTACAATCAACGCACATACGCGACGTACCATCCTTTTTCGGCACTAAAATGATAGGAACAGCACAAGGACTGAGGGATTCGCGTATATAACCTTTGTCGAGCAGTTCTTGTACTTGACGCATAATCTCCTTCGTCTCCTCTGGATTGGTACGGTATGGTGCCCGGTTGGGTAATGATGCACCGGGAATTAAGTCAATTTGATGCTCAATCCCGCGAATAGGTGGTAATCCCGGTGGCACGTCTTGTGGAAAGACGTCGGCGAACTCCTGCAAAATGTTAGTGACAGCAGGAGGCAAAGAGGAAGGCATGTCCTCGAATGAAAATAATGCCTCTTTGCACACAAAAGCATAGCAAACAGATTTGCTAAAATCTAGATCATCAATATCAGATTTGGTGGCAAGTAAACATGCACTTTTCAATTTAATTTCAGAAGCAACACTAGATTGTTTATTATTATTAGGCTGCATTTGTTGCTCAAATTCTTTTGCCACAATCTGATTTTCACTCTTAGTTTTCTCCTGTTTTGCTTTATTAGCTCTATTAATATCATCTTTCAAAATGGAATCAGGAGTCATAGGAAGCAAAGTAATATTTTTATCCTTATGAACAAGAGTATACTGATTGTTTCTACCATGGTGAATAGAATTTTTATCAAATTGCCATGGTCTACCAAGTAATAAGGAACATGCTTGCATCGGTACCACATCACAATCAACATAATCAGCATATGTAGAGATACTAAAATGCACACGAACAGTACGTGTTACCTTAACCTTGCCGCTGTTGTTGAACCATTGGATGTAGTAAGGATGTGGATGTGGTCTGGTGGTGAGAGATAGCTTCTCCACCATCTCGATGCTAGCCAAGTTGTTGCAACTCCCTCCATCTATGATCACGCGAACAGAACGTTCCTTCACAACTCCCTTTGTATGGAACAAATTATGCCTCTGATTTTGCTCAGCTTGTGTAACCTGCACACTCAAAACACGTTGAGCAACTAAACATTCATACCTGTCAGCATCTTCAGGAGCCATGTATTGCGTCTCATGATCAGAATCGTCTCCACCGTGTTCGTCACGTGTAATAAGAGCCAAAGTCTCCTCATCATAGTCACTAGCGGACTCATACCCACCATCCTCAGTAACAATCATCACACGCTTAGATGGGCATTCTCTCGCATAATGACCTCCACCCTTGCAACGTCGACAAATAATATCATGTGTTTGCCCTGTTGATGCCATGGATGAAGAAGAGCTCTTTGCAGGCCCAGAAGGTGTGCTCTTGGCAGATAGTGGTGATTGTGCCTGCTTTATTGTATCACGGTTGGAGGTGGCAGCCGACGGAGGCGCCGGTGTAGTAGAACGTGTGGAAGTAGATGATGCACGTGGTGTCCATGAAGAAGGTCGACCTGCAGAAAAGTTAGTCCGCGCCAATGCCTGTCGATCCTGCACTTCACGTTCAGCTTTACAAGCAAGATGGAATAAACGAGTGATATTAGTATACTCCTTATACTCTAGAATCGTCTGAATCTCTCTATTTAATCCACCCATAAAACGTGCAAGCATAGCTTCATTCTCCTCAACAATACCACATCTAATCATGCCAGTTTGTAATTCCTGATAATATTCTTCTACAGAATTTTTTCCCTGTCTTAAGCGCTGCAATTTTTGAAGTAATTCACGTTGATAATATGGTGGAACCCAACGAGTACGCATAGCAGTTTTCAAAGCAGCCCAAGTAGCAGGAATGGGATATAATCTACAATGCTCAGACCACCAAACACATGCAAAACTAGTGAATGCACAAACAGCAGCAGGAACACGTCTCTCCTCGGGATATTGTAAACATGTAAATCGTTGTTCAGTTTCTAACTCCCAAGTAAGGTATATATCAGGAACATATCTACCCTCAAATGGTGGAATATTCAATTTTAGTTTAGGGAGATGGTCATGATCTCGTACCTGAGGGTGAGCCCTACCATTGCCATTATTTGCATGTGGACGACCTGATGGTTGCTGTGCTGGTGGTGGCACGTAGTTCTGATTTTGATCAACCTCATCCTCGTAATCGCTAGCAAAATCATCCTCCTCCGCATCAGCAGCAGGAGCCACAGAAGTAGCAACAGGAGCACCAACAGTTTGGCCAGGTGCAAGAGGGAGACGGCTCGCTCGGCGGAGGGCTGTTTCACGATGTGTAGGTAGTCGTCGTTGTTGTTGTTGTAGAGGTGCGTTAGGTGCAGCCGGTGGTGGTGGTGGAAGACGCGCGAGCAATTCATTAAACCTGTTATCGAGCTTTGTTTCGAACGTCTTCTCCATGTCATCTATCTTCTCCATGGCCTCTTCAAATCTGTTTAGCACATCCTGCACCTGTCCATTCATCATTTGCTGAAATTTATCATGCAACTCCTGATTCGTCATGTTCTCCCAGTCAGTCTCGTCGGCTTGTGATCCTGCCATGGTTAGCAACAATAGAAAACACACAAGAATATGATCCTACAGAATACTAACAAGAGGTGGTGGTGGCGGGTGTCACAAATCCGTCAAGCAAATCTCAAATTCTTACCAGTTCTTACCCAGCAGCAGGCGGTGATCGGCAACCGTTGTAGTCAAAACTCTCAAAAGCTTGGATAGAGCGATTGCCAGGGAGAGTCAAACGCACGACGTAGAGGTATGTGGAGCTGGGAAGGCTTATAGTATGGTAGCAAAAAGGGTCAGCAATAATCAATTCAGAGATGCAAAGTTGAATAAACGCTCAACGACGGTACTGTGCTGGTCCTAGGCTAGACCGTGCTAGAGACGCGAGCCTAGAACACTAACAAAATCACGGCGCTGCACGTAAATCAGGGAAAAGCACACTCTGGAACTTTTTTTTTTTTGCTTTTTTTTTTCGCTCCTCTTTTTTTTTTTTTTTCGCTCCTCTTTTTTTTTTTTTTGCGCTCCTCTTTTTTTTTTGCGCTCCTCTTTTTTTTTTTTTTTGCGAAAAATTACTATAATGGCGAGTGTCTCAAAACTCTTCCCTCGTCAAACTAATAGGATGGGCACGAAATTTTTTTTTCACTTTTTTTTTCGGAAATCAGGGCAGCGACGACGAAAAAGTGCGACAAAAAATCACTATGATGGCACGTGGCTCAAAAGACTCAGAAAAGCCTAAAAATAGGATAGGGAAAAAATATTTTTGCCCGTGAAAATTTTGGCCTAAAAACTGCCCGGGGGTCTCAAGAACAAACCTAATATGAGAACAAACCTAATATCCGCCACCTGGTGTGAATTTTTTTTTTCCGAGACCTACGCAGGCAAGGAAACACGAATCGGAATTGAGATTGATCTCAAGAACAAACCTAATATGAGAAGAACTCGGATTGGTGGTGGATATATGGTGGATTCAGAGCGGTGGCGGATAAGCAAAAGTGGTAGATGGACGATGATGATGGTGCGGCGGTGGCGTGACAACTTGTGACCAGAACTCGAAACTCTAAAATACTAGACTCTAAGACCAGCAACTTGACACGACGATGCAACCGCAAATTCAACAAAGCAAAAACCCTAAAAAGATTATGCAAAGGCTCAGATTGGTTCGGATATGATGAACTAACCCTAATTTTTTTTTGTGTGGCTTTTTCGTGGACTGTAGGTATGAAGAACAGACTCGATCTAATCTACGAAAAACTGTAAAATCTCACCGAGCAACCTGGAAATCTGATACCACTTGATAGAGGCAAAGGTGTCCCGATGTTTCGATGAGATGGTGGCTATCGTTTTCTGTGGGAGTCGACCTTGACGATCCGACTACGATCGTGCGAGACGTCGCGCCTTAGCAATCGCTAAACCAACTTCCGAGGGGTTATTGACCACGCCGGAGCACGATCAACCTGACCACGAGGACCTGTTTCCTGCGAGCAAACGAAGAACAAGCAAGAAACTGAGATTGCAATCTGGATATTGCGAATATAAGATGAAAGCTTTATTGATCAAGGTGGGGTTCTGTGACGTCTTGGTCTGGTCGTTGGACACAAACGAAGTACGTGAAGTTGCAGCTATGGCGAACTTTTAATCTAAACAAAACCCAAAGTCTAAACGACGCCCTAAGGGCTGTATATATGGAGGAAGAGAGGGGAATTTCGTGGCCCTTGAGGGTGGGGTCCGAAACCAACCCTAACTCTTGTTTCCCCACACATACGGACTCTAAAAATAGCCTATACTTAAGTATTTCGAAATTACATGGGCCTGGCCCATTAATAAGGTGACGCAGCACCTAGAATAGCCTATGGACGAATATTATGAAGTGGCATATTGTATATTTCGTCCATGGCTTCATGCACTCCTTATGGCGGCTTCAAAGTCCTGAAATCATCACTTGTAACTCCGTTCTTGATCCCCTTGCGCATGCCATCAACTTCATGCGTGTTCTTGCTCCAATGTTCATCCTTCTCCAAGCTACGCCC
Organism: Triticum urartu; assembly: GCF_056163025.1. Classification (NCBI taxonomy): domain Eukaryota; kingdom Viridiplantae; phylum Streptophyta; class Magnoliopsida; order Poales; family Poaceae; genus Triticum; species Triticum urartu. The sequence continues at coordinate 277,435,391 of NC_141876.1, forward strand.
TTCATTTGAAAGCAAAACAAATGTATCCAATTTAGGCAGCATCATAATCTCATGAACATTAGAATCATTACCAAGAAACGAAAGTACCTGGTAATTTAATTGGCGTGCGCGAGCTCTAGTAATTGGTCCAGTATATGTAACAGTAGGGGCTGTGGGTGTAACAATGGTATTGATGTCCTCATCATAAGGTGAAGGTCAGACTTTGGAGACACAAAGCACCCTTCAGGAACGGCTTGTAGAATAAGTCTTACAATTTCCTCATGGAAGAATGGCTAACCTTGCTAAAAAGGCAACTATAACAATAGGCCCTCCAGCCAGGTGTGCTAGGCATGACATCACCTTACCAGGTCATATGAGGACCAATGATATAACTCTCGAAAATACGTTCCAACCATCATACTGACCGAGATTCAGATCTGATTGGTGTCAGGATACCTCAGACTCAGGATGTCTCAGAAGAAAAAGGTGCAACACAAATTTGACGAGACACCATTGTAAGACTCTCAGGAAATGAACTATGGAAGCGAGTCTCGAAACAAGAGTTCCTCATTAAATCAAGGAGAGGATGAGGAGGTGACTGATGAACTCAGCGACAATTCATCAAGATTTCCAAAAGATCAAATGGTATAATGATGTATGCTCAAGGAACACATACACAATTTAACAATGATAGAAAGGTGCACCCTGAAATCTAGATTGGGTACCACGGTCAATGTTTGAATGATGATTCAATAAGCAATAAACTTAGAATGAAACTATCGACCAATAACTTACAAGCACTAGGGTTGCTAGAAGTTTTGAAGCCGCACGTCATAGATCAATTGTCGGTTTTTCGGTTTAGAAACAACACGGGACCAAGGAGTGAACGTATATGGCAAGAAGTATCACATGTATCAAGATCTCTTAGGAGGTGGTGAAATTCTCACAACTTTCTTGACATAAAAGATGGTAATACTTCCAAGGTAAAGAAGAACAACTATTGGGTAGCAAGGATCTCAAGGTATAACACAAAACACGAACAAGTTTGTGTTGAAAGGAAGGCAATAAAGTGGTCGATGATAACACAAATCATCGAGGGCAAGGATGGTACTTATCATCATGAATTCAATTGATATCCTGGAAGAGGCCAATATATTGATGATGATCACGACACACTTGTCGAGGGGTTTCATGAGGATATAATCGATCATCGATGACATCAAGCAAAAGGAAGGGTGAAGCAAAAGTTATCAGAACCATGGGTATGAAACAAACTCGAAATCAAGTTTGCTATTCAAGGAGAAATGATATGACAAGGAAGATCGATGTAATATTAGCTCACTATTGAAATTTGTGCTCCGTGAAGAAGGAACAGGTAGCACAGTTAAAAATTAGCCCAATAATGGTATAACCGATCAGGCTAGGAATGACTTGAAGGATTATTAAACTCATAAGCAACAAAAATTAATTAGGGTTATCGAACCGGAATGCGGAATCAGTTCACATATCGGTGTTCTCGGTTGATGACAACCCAGAACCCAGAAAAATTGGAATCGGTGAGAAATAATAGTTAATGAAGAACCCATAAGAAGTTATGTAGTACCATGACATTATCAAGGTATCATAGTGTAATACTCGACATATCAAAGTAAAGGTTGGACAGGTGCAATGATCTGCACAAGACAAGTACTTCAACTTGTCCGAGAAATGGTATTAAGGAGAAAATATGGTCGGAACCATGATTGCAAAGGACCAAACATAGATACAGGACGAACTTATAACAAGGGGATTATTATCATTTGCAAGAAGCTTCGATGAAAAGTTCCACATCGGGTCCATGGGCATGAACGCAAAGGCTCAAGGTCGACTCCCACTTCTTCAATGCATAACCTTTCATTTTACTTCTCGCTTTTAATGAGGTTGTAGTGTATAAATTTTATCTGGCGAAGCGACAGAAGAGTATGACTCGCGAAAACTTTCGGTTCATACTGTTTGGGGAAGGCATAGGTTCAAACCATCGGGGCATCTTAGGAGTATATACCACAAATTTCAAGAATAAATAACACAAGCTCGATAGTAGAGCATGCTTGAGAAAGCAGAGGATACAATTTACCAAAGGCATTATGTATCCGAGGAAATGCTCACAGACTTATTGAATATGAAGGACACTGTCGGATAAAATCCAACAAAGGATCTGGTGGTCCTCAAGGGATCTCGTGTGAGCATCGGTACTCAACCAGAGGAAGAAACAATGCAAGGAGATCAGACTTTAGAAACAACTGACTAATTCAAGGCTCAAATGCAAAGGAATTATTATTTCCAAATAGAAGGATTAGAAGAAGACGCTCCGATCAAGGGTGGATAAGTTCAATAGACCTAAGAGTACAATTGAGGGCAAACAAATTGGTCGAGAACAAGCTCATGTTCAAAAATGACGTCTGAGCCAGAAAGATAATTTAAAAGGATCAACTGATAATTGCGTGCATTCGCACTCATGTTGAATCAATAGTATCAAAATTACGGTGTGTAAGGATACTAACGAATATTGCCAGACATATGGAAAGCATCCATAATGCAAGCAGACAAGAATTGCAGAGCAATAAGCTACTAAGGATTCTTGGAGGATCGAATAGTATTTCGAAGACCATTGTGAAACACATGAACAACTGGGGGGTGAGTGGATACTCGATAAGTGCGAGAATTATCCATAGGGGTATTCAGGTGACAAAGAACAGCAAGGCAGTAAGCTTAAAGGATTATCGAAACAATGACGAGTATTTCCGGGTATCTTGTAATAGCAAGACCAACTGGGGATGAATGCAAGAATAACAACTGCAAGTAGTTATCCATAAGGGTTGACGGTGGAAGGGGAATTGCAAACGCGATGAACACAAGTTCTCGGGTTAACAGCGGAGAATATCTTCAGGGTCTTCACGTGCAGGAGACAATCATCAGTAATAAGGGGCTCTCCGGGTGAAAGTGATAATGAGATCCTAATGTTAGATTTAGCAAAATTCATTTAACCCGAATAGAAGAGAGATCAGAGTCCCAGAGTATAAACAAGGAGTAAAAGATCCTAATACCACCCAATGGTGACGTGGGCCCGTAAAATAGACAAGATATAATAGTGATATCAACTTGAGGCCTCTGGTGGGATATTTATAGAGTTGTGTGGGCCCATAAAGTAGACATGAATTGTTGAGGCCCCTGGTGGGATATCACTATTATATCACAAGCACCATCATGAATTGTCGAAACACCATTGAAGAGATTGCTTGAAAAGAGAGATTGCACCGGTTGAATTAAATGGCTTGAATGAGATAACAACCTCGAGATATATTAAACGATTGAGAATGGCAACGCAAATCTTTCGAGATATCTTCAGCACTCCGGAATGATTGAATAGCGAGAGGTGAGTAAATAAGAGAGTCTTCGGTAAGGACTTCCAACATGGAAAACATGTGAACCAAAGAAAAAGATATGATCGACACCGAAAGCTTGCATTGAAACCAGCGGAGAAGGAAAAGAACAAAGAATGATGAACTTAAGCTCCGTTAGTATCTTCAAGAGAACCACCGGGTAAGAACATTAATTGAAAAGAATGAAGAGACTTCACATCCATAAAAGGGTACTTGATTAAGAAATCTGAATCCTTGAAGAAAAAAGGGTGGGAGGGTGGGAAAATAAAGACAATTTGGGACGAATGAAACAAACAACGTTGGGAAAAAACTGAGAGGTGATCTTGCAAATGTGGAAATGATCGGATCCTCTTGAAGAGAAAGACGCCGGTTGAAAAGGATTGACATGACAATCTCAATTATCATGAATAGAAGTATGAGAACATCGCCTAGGAAAGGTATGGAATCAACATTTCACTTTGAAGCAACTCGAATACAACAAACCAAACCAAAACAAAGGATTGGCTTGCAAAATAAGCCAAAACAAACATATGATAGATCCCATATCGTATCATGTGTCCGTTGGAAAGATATCCTACGATATACTTGAATTCCCACTTATAAACACCCAAAACTTTCTGGTTATGCAATCAGGTGTTGGGAATACAGGGGAAGCATAATATCTCACCCAAAACTAACAAATCCTACATCCAGCTGTATCCTTCCTTCAACACATAACCAAGAAACCTTCGGAAATCATTTACCTCAACCTTTGAAAAGCATCCGTTATACGAGTTATGGCAATACACCCAAACTCCCGCCGAGTACTGGGTGGCGTCGAGGTTATCTCACCAACAACTGCATAAAAGAGATTTTCGATGTCGGCGAACTCAGGTATTCCAAAACTGCAACGATAAAATTGTGACGACAACACCTTGGAGCTCAACTCCCCGGGACACTGCCACAACCCCTAAATGTCAGGAGGCACCAAGAACAATGTTCTCGTCACAAAACCATCGGAACGATTCCAAGATACTCGCGTGATCCTAATTTTTTTTGTGAAATTTGAGGAGAGAAGAGTCAAAACTCTATGTCAGGAGGCCTCACCAGAGCGACAGAGGGACTGAGGAGTAAAAAGAATCCTACTCTCCGATATATATAATCCTATAAGACTCAAAACATTTTTTCTAGACTCAACAACGCCAGTGATTCGATCAAGCAGGGGGCTCCTAAGTCGGGGAAGGCTCTGATACCAACTTGTAACACCCACGATGCGGCTATATCTCCCATGTGTCAGACCACGACTTAGAGGCATAACCACATAGTAGGCATGTCGCAAGAGGGGTAATCTTTACACATCCCATGTACTGAATAAGAAAGGGATAAAGAGTTGGCTTACAATCGCCACTTCACACAATACATAAAATATAGCATTACATCATCCAGAATACAATCAAGGTCCAACTACGAAACCAAATAAAGAAAGACAACCCCAAATGCTAGATCCCCGATCGTCCCAAGTGGGCTCCACTACTGATCAATAGGAAACGAAACAACACAACGAACAAGATCTTCATTGAGCTCCCACTTGAGCTCAGTTGTGTATCTGCACTGGTATCGTCGGCACCTGCAACTGTTTGGAAGTATCTGTGAGCCACGAGGACTCAGCAATCTCACACCCGCGAGATTAAGACTATTTAAGCTTATGGGATAGGAAAGGGTAGTGAGGTGGAGCTGCAGCAAGCACTAAGCATATATGGTGGCTAACATACGCAAATAAGAGCGAGAAGAGAAGCAATGCAACGGTCGTGAACTAGAAGTGATCAAGAAATGATCCTGAAACTACTTACGTTCAAGCATAACACAAGAACCGTGTTCACTTCCGAGACTCTGCCGGAAAGAGACCATCATGGCTACACACGCGGTGTGATGCTTTTTAATTAAGTTTAGCTTTAGGTTTTATACAACCGGACATTAACAAATTCCCATCTGCCCATAACCGCGGGCACGACTTTCGAAAGTTCAAAACCCTGCAGGGGTGTCCCAACTTAACCCATCACAAGCTCTCACGGTCAATGAAGGATATTCCTTCTCCCAGGAAGTCCCGATCAGGCTCTGAATCCCAGTTACAAGACATTTCAACAATGGTAAAACAAGACCAGCAAAGCCGCTCGAATGTGCCGACAAATTCCGATAGGAGCTGCACATATCTCGTTCTCAGGGCACACCGGATGAGCAATCCGTACAACTAAAACCAACCCTCAAGTTTCCCCGAGGTGGCGCTGCAAGGGGCTCTAGTTTGGACCAACACTTAGAGGAGCACTGGCCCGGGGGGTTAAAATAAAGATGACCCTCGGGAGCGCGACTCCCAAGGGAAAAGTAGGTGGTGGTGAGGAAAATGGTAAAACCAAAGTTGGGCCTTGCTGGAGGAGTTTTATTCAAAGCGAACTGTTAAGGGGTTCCCATTATAACCCAACCACGTAAGGAACGCAAAATCAAGGAACATAACACCGGTATGACGGAAACTAGGGCGCCAAGAGTGGAACAAAACACTAGGCATGAGGCCGAGCCTTCCACCCTTTACCAAGTATATAGGTGCATTAATTAAAAAATAAGAGATATTATGATATCCCAACAGTATCCATGTTCCAACAAGGAACAAACTTCATCTTCACCTGCAACTAGTAACGCTATAAGAGGGGCTAGCAAGTGGTAACATAGCCAAACAACGGTTTGCTAGGAAAGGTGGGTTAGAGGCTTGACATGGCAATATGGGAGGCATGATAGAAGTGATTTCGAGGGTATGGTCATCTTGCCTGAGATCCCGCAAGGAAGAAGAACGAGTCCATGAAGAAGACAAATGGACGTAGCCGAATGGATCCTCACAACTCCGGAACGAAACCGAAGCTAACGAGAGAGGCAACCCGGAAAGAAGCAAGCAACATAGTAAACAACCGTCACATAAACATGGCATGATGCACAACCAAGTATGATGCATGTCCGGATTAATGAGGCATGGCATGGCAAAGTGCACAAACAAAACTACAAGTTAAGTGGAGCTCAATATGCAACTCCGTTGCATATAAATCACGTGACTTATTTAGTTCTCTCACGTTTAGGTACACAACAAAATTAAATGTTGGTTAGCAAGGCAAGAGGTGAAGCATAATAAAACTAACTATCTAGTCAAGTTTAAATGAGGCCGGAAACAACAACAACAATTCCGGAAAATCCTCATGAGCATATATTAGATTTGGTAATGTTCTACCCTAAACCAAATTTTAGAGTTGTTAAACATGCAAAGTAAAGTCACCATGTTAAACTAGGCATTTTTCTACCCCATTTACATATAAAGTTTATAAAATTTGGAGCTACGGTTATTTAGTTATGAATTAAAGCATTTTAGCATATCATTTAAACAAATTAATACAAACAGCAAGATTAAACATTTTAAACATGGATAAAAGCTGGAAATAGTGAAACTACATGAAAAACTGAGCAAGATGCATATATGACATGTTTCATTTGGATGCATGGATATTTAGGTATAGAAAAAATAAAACTGTGGCAATTCTATAAATATGCAATGCATTGGAAATTAAACAAATCCACAGGCAGAAAAAAACATGCACGGGCCCGAAGCATTAGCGTGCAGCGGCCCAGAAGAGGACTCGGCCCAAGTGGCTGGCTGTGCAAGAATAAATGAAGAACGGGGCAAAAAGTTGGGTGCCTGGGAATCGAACCGAGGATCTCCTGCTGTTGCTGCGCTGGGATGACCAGCCGAGCTGGCGTGGTGAAGTTGGCATATGAGCGACAAAACATACTAAGAGCAAACAAGGAGGCGGACTCTGGACTCCATGGACGCACAGAAGTCGCCAGCGAGGATGGCGAATGAAGAGGCGGCTGCTACCGCAGCAGAGCAATGGCGAGCATTTCAGGAATGTGGTGTGGGTGCGCGCGTGCGGGTGTTGGCTCGGTTGGGCGAGGGTAGGAGCTGGGACGAGGCATGGCCAAAGCTACGGCCATGGATGCTCGGTGATGCTTGCCGGCGATGGAAGCAAGCAGCGGCTGCAGGTGCAGCAGATCACCGGCGGGGGTGCAGAAAACTGACGAGGCTGCGTGCGACCGAGCGGTAGCTTCTTACCGAAGTCATGTGCGTGTGTGCGCTCGGGCACGAGCAAGAGCTCGGCTCGGGGCAATGATCTATGGCGAACAAGAAGCTGGGCAGCAGGCCTTGGTGCATGCGCGTGAGTTGCAGATGAGGCGCTGCGTGTGTGCTGAAGAAACAGAGGAAGCATAGCTACCTTCCCGGTGACCAAAGTGACGGCGGAAGAACTATCAGGCATGCAAGCAACCGGTGACAGAGGAGGCAATCAACGAGAAAAAGGTACAGGGAAGCGCGGCTGCTCACGCAGAGGGGTTCGGAGGAGTCGATCGAGCTCGGGGACGCGACGAATTTAACTGGTGGCGAGGTAGACCCGAGGAAGAAGAAGGAGAGGTCAGCGACAAGAGGAGGCCTCCGGCTTGGCGTCCATGAAGCAGAGGAAGTAGGGGAAGAAGAGGTCATCGGGGAGATCGATCCGAGGCTTGTGGACGCGAGCGTGGACGAAGGAGACAACGTCGAGTGCCGCGACTCTCTCCCCATGGCAGCAACGCAGACGATGAAGGCGTACAAGCGGGGGATGAGCTTGAGCATATTCCCGGCCATGGCGACGGCTATTGCATGGAGAGGTCTCACCTGGCGGCGGCAGGAGAAGGAGGAGGCGGGAAATGGAGCGACCAGGGAACCCTAGGGTTGGTGCATGATTTATAGGGTGAAGGGAGCAGCTCCGGCCGTCAAATCAACGCAAGCGTCGACATGGACCTGCTGGATGAGCTGCGGTACAGGAGCTAGAAGAAGAACAAGAGCGATCGGCATTGGTGGCCTCGCTGGGCTGAAAGAGGTAAGTGAGGGGGGCTGGTTGGAGGGGAAAAGGCCCAGGTGGCTTCGGATAAGGTGACTCCTTTTCTTTTCCTTTAATTCTGCCCATAAATAGACATCTATCAAAAGGGAAAAGCCCAGGGACATTGAGGACAAATTCAAAAGAAGTGAGAATATATCTAAACTCCTGGAATTATGCAGGATTTGAATAAATTGACTTGGAAATTTTTATAGATAGAAAAATAATTCAAGTTTGAATTAAATTCAAACTTGAGTCATTTTTGAACCCAACCAAATCAACCCCAAAAGAGCTGAAACTTGACAGAGAGGTTGAAAGCATGGTTTAAGATTTATAGGATAAATGTGGACATTTATCTTGGCCGTAAAAATGCCACTTGGGAATATAGCCAAATTTAAAGAAGAAGGAGGTGAAGGTGCATGGCTAGGGTCGAGGGATATAGCAAAGGGGTTTAAGACCAGCACCATACATAGAGCAAGTAAAACAACAAGGTGAATCTCAAAATGCACATGATGAGCATGATGAAATGCACAATGACAAGGGCACAAATGCAATATGACAATGATGGGCATGGCGATGCAATATAACCGAATGATGAACATGATACAAGAAGCAAAATATGACAATGGCACTCATCAATCATGGTAACAAATAGTTGAAACACACACAATGGCAGCGGGATAAATGGAAAGCATCTGGAGCGTCGGTCTCGGGGCGTCACATACCCGCGGCGCCGCCCCGGTCCCCGCGCCCCTACACCTCGCCTGCTACTACCCGTGCTTGCTACCGCCGCCCATGTCCATCGTCGTCGCTTCTTGCCCCCTTTGCTACTACTGTCGTTGCACTCCAAGTTGCCGCCGCCTGCTCCGTTTGCCGCACTGCCGCACCCATCCAACCGCAGCGCGCGCTCGCCCCCCCCCTGCTGCCTCTACCGCGCCGTTGTTCCTCCACCCCACCATGGCCTCGCGTAGCCCTGCATGCCCTTGCTGCAGTTGCTCGCCGGCCACTATTGCCCCGTGCCCCCCGTGCCGCCTCTCGCCGCGACAACGACCCCTCCCGTGCGCCGCTCCGGCCGTCGCGCCCGCTACGCCCGTTCGGGCTACGCCTGTACCCGCGTGCCCGTTAGCCCCCCGGCCTATGACATGTGGGCCCGCCCCAGGAACATCAAAGAAAAAGGATTAAAAAGATATAATTAACTAATTAAAGAATTAATTTACTTAATCAACTTTGTTTAGTTAACTAATTAGATCTAATTAAACCTAATTAACCTGCTAATAAAACTAACTAACTTTAATTAGTTAACAACCTATGACATGCGGGACCCACCCATCAGTTGACTGGTCAACGATCAACTTGGACCGCTGATGTCATGATGACACAGTAATTCTTTTTCGAATTAATTAAATAATAGTAGTCCTAGAAAATGATTAGATCCTTTTAAATTGCTATAAATTAAACCGTATCTCGGATGAAAATACTTTGTACATGAAAGTTTCTCAGAACGACGAGCCCGAATACATAGTCCGTTTGTCTGCCACATGTCCCTAACATAGCGAACATGCAACAATCCCCTCCGGTTCGTCTATCCGAAAATGTCAAACACCGAGAATACTTTCCCAGATGTTTCCCCTTCGCGAGTATCACCTACTACCGCGTTAGGGCACACCTAGCACCGCTCATTGTCACGTCATGCATCGTCATGCATCTATTTGAATTATATTTACCGTTTCTTCCCCTGTTCTCTCGTTAGATACCGAGACCGATGCCGCTCTACCCAGTACGACTACGGTGTTGACGACCCCTCCTTCTCAATAGAGCTTCCAGGCAACTAAACCCTCCTTGGTCATCCCGATATCAGCTACTCTTTCCCTCTACTGCTTGCATTAGAGTAGTGTAGTTGTTACTACTTTTGGATGAACCTATTCTGCTGCATAGCCTTTCCTTGTTACTACTTTTGTTACTTTACCTGCAATCCTAAATGCTTAGTATAGGTTGCTAGAATATCATCAGTGGCCTTACATACTTGTCCGTCTGCCATGCTATAATATCGGGCCATGCTCACTTCGGGAGGTGATCACGGGTATATGCTATATACTATTACTTACTTATGTTATTGTTCGGATATGGGGGCTGAAGGGACAGGTGGTTCCAGCCAGGTAGTGGTGGGCCTGGGTTCCCGACGGACCCAGAGTGTTACTCTGTGGCAGAGCGACAGGGCAGGTTGTGACCATCCTAGGAGACAGGTGGGCCTGGTCCCTGATCGGCATCCGCGGTTACTTCAAATAACATGCTTAACGAGATGGGGTATTCGATCTGAGTTGGCCACTGGCCTATACGCACTAACCACCACACAGGAATAGTTATGGGCACTCGACGTCGTAGTATCAGCCGAAGCCTCCTAGACGTTAGTGACTGAGCGGCGCGCGCCGGGTTGGACCGCGTAAAGCAACTTCCTTTGTAATGGAGGTTGCTAGGTCTGCTCACCGGCCGCGTTTGCAATGTGCGGGAGTGCTGTCAGATTCAGGGCTCTGCAGACCCAAGAAAGGTTCGAACTCTAGGGTGTGTGCGAAGGACTCAACCTATCGAGCCAACCAGCTCATCGCCACATGGCCTAACCCGATGAACAAGGAAGAAGATAGGTGTGTTAGTTTACCCAGGTTCGGGCCACCTTGCGGTGTAAAACCCTACTCCTGCTTTGTGGTGGATTGGCCTCACAAGGGGCTGAGGATGAACTAGTATAAGGGATGAACAACCTCGCGAGATCTGCTCTGGTGGGGGAATGAGTCGACGGTTTCGCCCCCGCTATGGTGGTGGCTAACCTATACTTATAGTGGCCTCGGTCCTCTTCCCCCAAAACGTAGGTGGGAAGGGATCCCACAGTGGCCAATTTGAAAGGGGACAAGTAGTACATCTTATCCTGATGAAAGGTGGTCTTTGCCTGAAAAGCTTGTGGTCGTGACACTATGGTGGGCTCGGCAATGACATCTGTCTTGTCGTCCTGACGGTCCTGGTATTGTTGCATGGGAATGGAAACCTTTGCCTGAGTCCTCGGGAACCCACGCCTGTGCTTGCCTCCTTAGTACCAAAATGGAAACTGCCTCCTTTGCGCCCGCTGGTGCCCGCCTGGCCCTGGTCATCATGGTTTGCGTCATTACAACCTGATGAGGTTGGGCGCGTGCATAGAAATCTTCGCTCCTTAGGAGGCCGCCTGAAGAGGCCGCTCCCTCCGGAGGTCTTAGTGTTGTCCCCCTCGCGAGGCTTGGCCCCTCGCGAGAGTCTTGTCTTGATGGTCTTGTAGATGGGCCGTACCAGGCCATCGATGGAGCTACATCGTGGGCCGCAGCCAGGCAAGTCTGGGTACCCTATTTGCTTGAACACCGACAGTAGCCCCCAGGCCCAAGGCGCGCTCGGACTTGGCTCCGAGGCGAAGCCAATGGTCAAGGGCGAAGCGTTGCGGGACCCAATCACCTGCGGACCGAGTCGATGCGTAGCGCTTGATGGGACGTGGGCGTCTCCACTTCCCCATGCCGCCTCGGCAACCGCCCGACTTGACACCTGCCTGGTGCATGCAGAAAGGCCATCATGACTTGGAATGTGAGAGGCCACCGGTTAGCCTTCCTCTGGCTATAAATGGGGCCAGGGGCGGAGCCCCTAGTCCATCTTCATCCCATCACTGTCTTCTCCTTCTTCTTCTTCGTCCCACCATCTTGCCAAAGCATCCATGGCACCAGTGAGGAGGTTCTCTGCCGCCGAGAAGGGAAAGGCCCCGCAGGAGGGACCAAGCTCGCCACCGCCCAAGAGGGGTCGCGGCCGTCCCCACAAGTATGCCGCGATGCTAGCGGTAGCTCCCTGAGGGCGTGGTTGCACCCCCTCGAAGGCTGGTACCACCTCCGGCAGTCGTGGGGGTGCTCCCTCCTGCGGCGGAGGCTGCCGCGGCTATGGGGGCCAGGACCAAGGAGGGAGGCATGTGGAAGCCAGTCGGCCACCGCGCTCGCGATCTCATTCGTCCGATGTGTCCTCGAAGCTCGTGGTGTGGGTGGAGAGGCCCACAGGCGTCTGGTTCCAGCTCCCATGCTTCTTCATAGGCGTGTTGCCGACCGGGGGACTTGGCGGCCTCAGGCTGCAAGCCGATGGTTGTTGCAGCAGGGCCTCGTGGGTGGAGGTCGAGGTCACCCTCGCCGGCAGCGTGTACCTGAACCGCATGTGGCAGCCGTTGGCCCGCGCACGCGGCCGGCAGGGGAGGTGTACCCGCTACTTCAGGCATGACGGCGTTGTGACCCTCTACGTCAGGGTCTTCGGGGAGGACGGCAGGCGCCTCGGGTGCTGCCCGGAGAGCGACAACGAACGACGTCGACGATGTCCACCCCTCCAATGGCGATGGTTGGAGGGGCGATGGCATCTCCGGCAGTGAGCTTTCCCTTGGCGACAGTCGCGATGCCTCCAGCAGCGGCGGCTCCTCCTCTGGGGAGAGCACGAGTGACGGTGATTACGACAAGCTGCCATGCCGCCGAGCTCGGACCAAGGAGGGCAGTGAGCCGCCTCGCTGTTGCGCCCCAGTGAAGCAGGAGGAGGATTTCAACTAAGCGCGGGCGTCGCTAGAGCCGGGTCTCAGGAGCCGCAGTGGTCGCGGGGCCGCTTTCGTTTCTTCTTCTTTTTTCTCCATCAAAAAAGCGGAAAGCCCTGCCGGGGCATGTAATGAACCATGACGCTTGCGCCGTTATTTTATCATTTTTATATTGCATCCTGACATCCGTGTTGCTACTAAAATTGACGGGTTCTTGCTGATCGTGATTGGGATGACTTAGCTTAGTGTGCTTGCGGTAGACTCCCGTGCCATGATAGCGTGCTTCTCTGGAGCTTGGGCCTCCTCCGCGCCCCTTGTTCTAGAGAGGTCCTACCAAGGGTTTCTTCCATTAGGATTCGAAGGTCCTTAGGCCTCGGGAGGCACCCGATGGCTGCGAGGTTAGGGGACCTTCGGAGGTGCCGTGCCCCGCGTGAGCCCTCGAGCATGGGCCAGTAGCCGCTGGTACGCCGTGTCGCGATGCCCGGAGGTATAGACTCGGGAGGGCGTGCATGCCCGTTGGCTCGTTCAAGAGCGTTGCACGAGGATTAATATGCCAAAGGCTAGGGCACCAAGGCTTTGGCGAGGTGCGTTCGCGGGCGGGCCCAAGCGCACACACCGTGCCCAGCCCCCACGCGGGAGACACGCGAGGAAGAGCGATGGGCAACTGTCACTCTCCCTAAGGCAAAATCTGGAAGAGCGAATGCTGCGAGGAGAAAAAATTCCCAACCCTTTCAAATAAAGTCACGAGAACTTCAAATTTCATTCCAAGAAGTGGCAAATCAGCTACAGAAAGCAAGAAAAGAACAGCCGCATCCGGCACCTACACTAGTCTTTTGGTCTTTCCAGCAGCACAGAGCATGGGGCTTCCACTAGGATGTGGGTGGTATCTCCCATGAGGCCCAGGGGTGGCGCTCAGGAGATTCCGGGGCGTGTACAACCCCACTCATTATTACGTGAGAGTGTCACGAGCGGAGACTTGAGAGGCGCATGGCGCTTGCTGGTCAAGGGTAGAACTTCTGGAGGTGCTGGATGTTCCAGGCGTTCTCAATGGGGACCCCGTCCTATGTCTCCAGGCGTGCGGTGCCAGGCCTGGAGACATGGGCGACCCTGAACGGGCCCCCCACATAGGTTAGAGCTTGTGAAGACCCTCCCTGGAGAGCACCCGTCTCAGGACGAGGTCACCCACCTCGAGGGGCCTGGAGCGGATGCTACGGTAGTGGTACCGCCACAGCGCCTGCTGGTACCTTGTGGCACGGAGCGAGGCTTGGCGGCGACCCTCATCCCCGAGCACGAGGTCCATCCCCTGCGAGGCATCCTGGCGTGCCTCGTCAAATGCTAAGACCTGCGGGGAGCGGTGTTTGACCTCATGAGGGAGGAACTCCTCAGCCCCGTAGACGAGGAAGAATGGGGTCTCGCCGGTGGGCTTAGTAGCGGTGGTGTAGATGGACCACGGCATGGACTGAAGCTCATCGAGCCAACCCCTGTCGTAGGCCTCGAGTTTCTTCTTGAAGCTCCTCGCCTTGAGGCCCCTCAGGACCTCCACGTTGGCGCGTTCGGATTGGCCGTTACTCCGTGGGTGCGCCACCAAAGCGTAGCATATCTACATTTCAAGGTTAGCACAATGTGTTTTGAAGGGGTTGCTCATGAACTGAGAGCCATTGTCAGTGATGATACAGTTGGGGACCTCAAAGCGGCTCACGAGGTTCTTGATGAACTTGACGGCCGAGCCAGCTGGGCCGGTGCGCACGGGCTCCACCTCCGCCCACTTGGTGAACTTGTCAATGGTGACGTAGAGGTAGCTCTAGCCGCCACCCGCTCGGGGGAACGGGCCCAAGATATCTAACCCCCAGACTGTGAATGGCCATGAGAGCGGGATGGTCTGGAGGCTCTGAGCGGGCTAGTGGATCTGTTTGGCATGGAATAGACAGGCGTCACAGGATCTCAGCAGCTCAGTGGCATCATCGAGCGTCATGGGCCAGTAGAACCCACTGCGGAATGCCTTGCCCACGAGGGTGCGTGTGGTACCCCGGCTCAGAGAAACCGGAACACCCCGTATTACAACCCAAAGATCAAGGAGAAGTCTTCTGGAATACGACACTGCTTAGCATAGAACAAACCAACTCTATATTACAACACGAATATGAATACAAGGTCTCCGATATTACAATGAATAACACTGGCACGGTGACGCTACGCCAACCATAGTTGCTCTATGCAAGTAGCATAACAACTCAAGGCAGCAAAACCTCTATTGGCAGCGGAACAACGAACAATGATGATGGACTCTAATCCATAGGGACTCTGACAGGAACGTTTATCCTAGCTCACGAACACAGGAACCACACCAAACAAGCAAGAAAACCAGGCATGACCTGCAAACTGGCATGACACGCCAAGTCAGTACATTGAATCTACTTGCAAGCTCACAATAAACCAAAAGCAGTCAAGACAAACAACAGCATGGCATTAGCAGGTTAAAGCATTCATGAACATGATGCTGACAGAACAACATGGCATGCACAACTGAACATGATACAACTAGAACAATATGAGCATATGAACATGATGATACTACATGCAACAGGTTAACATGATCATGCACCAACTAACTCTGCTCGTCGGTTACCTCCTAACCATCTCATGCATAAACTTACCAACATCGGTATCCATGATACCTCCGTGATCATCTCGCGATCACATAAAGATCAACTAACTTTGTGATCCTCTCTCGATCACAACCAATCTCTTTCTCATCATCGAACCGGGGTTATTATTAAGCAAGTTATTATTATTATTACTATTATTATTATTCATGTTGTTATTGTTGTTGGCTCGTAGTGTGACTGACTATGAACTGGGCCCATATCTGCGGGCACGGCTATCGATAGATTAAAAACACACTCTGCAAAGGTAGCACACTTTACCGACACCACGGAACCCATGGCCTCACACTCCCATACATGTGGACCAATGACATTCCAACAAAACCGATCTACCACCATGACACTCTCCCGACCACTTCGGCCAACTCCCCTGTGGGCTAAGTCATGGGTGGCCCCATTATCGGTTCTATATCCGGCATATCTTGTAGTAGGCGTCCTAAGCTAGGCGTCTTGGAGCGATGGTAACATGGACACGGAATTTTATCCAGGTTCGGGCCCTCTTGATGGAGGTAAAACCCTATGCCCTGCTTTTGATTGTATTCATATGGGGTGTAGTACAGAGTGCATGTATATACCACGAGATTGTTCTAATGAATATTAGATGTTCTCTATTGACTAGCCTGGCCTTGGTTTATATAACACACTAGAGGCCTAGGGTTTAGGAGAGTCCTCATCTTGTGTGCCAAGTCTTGTGGGATCTCCCTTGTATGCGGCATGGGCTGCCCGAAGTGGCCCATGAGTGAACCTCCATGGGGGTCCTCGGCCCGATCCAGCTGGTCGAGAGACGACCTGGTGAGTACCCCCTAGTCTAGGACACCGTCAGTAGCCCCCTGAACCAGTCTTCAAGTTGTGGACGATCGTCGATTCTTCCAAATTGTTCTTCATCTTCAGTCGTCGGTCTTGCAAACTGGTTCAACAAATCTTCTCATCTTCGAACTTGAGGATTGGCGAAGTGAATTCGAAGAGTTTACACGTCAGGTATCCGAGGAGCCCTTTTAAGTTATCGGCCTTTATCAATGCCTTGTTATTTTTTAAGCCACACCTCGAGTTTGAAGTTGTTCCCGTGCGGCGGTGTCCTCTTGCATCCGAGTTCCAACGCCGGACTGCATTCAGGGTATCTTTTGCAGCCGAGCACCAACGTTGGACCGCTTCCGAGCACCAATGCTGGAATGTATCGGAGCTTCAACACCGGACTGTATCCGAGGTATCATAAATTACCTCAGTCTTAAAAAAGTTAAAAGGGTTCAACCGAGCTTAATGCCGGAGATGCCCTCTATGGAGCCAACCACTTGCAACCGATATTTATGCCGGACTTCTTACGAGGTGATGCACCACCTCGGGCTTGGGCTGATTGTTTGTGGATTTTATTTCCGATTGATGCAATTTATTTACTGACGAGATATATAGCAAGTAGCCCTCAAGGTGTGTGTCGGCCTAAAATCTGAGATGCACATTAGAGGAGATAGTGATCGGCGGATGGGCCTTGAGAGAGGGTCTCGAGAAGTCGCCATAATATATTAGCTTGACGTCGGATAGGTCCTGGATAGTTCCTATTGTTATCCGAAGATGCATTTGCCCATAGTTCGGTCAAGCCAAACACTGAGCACTTTGAATTTGCTGTGTTGAATAGGCAATACAGTAGCCCCCAAGACACCGATCGGGTGGCAACACTAGATCAGGGGATCGATGTGGCCCTTTAATATTAGTAAATGATTAGCCCGAAGCCTAGTAGCCCCCGAGCCTTAATGTGGGCACGAGTGCCCGAATTAAGGATCGATATCCGGAGTAAAATCACAAATTATTTGTAATGATTCTATGTATCCAAGTACTCTACATCATTAATGTTTGGATCCATACTGTACAAAACTTTGTTGACCGGCCATCAGCTTCAGCCTCCTTGGCCAGTAGCCAGGGAGTGTTTGTCCCACTTTATAAAGCCTTTATGAGGGAAAATATTTACGACAAACAAGGCAATCCGGCCATACGGTTTTATAAGCAAAGGTATGCGGAGAGAATGTTATATTAATGTAAGAAACATCTTCAAAAGAAAGCAGTCCCGCTATCAGTTCCTTTCTTTGGGTTGTCATGCCGACCATGATCATGAAACCTCACCTCCGATCAATGCGGGATAAAAATATTGAGGATTTAGTTTGGGGAAAGTTCCCGAACTATGTGGTCTTTAGCGAACCTAAATTTTCACTTCCGTCATTGTCGACCAATTATATCCTTAAAGATCGCTAGCTTCCGGCTTCACCCAGTTTGAGGTACCAACTCGGATGACCCGGTAGTAACAATCACAGAGGTGCTCCCTTTACCGCCTAGCTGAACAATCGTGGACGTAGGGGTAAGCACAGGAGCCAGGCAACCCAGCTTGGCCAAAATCTTATGTCAAATTGATGCATATTTATGGCTTTATAACGATATTACGGAAGGCAGCCCTCATATATTAAATAGAAACACCAATGATATGTTTATTTTGACTCTCCTGCGACTGTTTATCAGTTGAAAGTGGCCCATCGTCGGCTTCCACCCCCTTGTAGATGCTACGCAGGGTGTTTCCACAATAACAAAACAACCCTTCGCCGATGTCTCGGTGCCCGAAGGCGGTTGTGTTAGCGGAAACAAGGCAATCAGATATGCGGGCTTTATAACTTTCACTTAGTCACAGGAGCTTTAAACTGGGGAAGCTAGCTATGAGCCCCCGGTTAGTGTTCGGCACTGACCGAAGTCTAGCCATTAACACTTCGGCCAATGTTATGAAAGTCCCATCGTTTAACACAGGGTAATCGGTATCAATCTATAGTTTGACACCGTCATCGGATCACTGACCAGTTTACGCCCATTATGACAGCCAGTTTTTGGCTTTCTCCATTGAGGTGCTTAACCATTCGAGCTGGAAGCACAATCGCAGTGGTTCTCCCTTTGCACACCTGGCCGAACAAAGCGGAACGTAGGAGGCAAGCACAGGAGCAGGGCAACCCAACTATTGACCGAAGACACAATTCGAAACCGATGCATATATATCAATATCCGAGAATGTTTTTGCCGAATCTCTAAAGGTGTCCGGCATTGCACTACGAGACTTATGCTAGAAACACACAAATAGTTTAAAAGTGCCATAGGCTTGGAAAACCAAAAAACTTCATTAAAAACTTTATGCCTGAACTAAATCAAGTCATTTGGTGCCAATCCGAAAATTGGTCTTATTTCCGTGCTGGTGGCGTGCATTAATATGACACATCCGATCTCAAGACTTCAAGCGGGTCAGCCTACGGCTGCAACCTCCTATCCCGAAGGCGGAGTACTCCTCGTTAGCCTAGTTTAGTGAACTAAACTCGAGCGGCATTAGAGAGAAAACAGGCTATCCGGCTGTTGACCACACACTCAAGTCGAGAATGGAGTGGTAGAAAAAGACTTTGCAACGACTAGGAAGAAAACAATTATTATAGAACAGCTCGTACAAATTTAAGAGCCCCCAGTTAACATGGGAAAGGAAGTGTTTTTAACAAATGTGTGTTGACAAACTAAGTTTTTAAGACAAATATAATGTTTGGTCGAACCGAACAAGCAAAAAACTGAGCATGGAAGCGATTTAGCTGGTTAATGTGCTCGGTGTCGATGCGCGGCCCGAGCTTATGGCGGGACGATCTCCTAGCCCCCAAGCCAGTCCTAAGGTGGCGGAGCAAAGAGCTCGGCACTCCGAAGTGGTGACATAGTGATGTCTACTACACAACCTTCTTCTTGTAGATGTTGTTGGGCCTCCAAGTGCAGAGGTTTGTAGGACAGTAGCAAATTTCCTTCAAGTGGATGACCTAAGGTTTATTAATCCGTGGGAGGCGTAGGATGAAGATGGTCTCTCCCAAACAACCATGCAACCAAATAGCAAAGAGTCTCTTGTGTCCCCAACACACCCAATACAATGGTAAATTGTATAGGTGCACTAGTTCGGCGAAGAGATGGTGATACAAGTGCAATATGGATGGTAGATATAGGATTTTGTAATCTAAAAATATAAAAACAGCAACGTACCTAATATGATAAAAGTGACCACAAACGGTATTGCAATGCTTCGAAACAAGGCCTAGGGTTCATACTTTCATTAGTGCAAGTTCTCTCAACAATAATAACATAATTGGATCATATAACTATCCCTCAACATGCAACAAAGAGTCACTCCAAAGTCACTAAAAGCGGAGAACAAACGAAGAGATTATTGTAGGTTACGGAACCACCTCAAAGTTAGTCTTTCTGATCAATCCATTGGGCTATTCCTATAAGTGTCACAAACAACCGAAGAGTTCGTAGTAAAATAACACCTTAAGACACAAATCAACCAAAACCCTAATGTCACCTAGATACTCCAATGTCACCTCAAGTATCCACGGGTATGATTATACGATATGCATCACACAATCTCAGATTCATCTATTCAACCAACACAAAGAACTTCAAAGATTGCCCCAAAGTTTCTACCAGAGAGTCAAGACGAAAACGTGTGCCAACCCCTATGCATAAGTTCACAAGGTCACATAACTCCCAAGTTGATCACCAAAACATACATCAAGTGGATCACGTGAATATCCCATTGTCACCACATATAAGCACATGCAAGACGTACATCAAGTGTTCTCAAATATTTAAAGACTCAATCCGATAAGATAACTTCAAGGGAAAACTCAATTCATCACAAGGAGATAGAGGGGGTGAAACATCATAAGATCCAACTATAATAGCAAAGCTCGCGGTACATCAAGATCGTGCCATATCAAGAACACGAGAGAGAGAGAGAGAGAGATCAAACACATAGCTACTGGTACATACCCTCGGCCCCAAGGGTGAACTACTCCCTCCTCATCATGGAGAGCGCCTGGATGATGAAGATGGCCACCGGTGATGGATCCCCCCTCCGGCAGGGTGCCAGAACAGGGCCCCGATTGGTTTTTGGTCGCTACAGAGGCTTGCAGCGGCGGAACTCCCGATCTTGGTTTCTTTTCGGGGGGTTTCCGTATTTATAGGAATTTTTGGCGTCGGTCTCACGTCAGGGGGGTCTCCGAGTCATCCACGATGCAGGGGGCGCGCCCTCCACCCTCGTGGATGGCTCGAGACTCTTCTGGCCCAACTATTTTACTCCCGGGGCTTCTTTTGGTCCATACAAAATTATCAAAAATTGGCACATCAATTGGACTCCGTTTGGTTTTCCTTTTCTGTATAACTCAAAAACAAGGAAAAAACAAAAACTGGCACTGGGTTCTAGGTTAATAGGTTAGTCCCAAAAATCATATAAAATAGCATATAAATGCACATAAAACATCCAAAATAGATAATATAATATCATGGAACAATAAAAAATTGTGGATACGTTGGACACGTATCAAGCATCCCCAAGCTTAATTCCTGCTTGTCCTCGAGTAGGTAAATGATAAAAAACAGAATTTTTGATGTGGAATGCTACCTAACATAATTATCAATGTAATTTTCTTTATTGTGGCATGAATGTTTAGATCTGAAAGTTTCAACACAAAAGTTTAATATTGACATAAAAATAATAACACTTCAAGCATACTAACAAAGTAATCATGTCTTCTCAAAATAACATGGCCAAAGAAAGTTCATCCCTACAAAATCATATAGTTTCTCTATGCTCCATCTTCGTCACACAAAATATTCAGATCAGGCACCAACCCCGATGACAGGCCAAGCAATTGTTTCATACTTTAGTATTCTCAAACTTTTTCAACTTTCACGCAATACATGAGTGTGGGCCATGGATATAGCACTATACACTACAAAAAAGACACATCCGTGACATTTTGGGCCGAACGAATTTTTTTCCTGTCATACTTATGACACTTCTATGATGATAATTGTGACAAAACCTGGTATCATCATAGATGTGGTGGGTTACTGCTTTTATGACAAAAAACCATGACAGAAAATGGGCTTTTCGTCCTGGGTGGGCCGGAGACGCAGCTGCATGAAATTCTTTCGGCCGTCCATGACGGGAAAAACCATGATAGAAGCGAGGGCGCGGAAAATATCGGGGAGTTCCCGGTTACAGTGGGTGGTCGGGGGCCGAGCGATGCGCATTTCTCTCATACACGTACGCGCGTGTGTGCGAGGCATTGGGCTCTAACTGAACCCGAGCGAGGCGTTGGGCTCTAACTGAACCCGAGCGATTGCATTGCAGGCTACGCATTACACTAAACCCGAGCGATCGATCGATCCCTTGCTGTTAACTGAACCCGAGTGATTCCTTCAGTACTGCTGCTAACTGAAGCCGATCGATGCTGCCTCTGGATAAACAGTGAGCGTTGTTGGGGTGTTTGGATGAACAGTTCCCAGTGGGGGTTGGATGAACAGGAACCCATGGTAGTAGAGGCCATTGCCGCTGGATGAACAGTACCCCGATCGAACGAGCCGGTGGATGAACAGGACCCTGTGGAGGGCTGGATGAACAGGACCCCGTGGAGGGCTGGTTGAACAGTAGCCGTTGGAGGGCTGGATGAATAGTAGCCGGTGGAGGGCTGGATGAACAGTAGCCCGTGGAGGGGTGGTTGAACAGGACCCCGTGGAGGCTGGATGAACAGGAGCCCGTGGATGAACAGTCGTAGGTGGATGCTGGAGGAGGTCGACGGTGGATGAATAGTAGCCCGTGGACGCTGGAGGAGGTCGATGGTGGAGATGAACAGTATCCCGTGGAGTCCCGGTTTGCGGTACGCCACATCCCTCCCGATGAATTGGACCCCCGTTTCGACCGTAGTGCTCCAACACAAGTCCGTTTCCTCCGTTTTGCAGTACGCCACACCCCTCCCGGTCAACAGGACCCCGTTTCAACCGTAGGAGGTCCAACAGAAGTCCGTTTCCTCCGTTTTGCGGTACGCTAGACCCCTCCCGATGAACAGGATCCCGTTTCGACCTTGGCTGGTCGAACACAAGGTCGTTTCCTCCGTTCAGCGGTACGCCAGGCCTCATTTCCATCGGCTGTTCCCTCCAAGCCGGTTGGCTCCCGATGAACACGACAACGCATTCCGTTCCGACCCAGCCGGTTGCCTCCCCATGAACACGACGACGGCGTAGCTTCTCCATTCCGACCCAGCCATGTACACGAGCCCTGGCCATACATATGCGCGAGTAGGCGTTCGAGACCCCGCCCGTATGTACGTACGTGGCCGTATTTACTTTCTTGCAACATGGCCACTATACGTACATGTACATGCTACGTGCGCGCCTCTACTACGACACGTGCCCTTCCTTACACGGCCACGGTTCATCGCTGCAGCCTGCAAACAGACCGACCGTATGTACGTACACGTTCTCGACCAGAATGACAATGCTACGTACGCTTCGACCAGGTGGGTCCTGACTATCAGGCACCTCCTTGCGTGCGAAGATGTAGCTGGTGGGTCCCACTAGTTAGGGGAGTGATCATTTTTTTGCCCATAATATGGACGCACTTCCTTGTGTGCGAAGATGTAGCTGGTGGGTCCCAGCAGTCAGGGGGAGAAAACATTATTATTCAGGGTAAAAAGGATGCAGTTGCATGCATGCGTCCATGGGCGTTGTGCGTCCCCTTTGTCAGCCTCTCACGTATAGTCATCTTCCGATGACTCTTGGTTGTTGACCATGTTGACCACACCATGCCGAGTGCACCAAGGCCGATGGACGATGACGAGGCCCCAGACTGGAACGACCCGGAGATGGGGAAGACGCGGCAGTGGAGTCGCAGATGGAGAGGAGTGGGAAACTTGACTGGTTCGGGTGCGCGGGAGCACTGCCGCCCACGGGAGACAGGAGCAAGAACAGAGCTTGAAGAAGGAGCACGGCTGTTGGATTAACATCCAACGGTCCAGCTGCTAGAATCATTTGTTGATTAAGTTGAAAAAGCCATGCGTACACATCTGCTTAGTAGGCTCACAAGTCAGCCTCCAAATCTGTTGGGTCCCAACTGTCATCGGGAGGAATAGTTTTTTTCGCATAACAAGGAGGCACTTCCTTCCGTGCGAAGATACAGCCGGTGGGTCCCAGCTGTCAGGGGGAGGAAACAACTTAATAATGAGGAACTTTCCTTGCGTGCGGACCATGGACCTCGTGGGTCCCAGCCGTCAGGCTCTCCAAGTATATTCCTCTTCCGATGACTCTCGTTTGTTGACCACACTACGCCGAGTGCAGCGAGGCGATGGACGACGGCGAGTCCCCACACTGGAATGACCCGGAGATGGGGAAGACGCGGCAGTGGAGTCGCAGACGGAGAGGAGTGGGAAACTCGACTGGTTCAGGTGCAGGGTGGGCCTACACTCGGCAGAGAATAACAGGAGGTGCGGAGTGGAGGGATGGACTGGTCGTCGGCGGGGTAGCGTTTCGCTAAGGCGTGCAAAACAACTCCGCTGGACGCCGGAGGCTGGAGCAGGTGGTCCCGGCAGCGCTGGGGGTATAAGACGAGAGATTGAAGAAGAATGTCGATCGTTGGATGTAAATCCAACGCCTTGTTAGGCTTCAACCTACTGGCCCACATGTCAGCCAGTCCATTTGTTTTTTGGTCCATTTGGTGGGCTGGGTGAAAATACCATGCTGGGCTGGACAGAGAAATATTATAAAAACATAAACACATGATTGCATGTCTATTACTGCATGGGTTAGTAAAATCTTTGCATGCTTATGTACGCAATCACTAGGAGTTAACTTGCCAAGTTATATATAAACACTTATTATTATTATTATTATTTTGTAAGAACTTTTAACTTACGAAATAAAATATCATTTTAATTTGATGAGTTAATAGGACGTGGGGTATTATTATTATTCACGCTAGACGTGGGACAGTTGAGTTGGTTCTAGGGAAAAGTACTAGGAGAAAACTCATTTTACATCGAAAAATAAAGTGGGAGAAAATTCAGATATAGGATTAATGAAAATGAAAAATAAAGGAAGTGGGAAGGTGTATAAAATGGTTGGACGAATGAAAGGTTTAACAGAACCTTATGTTGTTTCTATTATATATAAATATAGGTTCAGTTTTGCATTCTTATAGAAAACATAGGTTCAGTTTTTCATTCGTATAAAAAAATAGAACTGAGCTATGCGTCGTCTTGAAAAAACAAACATAACTTGGGATGCTGATGTTATAGACAAGCTAGGTTGGGAGGCCCAGAGGCTGCTTGATACCTGCTGGATCCAAAAAATGTTGAAACATGTCATGGGTGCCCATGTAAAACAACAAAACCTATTCCATGGACCTGGTGGGCCCGGGACTGTCAGCCTCTTGACGAAGAGTTGTCTCCCGATTCCTCTTGTTTTGCTGACCATGTTGGGAACGACAGATGGCGGCGCCGCGGCGAGAGCACCAAGGCAGAGGACGATGTCGAGACCTCGGACAGAAAGAACCGGAGCGGGGGAAGACACAGGCGGAGGGGGAGTATGATAGAGGCAAAGGTGTCCCGATGTTTCGATGAGATGGTGGCTATCGTTTTTTGTGGGAGTCGACCTTGACGATCCGACTACGAACGTGCGAGACGTCGCGCCTTAGCAATCGCTAAACCAACTTCCGAGGGGTTATTGACCACGCCGGAGCACGATCAACCTGACCACGAGGGCCTGTTTCCTGCGAGCAAACGAAGAACAAGCAAGAAACTGAGATTGCAATCTGGATATTGCGGATATAAGATGAAAGCTTTATTGATCAAGGTGGAGTTCTGTGACGTCTTGGTCTGGTCGTTGGACACAAACGAAGTACGCGAAGTTGCAGCTATGGCGAACTTTTAATCTAAACAAAACCCAAAGTCTAAACGACGCCCTAAGGGCTGTATATATGGAGGAAGAGAGGGGAATTTCGTGGCCCTTGAGGGTGGGGTCCGAAACCAACCCTAACTCTTGTTTCCCCACACATACGGACTCTAAAAATAGCCTATACTTAAGTATTTCGAAATTACATGGGCCTGGCCCATTAATAAGGTGACGCAGCACCTAGAATAGCCTATGGACGAATATTATGAAGTGGCATCTTGTATATTTCGTCCATGGCTTCATGCACTCCTTATGGCGGCTTCAAAGTCCTGAAATCATCACTTGTAACTCCGTTCTTGATCCCCTTGCGCATGCCATCAACTTCATGCGTGTTCTTGCTCCAATGTTCATCCTTCTCCAAGCTAGGCCCTTCATTTGAAAGCAAAACAAATGTATCCAATTTAGGCAGCATCATAATCTCATGAACATTAGAATCATTACCAAGAAACGAAAGTACCTGGTAATTTAATTGGCGTGCGCGAGCTCTAGTAATTGGTCCAGTATATGTAACAGTAGGGGCTGTGGGTGTAACAATGGTATTGATGTCCTCATCATCC
Source organism: Triticum urartu (assembly GCF_056163025.1). NCBI lineage: Eukaryota > Viridiplantae > Streptophyta > Magnoliopsida > Poales > Poaceae > Triticum > Triticum urartu. The sequence goes on from NC_141876.1 coordinate 277,461,272, forward strand.
TCCCCTTCTTGAAATGAAGTCGTCCTCGACGGAAGCTCATCTTCCTCACCCAAATAAGGCTTCAAATCTGCAATATTAAAAGTGGGACTAACCCCAAAATCTGCAGGTAGCTCAAGTTTATATGCATTATCATTTATTTTCTCTAAAACCTTAAAAGGACCATCAGCACGTGGCATTAGCTTTGATTTGCGCAGATTAGGAAATCTATCTTTACGCAAATGTAACCAAACAAGATCTCCAGGTGCAAACACAACATGTTTTCTACCCTTATCTCCAGCAAGTTTATATTTAGCATTCATACGCTCAATGTTTTCCTTAGTTAACTCATGCATTTTTAAAATCAATTCAGAACGTTCTTTAGCATCAAAATTAACCTTCTCCAAAGATGGAAGAGGCAACAAATCAATAGGTGCACGAGGTAGGAAACCATACACAATTTCAAAAGGGCACATCTTAGTAGTAGAATGCAATGAACGATTATAAGCAAATTCAATATGAGGCAAGCATTCTTCCCACATTTTCTTGTTATTCTTCAAAACAGCCCTAAGCATAGTAGACAATGTTCTATTAACTACTTCAGTTTGTCCATCAGTTTGGGGGTGACAAGTAGTACTAAAAAGCAGCTTAGTCCCCAACTTAGCCCATAAACATCTCCAAAAGTGGCTAAGAAATTTAGTATCACGATCTGAAACAATAGTATTTGGCACACCATGTAAGCGAATAATTTCACGAAAGAACAAATCAGCAACATTAACAGCATCATCGCTTTTATGACATGGTATAAAGTGTGCCATTTTCGAGAACCTATCCACGACAACAAATATGCTATCCCTCCCCTTCTTTGTTCTAGGTAAACCTAAAACAAAGTCCATAGATATATCCTCCCAAGGAACACTAGGTACAGGCAAAGGCATATATAAACCATGAGGATTGAGTCGTGACTTAGCTCTTTGACATGTAGTGCAGCGAGCAACAAAACGCTCAACATCCCGTCTCATCTTTGGCCAAAAGAAATGTGTAGCAAGTATATCCTCCGTCTTCTTGACGCCAAAGTGTCCCATTAATCCTCCTCCATGCGCCTCCTGCAACAACAAAAGACGAACGGAGCTAGCTGGAATGCATAGCTTGTTAGCACGAAACACAAATCCATCGTTAAGAACGAACTTGTTCCAAGTTCTCCCTTCCTTACAATTCTGCAATACATCTTTAAATTCAGCATCATTAACATATTGATCCTTGATGGTCTCCAAACCAAATATTTTAAAGTCAAGTTGTGAAAGCATAGTATAACGACGAGACAAGGCATCAGCAATAACATTTTCTTTACCCTTCTTGTGTTTAATCACATAAGGGAAAGTCTCAATGAATTCAACCCATTTAGCATGTCGACGGTTCAGTTTTGCTTGACTTTTAATGTGTTTCAAAGATTCATGATCAGAAGGTATAACAAATTCCTTGGGCCATAAATAATGTTGCCATGTTTCTAAGGTCCGAACAAGAGCATATAATTCTTTATCATAAGTAGAATAGTTCAGACTAGGTCCACTCAATTTTTCAGAAAAGTATGCAACAGGTTTTCCATCTTGTAATAACACACCTCCTAATCCAATTACACTAGCATCACATTCAAGCTCAAAAGTCTTATTGAAATTAGGAAGTTGGAGTAAAGGAGCATGTGTCAACTTATCTTTCAATACCGTGAAGGCTTCTTCCTGTGCGGTACCCCAAACAAAAGGTACATCCTTCTTTGTAAGCTCGTTGAGAGGTGCAGCAATGGTGCTGAAATCTCTCACAAAACGCCTATAGAAACTAGCGAGGCCAAGGAAACTCCTCACTTGTGTGACCGTTTTGGGCTGCGGCCAACTCTCAATAGCTTCAATCTTGGCTTTATCAACTTCAATTCCCTGTGGAGTAACAACATAGCCAAGAAAAGATACACGGTCGGTGCAAAAGGTGCACTTTCCAAGGTTACCAAACAAACGTGCATCACGTAGAGCAATAAAAACAGCACGTAAATGTTCCAAATGTTCCTCCAAAGATTTGCTATAAATCAATATGTCATCAAAGTAAACTACCACAAATCGTCCAATGAAAGCACGTAAAACTTCGTTCATTAACCTCATGAAAGTACTAGGTGCATTAGTTAACCCAAAAGGCATGACTAACCACTCATATAATCAGAACTTAGTTTTAAATGCTGTTTTCCATTCATCTCCCAATTTCATACGAATTTGATGGTAACCACTACGCAAATCAACTTTGGAGAATATTGTAGAGCCACTCAATTCATCAAGCATATCATCTAGCCTAGGAATAGGATGACGATAACGAATAGTAATATTATTAATGCCTCTACAATCAACGCACATACGCAACGTACCATCCTTTTTCGGCACTAAAATGATAGGAACAGCACAAGGACTAAGGGATTCGCGTATATAACCTTTGTCGAGCAGTTCTTGTACTTGACGCATAATCTCCTTCGTCTCCTCTGGATTGGTACGGTATGGTGCACGGTTGGGTAATGATGCACCGGGAATTAAGTCAATTTGATGCTCAATCCCGCGAATAGGTGGTAATCCCGGTGGCACGTCTTGTGGAAAGACGTCGGCGAACTCCTGCAAAATGTTAGTGACAGCAGGAGGCAAAGAGGAAGGCACGTCCTAGAATGAAAATAATGCCTCTTTGCACACAAAAGCATAGCAAACAGATTTGCTAAAATCTAGATCATCAATATCAGATTTGGTGGCAAGTAAACATGCACTTTTCAATTTAATTTCAGAAGCAACACTAGATTGTTTATTATTATTAGGCTGCATTTGTTGCTCAAATTCTTTTGCCACAATCTGATTTTCACTCTTAGTTTTCTCCTGTTTTGCTTTATTAGCTCTATTAATATCATCTTTCAAAATGGAATCAGGAGTCATAGGAAGCAAAGTAATATTTTTATCCTTATGAACAAGAGTATACTGATTGTTTCTACCATGGTGAATAGAACTTTTATCAAATTGCCATGGTCTACCAAGTAATAAGGAACATGCTTGCATCGGTACCACATCACAATCAACATAATCAGCATATGTAGAGATACTAAAATGCACACGAACAGTACGTGTTACCTTAACCTTGCCGCTGTTGTTGAACCATTGGATGTAGTAAGGATGTGGATGTGGTCTTGTGGTGAGAGATAGCTTCTCCACCATCTCGATGCTAGCCAAGTTGTTGCAACTCCCTCCATCTATGATCACGCGAACAGAACGTTCCTTCACAACTCCCTTTGTATGGAACAAATTATGCCTCTGATTTTGCTCAGCTTGTGTAACCTGCACACTCAAAACACGTTGAGCAACTAAACATTCATACCTGTCAGCATCTTCAGGAGCCATGTATTGCGTCTCACGATCAGAATCATCTCCACCGTGTTCGTCACGTGTAATAAGAGCCAAAGTCTCCTCATCATAGTCACTAGCGGACTCATACCCACCATCCTCAGTAACAATCATCACAGGCTTAGATGGGCATTCTCTCGCATAATGACCTCCACCCTTGCAACGTCGACAAATAATATCATGTGTTTGCCCTATTGATGCCATGGATGAAGAAGAGCTCTTTGCAAGCCCAGAAGGTGTGCTCTTGGCAGATAGTGGTGATTGTGCCTGCTTTATTGTATCACGGTTGGAGGTGGCAGCCGACGGAGGCGCCGGTGAAGCAGAACGTGTGGAAGTAGATGATGCACGTGGTGTCCATGAAGAAGGTCGACCTGCAGAAAAGTTAGTCCGCGCCAATGCCTGTCGATCCTGCACTTCACGTTCAGCTTTACAAGCAAGATGGAATAAACGAGTGATATTAGTATACTCCTTATACTCTAGAATCGTCTGAATCTCTCTATTTAATCCACCCATAAAACGTGCAAGCATAGCTTCATTCTCCTCAACAATACCACATCTAATCATGCCAGTTTGTAATTCCTGATAATATTCTTCTACAGAATTTTTTCCCTGTCTTAAGCGCTGCAATTTTTGAAGTAATTCACATTGATAATATGGTGGAACCCAACGAGTACGCATAGCAGTTTTCAAAGCAGCCCAAGTAGCAGGAATGGGATATAATTTACAATGCTCAGACCACCAAACACATGCAAAACTAGTGAATGCACAAACAGCAGCAGGAACACGTCTCTCCTCGGGATATTGTAAACATGTAAATCGTTGTTCAGTTTCTAACTCCCAAGTAAGATATATATCAGGAACATATCTACCCTCAAATGGTGGAATATTCAATTTTAGTTTAGGGAGATGGTCATGATCTCGTACCTGAGGGTGAGCCCTACCATTGCCATTATTTGCATGTGGACGACCTGATGGTTGCTGTGCTGGTGGTGGCACGTAGTTCTGATTTTGATCAACCTCATCCTCGTAATCGCCAGCAAAATCATCCTCCTCCGCATCAGCAGCAGGAGCCATAGAAGTAGCAACAGCAGCACCAACAGTTTGGCCAGGTGCAAGAGGGAGACGGCTCGCTCGGCGGAGGGCTGTTTCACGATGTGTAGGTAGTGGTCGTCGTTGTTGTTGTAGAGGTGCGTTAGGTGCAGCCGGTGGTGGTGGTGGAAGACGCGCGAGCAATTCATTAAACCTGTTATCGAGCTTTGTTTCGAACGTCTTCTCCATGTCATCTATCTTCTCCATGGCCTCTTCAAATCTGTTTAGCACATCCTGCACCTATCCATTCATCATTTGCTGAAATTTATCATGCAACTCCTGATTCGTCATGTTCTCCCAGTCAGTCTCGTCGGCTTGTGATCCTGCCATGGTTAGCAACAATAGAAAACACACAAGAATATGATCCTACAGAATACTAACAAGAGGTGGTGGTGGAGGGTGTCACAAATCCGTCAAGCAAATCTCAAATTCTTACCAGTTCTTACCCAGCAGCAAGCGGTGATCGGCAACCGTTGTAGTCAAAACTCTCAAAAGCTTGGATAGAGCGATTGCCAGGGAGAGTCAAACGCACGACGTAGAGGTATGTGGAGCTGGGAAGGCTTATAGTATGGTAGCAAAAAGGGTCAGCAATAATCAATTCAGAGATGCAAAGTTGAATAAACGCTCAACGACGGTATTGTGCTGGTCCTAGGCTAGACCGTGCTAGAGACGCGAGCCTAGAACACTAACAAAATCACGGCGCTGCGTAAATAAGGGAAAAGCACACTCTGGAACTTTTTTTTCGCTTTTTTTTTGCGCTCCTCTTTTTTTTTGCGCTCCTCTTTTTTTTTGCGAAAAATTACTATAATGGCGAGTGTCTCAAAACTCTTCCCTCGTCAAACTGATAGGATGGGCACGAAAAAATTTTTTTCACTTTTTTTTCGGCAATCAGGGCAGCGACGACGAAAAAGTGCGACAAAAAATCACTATGATGGCACGTGGCTCAAAAGACTCAGAAAAGCCTAAAAATAGGATAGGGAAAAAATATTTTTGCCCGTGAAATTTTTTTTTTCCGAGACCTACGCAGGCAAGGAAACACGAATCGGAATTGAGATTGATCTCAAGAACAAACCTAATATGAGAAGAACTCGGATTGGTGGTGGATATATGGTTACAGATTACAGATTGGTGGTGGTATATGGATACAGATTGGTGGTGGTATATGGATACGGATTGGTGGTGGTATATGGATACGGATTCAGAATGGTGGCGGATAAGCAATGGTGGTAGATGGGCGATGACGATGGTGTGGCGGCGGCGTGACAACTTATGACCAGAACTCGAAACTCTAAAAGACTAGACTCTAAGACCAGCAACTTGACACGACGATGCAACCGCAAATTCAACAAAGCAAAAAACCCTAAAAAAGATTATGCAAAGGCTCAGATTGGTTCAGATATGATGAACTAACCCTAATTTTTTTTGTGGCTTTTTCGTGGACTGTAGGTATGAAGAACAGACTCGATCTAATCTACGAAAAATTGTAAAAATCTCACCGAGCAACCTGGAAATCTGATACCACTTGATAGAGGCAAAGGTGTCCCGATGTTTCGATGAGATGGTGGCTATCGTTTTCTGTGGGAGTCGACCTTGACGATCCGACTACGAACGTGCGAGACGTCGCGCCTTAGCAATCGCTAAACCAACTTCCGAGGGGTTATTGACCACGCCGGAGCACGATCAACCTGACCACGAGGGCCTGTTTCCTGCGAGCAAACGAAGAACAAGCAAGAAACTGAGATTGCAATCTGGATATTGCGAATATAAGATGAAAGCTTTATTGATCAAGGTGGAGTTCTGTGACGTCTTGGTCTGGTCGTTGGACACAAACGAAGTACGCGAAGTTGCAGCTATGGCGAACTTTTAATCTAAAAAAAAGCCAAAGTCTAAACGACGCCCTAAGGGCTGTATATATGGAGGAAGAGAGGGGAATTTCGTGGCCCTTGAGGGTGGGGTCCGAAACCAACCCTAACTCTTGTTTCCCCACACATACGGACTCTAAAAATAGCCTATACTTAAGTATTTCGAAATTACATGGGCCTGGCCCATTAATAAGGTGACGCAGCACCTAGAATAGCCTATGGACGAATATTATGAAGTGGCATCTTGTATATTTCGTCCATGGCTTCATGCACTCCTTATGGCGGCTTCAAAGTCCTGAAATCATCACTTGTAACTCCGTTCTTGATCCCCTTGCGCATGCCATCAACTTCATGCGTGTTCTTGCTCCAATGTTCATCCTTCTCCAAGCTAGGCCCTTCATTTGAAAGCAAAACAAATGTATCCAATTTAGGCAGCATCATAATCTCATGAACATTAGAATCATTACCAAGAAACGAAAGTACCTGGTAATTTAATTGGCGTGCGCGAGCTCTAGTAATTGGTCCAGTATATGTAACAGTAGGGGCTGTGGGTGTAACAATGGTATTGATGTCCTCATCAGAGTACGAGGGTAGACTTGTTCGGGTGCAGGGTGGGCCGGTGGAGCTGCCGCCGCCGGATAATGTGTGGGAGTAGAGGGATGGCCAGCCGCTGTATAGGAAGAGGACGAAAGATTGAACAAAATAAAGAACTACAAATGGATAGGTGGTTGGTACCATATGTCTGTGTACGAGACCTGCTGGGTCCACCTGAGAAGGGGAATATGTTGGCTGGAAGGAGATTCAAAGCACGACAGCCGAGTGAACTAGTTTTTTTAAACGGACAAGTGAACTAGTTACATACATAAGCAAATAGCCACTAAAAAGCAAACAGGTTAATGCGTTCTTAAAAGTAATATTTCGGACAAAATAGATAATTACAACACATAGGCTAATGCATGAAATACTCAGATGATAAAGGTGCTTATAAACAGATAAAGTACAACGTCTAGACCTTCCTGGCACGGTTGATCATGACGTTGCGGCTGTCCGTGTACTCGTCGGTTACGGGAAGCAGACACGCCCTCATGTCCAAGATCCGCATGTACACATCGTAGCATGCGTATGCGTCCTTGGCCGCGTAAGTTATGTAGGCTAGATTTAGAGGTACCTCCCACATGTTCAGGTCCTTGGTATCATTGTCTTCTTTCATGTTGGTGTATCAGGGGTCGATGATGGTCTCGGCGAGGTCAACCACGGAGTCTGGTAGGTGGGAACCCGATGAACGAGTTCAAGCCCGAGGGTGGTCCGATCTTCACATCATAGGATCGAATCAGGAGGGATAACTAGCTGCAAGCAGCCGAGATAACTAGCTTTATACCTGCCAAGGTTGGATGCAACTCGTACGTTGGGGAAGGCTGGCCGAAGCTAAAAGAACTCCAACCCGCTGTCCGAACAATCGCAGAACCACAAACCAGGACTAATCCACACAAAACGGCCGGAACCGTAGAGCACGAACTAGGGGGAACCGGGGGCTCCTTCTCGCGAATCCGAATGAACTCACAAGAGCAAAGGTAGCAAGATCTCTCAGATCTCTCTAGCAGTCTTGCTGCATAAGCTTGTAGCTCAATGGTTTTGACAAAAGGTTTTCTAGAGGATGGGGGAGATGGGGTTTTATAGCAGGGACAACCCCCCTTGGCTAGGTGTGAAAATGGTTTCAAAAGTAAACAGGTTTGCATGGATTTCTTGGGGGAATAAGCAGTCAACTTTGGGAGTTGTTGGAGAGCTCCTCGGAAATTCGCGAAGCCTTGACAGCCTGAACACCTTCCACGAGAATGATTACAACTTTTGACTCATAACTCCAAATGATGTGAGGTTTTTTGCATTGGAAAGATAATTTGATGGAGCTTCTGGTGATGTACCCCTACGGCCCCGTCTCTCCACCATATGGGTGTGTCACAAAGAAACATCAGAGGTAAAATCTGACAGCATCAGCTTCACTTGAAACTTGTTTTCTCCAAACTTTTTCCTCCAAAGAGGTTGCTCCAAAATCTCATAGGTTGTTGGATTTCTTCCATGTGATACCTAAGTTCAACCAACGACAATGGAGATGAAAGTGCAGCCATTTGGTCAAGATTGTGGTATGAACTTAAGTTAGCGTTCACCTGGCCATGTGTTTGCTTGATTCGGCTTAGTAATTCGTTCCAACTAAATTTTGCACTTTTCTGAAATGTCATGTATGATGTACCCATGTGCCCATCATCCTCCCTCCCTTGATGAAGAGTCGTCCTCGACTCTTAGAATTGTGTTTCACATGATCATGTATTTGTCCAGGGATGATTGGTGTTGTTTCAATGATCGAGATGTCCTCATCATCCCCCCTCTCTTGAAAAGGAGTCGTCCTCGACTCTACCTGGTCATCACACAAAAGAAAGCATGGAAATACCAAATCATAATGCAAAGGTTTCATGATATAGAGATTTTTAGTTTTCAACTTTTCTATCTTATGGACGATGCCAACATGATGTTTTGTTCGACTTAGGAGTTCCTTCCAGCAAACATTTCCATGGAGCACAAATATATAACCAACCATGAGTATGTCCATATCATCCTCCCTATCTTGGAGAAAAGTCATCCTCGACTTCACTCGATCTACAAAATTGTAGCACGAGGACACTACAAAATAACTAGGGAAAGAAAAAGTTGAACATTTTTGCGTTGATCTCAAGTTTGCCAACTCCTTTGTTTTGTCTTCAAGGTGGAAAACATTATATTGATGGATTAATGGCATGCTAAGGGATGTTCCCAATAATTTTTCTCTTATTTCGTTTCGCCAATGTTTCAAGAGTTCATATGTGCATACCTCGGGGTCCATCAAAATGGAAGATCCTTTTTGTTTTACCTCATTGAGTACTTGAATGCCTTTCTGAAAATCAATCTTCACACACGCACCTTGTGTAGTGGTAATCCATGTCCTCCATATTTGTTCTTGGATCTCAATCTCCCATCGTTGTAAGAGAGCTGATAGGTATTTCTTTTGCACCTGCACATATTGCAAAGAAAGAGAACTTTGTGAAAGGTTAGTTATTGAATGTTCCTCTCTCTTTTCATTTGGTGGACTACTAATTTCCCATGGTGGTGGATCACTCAGCTTGCTATTCTCTTGTTGAAAAATCTCAACCTCACATTTGGTGGACTCATATAACTCAGTTATCCTCTCACTCTTATTGTGTGGTATATTGGGTTGTGGATCGCTTATCTCTCTAATGATCTTGCATTTTGTGGACTCACGCAACTCATTAATTCTCTCTCCCTGAATGTGTGGTTTATCTAGGTGGAGATCTTGCATTTCTCTAATCTCATGATGAACAATCTGATCCTCACATTTTGTGGACTCACTCACCTCACTTTCCTTATCACTCTCAATATATGGAAATGTGGAAAGTGGACACTCTTCCTCACATTTTGTGACATCACTCAATTTATTTTTCTTTTCACTCTCAAGTGGTGGGATTTTTGAAAGTGTACACTCTTCCTCACTTTTGGTGGAGCCACTCAACTTGCTTTTCTTATCACTCTTAAGTTGTGGGATTTTGGATTGTGGGCTCTCTTCCTTAGATGGAATTTGTGGCACATGTTTCCTGGATGTTGGGACAGTGGTGGTGGCTGAGATGCGAACATCAGGAGTGAGCTTCTTAGATGAACATGGGCTATGAATCACCGGAGTTGGTTCATCAACCATGGTCCTGCTTTGCGGTGGGTCGTCGGTGTGACGATGGGTGACATAACTCTGTCGTCGGCCATGACATCTTTGCTGCGATTCATGAATAGCAGCAACACACCTCAGGTCAGAAGTAGCTTGCCCTCGAGCGTGCCATCCTTGCCGCACTTCTTGAGTAGTAGTGACATGCCCACGAGCAACAGTATCATGCCCTCGAGCATGCCCTCTTTGTTGCACTTCATGAGAAACAGGGTATAGTCGGTGTCGAACCCCGTCACCACTTGCTCGAAGACGCTCGTTAAGCCTCCTTTAATATTCTTGAACAATGTTCCGTAATTCCAGAAACTCAGCACGTGTGACCGGGGCGTCTTTTTCCCCTTGATTTTGTACATGAACACTCGATGCAAATCCTGCCATGTTAGTAAGGCCAAAAGTGGAATAGGATAATTTTGTCGAATCACACAACCTCACCTCTTACTCACCAAAGTTCTTATGAGTTCACATTAGATTGTGCTTCTCCCGGATGTGTTAAAGCGATTGAAAGACAGGGATCAAAGAATTAGCTTCGGTTTTTGGTGGAGCTCGGTGGGGTAAACAAAAAGGGGCTTGTGCTGAAATCAAGTTGATGCAAACCAAGAAAAATATGTGGATGGGTCTGCTGCACCTTTGCACCAAGATTGTAAAAACACAACACACAAGCTTCTGAAAATTTTCTATCCAGCTGAAACTTTTGGATCTTACATAACACTTTTCTTTTTCTCTCTTGACTTTCTTTCCACTCTTTTTTTACTCTCTTTTTTTGATTCTTTTTTTGCCTCTCTTTTTTTCTCTCTTTTTCCAAAGCACAACAACCAAATCTGAAAGCAATTATGAAGATGAACTTGGTGCAGATCTAAAAGATGAAGAACATGCAAGGTATGCAACAACAAGATCTCAGCACCAACAAGGCTTGAATTTATTTTTGGTGGGGCTTTGGACTTCTAGGACAGAAAATATAGCATGAAAAACACTCGATCTAAAGGGATGATAGCAACATAAACTTGGAAAACAAATCCTACCGTGTCAACGAAAGCTCTGATGCCAGATGATAGGTGGGAACCCGATGAACGAGTTCACGCCCGAGGGTGGCCCGATCTTCACATCGTAGGATCGAATCAGGAGGGTACCCGCTGTAAGCAGCCGAGATAACTAGCTTTATACCTACCAAGGTTGGATGCAACCCGTACGTTGGGGAAGGCTGGCCGAAGCTACAAGAACTCCAACCCGTTGTTCGAACAATTGCAGAACCACAAACCGGGACTAATCCACACAAAACGGCCGGAACCATAGAGCACGAACTAGGGGGAACCAGAGGCTCCTTCTCGCGAATTCGAATGAACTCACAAGAGCAAAGGTAGCAAGATCTCTCGGATCTCTCTAGCAGTCTTGCTACATAAGCTTGTAGCTAAATGGTTTTGACAAAAGGTTTTCTAGAGGATGGGGGAGATGGGGTTTTATAGCAGGGACAACCCCCCTTGGCTAGGTGTGAAAATGGTTTCAAAAGTAAACAGGTTTGCATGGCTTTCTTGGGGGAATAAGCAGTCAACTTTGGGAGTTGTTGGAGAGCTCCTCGGAAATTCGCGAAGCCTTGACAGCCTGAACACCTTCCACGAGAATGACTACAACTTTTGACTCACATCTCCAAATGATGTGAGGTTTTTGCGTTGGAAAGATAATTTGATGGAGCTTCTGGTGATGTACCCCTATGGCCCCGTCTCTCCACCATATGGGTGTGGCACAAAGAAACATCAGAGGTAAAATCTGATAGCATCAGCTTCACTTGAAACTTGTTTTCTCCAAACTTTTTCCTCCAAAGCGGTTGCTCCGAAAACTCATAGGTTGTTGGATTTCTTCCATGTGATACCTAAGTTCAACCAACGACAATGGAGATGAAAGTGCAGCCATTTGGTCAAGATTGTGGTATGAACTTAAGTTAGCGTTCACCTGGCCATGTGTTTCCTTGATTCGGCTTAGTAATTCTTTCCAGCTAAATTGTGCACTTTTCTGAAATGTCATGTATGATGTACCCATGTGCCCATCAGAGTCCTTCTCCTACCCATTGCCGATGATCTTGTATTGCTTCTGGATGTCGACAAGCTTGTTGCACCAGATGGCCGAATCGTCGCGTTCTTCCTTCTCTCCACCGTAGCGAAGGTGCAGTCGGCGCTGCCGATGAAACGAGCGAATGCTCCAGAACCTTTGATGGCCCTACAACAGTGGTAGATGAGAACCTCGTCCCGCACACATACCTGGGCGACGGCGATCCGCTAGTCCCTGTCAGGAGACGAATGGATGGGCACAAGGTCTAAGTCCTGCGACCTTGTGCTTTCTCGTCCTGTTGGTACTTCTTGAACTCGGCGAGGCAGGGCTTCACCGAGTCCGGATCGTTGGTGTACATCACATTCAACTTGGTGTAGCCATAGGAATGAACGACGAACTCAAACGGGAACTCCTTGCTGAAGTCCATATCCAGCAGGCTCACCCCTCGGATCGCCATTGGAGTCTCTTCGAGTGAATGAGTGGGTAGGCGGCGGCATCAGTTCGTTTTTCAGCTCTTGGGGAACTGGATTCAACAGTAAACTGGGTGTGTACAGGCGACAACAGTTACTACCCATCCCTCGCCTGCTGCACGCTAGGCAGAAGATGCACCCTCGGCGCATTCAAATGCCTCCATAAAGAAACCTACTTCGGCCACACGTCGGTTCACGAGCGGGTCTGTATTGGCACATTCACACAGATAATACTACCAAGTTTGAATTGTTTGTTATGGTTGTTGTCCTCTGTATCATCATGCCGTGCTTCCCAGCTTGAAAGATTCAGAACCAACAAATAAGATCCAAATAATAAGTACAACAAAGATGCCTACACATCTCATTGATTCCTAGCTTGCAAAATTCATAACCAACAAATATGATTCAAATCATAAGTACAACAAATATGCCTACACATCTCATTGATTCCCAGCTTGCAAGATTCAGAACCAACCCATTAGAGCCTTTTGATAAAGTGAATATCGGGATTAAATCCATATTTGCTAGCCGTGTCATACAACCGAAGAACTTGGTGAATGCTCTTGACCGTCACAACATCTGTAGTTGAGTATTACTGTTTGCACAACACAAATAAGAAGAGCCTGATTACTATAATTGTGGCACTTCTTGAACTTAACCTGCAGCTCCACTCAGATGAGGCCTGCTTGGACTTCCATGATTCAATTCATGCACCTTTTTCTGCAGTTCACCTGAAATGAAGCAAAGATTGTATCATTCAGCTAGCAAGAAGTACTTGCTCTCGTGAGCTGGTGGGTTCTTTAGTAGTTGCAGTAAAATTGAGGAACATTAAGGTTGGTTGTCCTGCTCATGTAAGGTGCAACTATAATTTGCTAATCCTTTTGTGCAGTTCCACTAAAATAAAGTGCCATTGTGGTGACAGTGACGGCTCATCTTGAAAAGGCTAATAAAATGTTGCATGAGATTACCAGCAGAATTTGACGGAGATTTTGGAAACTCCAATCACCATTTTGTGCAGTTCCAACAAAATTGAGAGATGTTGCCCACATGGCATTTTAGTTGAACTGCACAAGACACTCATTCCAAAAAAAGAGTGTTTTGTGCAGTTCACCAAAAGGTCACAATAGCAACAAGGTGAAATGGATATCCCTATCTGCACAAAAAGATAGAAAGTAAACAATTGTTGTTCAATAAGAATATATGAAACATACACGAAATGAAAAGAAGCATCTAAATTATGTTCATGGCAATCACACAAGGACAGTAGAAATTTTAAAACGTCAGCAATGCTTCATGTTACCAGAAGCATTACGATCAACAATGACATTCGTCAAATATGGGATTACTTTAATGGTGGCATTGCTTGTTTACCAGATACAGTAAATCAACAGCAGCTAAAGAGTTGGTTTAAGGGCATGGGACCGTGGGGACACCAGGACACTCAGCAGCGTAAAGGAGAAACTTACTTATCATACTGGGGAAAACAGCAGGAGTACCATTTGTAACACAGTTTAATTGCATCATATCACTGGAGGCATTATATTAACAATAACACTGGTTAGACATGTCCCTAAGGTAACAGTGTGATCGCTTCATTTTACATGCGCCCTTACATTAACAACAACAAAAGGTTGGTATAAGGACATGCGATAGTGGACGCATCAGCACAATATACCTACAAGGAGGCATAAAGTGGTGATGCCGAGTTTGTTCATGCTCTGTGAGGGCAGCAAATCTAATCCTGGAGACCTTTTACTATGTGAGGGCAGCAAATCTAATCCTGGAGACCTTTTACTATGTGAGGGCGGCAAATCTAATCCTGGAGACCTTTTACTATGTGAGGGCAGCAAATCTAATCCTGGAGACCTTATACAATGTGAGGGCAGCAATTCTAATCCTAGAGACCTTTTACTATGTGAGGGCCGCAAATCTAATCCTGGAGACCTTTTACTATGTGAGGGCAGCAATTCTAATCCTGGAGACCTTTTACTATGTGAGGGCAACAAGTCTAATCCTGGACATACTCTGTTGACTTGTCCACGAGCCGCCACTTTCTATCTTTTTTCAACCAATAATAGTTCTATTCCTTATCCGGTTTGTACTGCGTTTTCCCATTGTTTCCCTTTTCAACCAAGAGACCGGTTGGGTATCCGGTCTCTACTACTTTCACCATATTATTTCCTCTTTGAACCAAGTCCTCGATTCATGCTACAACTTTCCCCCTTTCTTCGTTGTTTGAACCAAGTCCTAGATTCGAATGCATGAAGTAGCTTTACCTCTAATAATACTAAAAAATTAGATGGCTTTGGAAGAGCTGATGGGAGTCGAAAAAGATGCACATGCAGACACGTGGGGGGCTGGGGCAATAGAGCAAGGCCGCTTTTGAAGAACTTATACCTGAGGGTCGTTGGGATGTCGGCAGCGGCAGGTCGGATCTGCGCACAATACGACATGGAGGAAGAAGGGTCGGAGGACCTCCCAAGCCGGCGTTGTGTCGGAGAGAACGGCACGGGCAAAGGATCGGTCCCCTCCGGCAGTTGTGGGTTTCCTCCCTCGCCGGTGATGACCGCGTGAACAATGCACCTAGTCCTCTACACACACCAGCCAAAGGGATCCGGACGGATCTGTGACCAGCGGTGAGCAGAGAGAAAATGTCGCTACCGCTGTCTTGTTTAGATCTTAGGACGAGAGAATAAAGAGAGCCCCTAGTAAAGCAAGCGCTCAGACCCCAACGTACATATATAGTGGAGTGATTATCTTTTTATCTCCACAACAAGCGTTTCAATTCGTGTACGTGGCATTAAAGAAAAGAAACTCTCTATTTACTACTACTACCTCCGTCCTGGTTTATAGGTCACCTTTGTAGTTCGTGCCAAATTTTGACCAAATATTTAGCTAACAAAATGTTAATGCATGTCAACAAAAATTATATCGTTGGATTCGTATTTCAACATAGTTATCAATGATATAATTTTTGTTAACATGCATGAACGTTTTGTTTGTTCAATCTATAGTCAAAATTTGACACAATATACAATGGGGACCAATAAACTGTAACACCCTCGACGCGACTATATCTCCCACGTGTCGAGGCACGACTTAGAGGCATAATCGCATTGAAGGCATATGTCGCAAGTTAGGCAATCTTCACAACATCCCATGTAATATATAGATAATAAAAGGGGAGATAACATAGTTGGCTTACACTCGCCACGTCAATCAAGTACAAAAATAACATTACATCATCCAAACACTCATGGCCCGACTACGGCGCCAAAATAAAAGATAACCCAACATGCGACACGGTCCCGATCACCGCCAACTGGGCACCACTACTGATCATCAGGAAAGGAAACATAGTATCGTTGAGAGTCCTCGTCGAACTCCCACTTGAGCTCAAGCGCGTCACCTGGAGCGGAATCATCAGGCCCTGCATCTGGTGTAATAGTAATCTATGAGCCATAGGGATTCAGCAATCTCGCACCCTCGCGATCAAGACTATTTAAGCTTATAGGTAAGGCAAGGTAAATATGTGGAGCTGCAGCAAGCGACTAGCAAATATGGTGGCTATCCTGTTCACAAAAGAGAGCGAGAAGAGGATGCAAAGCGCGAGCGAGAAACTAGAGGGCAACCTGCGCAAGCATTACTCCAACACCGTGTCCACTTCCCGGACTCCGCCGAGAAGAGGCCATCACGGTAACACACTCAGTTGATTCATTTTAATTAAGTTAAGGTTCAAGTTATCTACAACTGGACATTAACAAATTCCCATCTGCCCATAACCGCGGGCACGGATTTCGAAAGTTCAAATCCCTGCAGGGGAGTCCCAACTTAGCCCATGACAAGCTCTCACGGTCAACGAAGGAATAGACCTCCTCCCGAGACGTTCCGATCAGACTCGGTACCTCGGTTCTTCAAGACACTTCGACAGGTTAAAACAAGACCAGCAACACCGCCCGAATGTGCCGACAAATCCCGATAGGAGCTGCACATATCTCGTTCTTAGGGCACACTCAGATTGTCTAAACTTCCGGTAGGCCAGCCCAGAGTTGCCCCTGGTAGCCACCGGCGGCTGACGAGATGGACCAACACTCAGAGGAGCACTGGCCCGGGGGGGGGGTTTAAATAAGATGACCCTCGGGCTCCGGAAACCCAAGGAAAAAAGAGGCTAGGTGGCAAATGGTAAAACCAAGGTTGGGCATTGCTGGAAAAGCTTTAATCAAGGCGAACTATCAAGGGGTTCCCATTATAACCCAACCGCGTAAGGAACGCAAAATCCGGGAACATAACACCGATATGACGGAAACTAGGGCGGCAAGAGTGGAACAAAACACTAGGCGAGAGGCCGAGCCTTCCACCCTTTACCAAGTATATAGATGCATTAAGATAACATGGCAATATAATGATATCCCAACAAGTAAATAATGTTCCAACAAGGAACGGTCTACAATCTTCACCTGCAACTCGCAACGCTATAAGAGGGGCTGAGCAAAGCAGTAACATAGCCAATCAACAGTTTGCTAGGACATGGTGGGTTAGAGGTTTGACATGGCAACTTGGGAGGCTTGAAAGCAAGTGGTAGGCATCGTAGCATTGGCATAGCAAAAGAGCGAGCATCTAGCAAAGCAAAGATAGTAGTGATTTTGAGGGTATGATCATCTTGCCTGCAAAGTTGTCAGAGTTGACTGGATCCTCGAAAGCAAACTCAACGGGCTCCTCGTTAGCGAACTTGTCTCCTGGCTCTACCCAAACAAGACAAACAAGCAAGAAGGACACAATCAACCACGTGCAAAGCTCAAGCAATATGATGCAAGGATGGTATGCTACGCGGGATGCGATGCGGGATGCATATGCAAGATTTGACAAGGGAGGCATGAACCTGGCCTCAACATGGGAATCCAAGTGTTCCACTGGAAAGATGAGATGAAATCGCTTGAAAACGATATAAAGAACGCCGGAATCGGAGTTACGGTTTCGAAATGGGAAGCAATTCAAATATGACCACGTTCTGCGATTTACAGCAAGTAGCCATCTAAATGCAACAAGATGAACATGCTACAGCACTCAAACATGGCAACAAAATACATGGCAGGGATGCATTCAAGATGCTTAACAAAAGTCAAGCACTGAGCTACGGCTAATTCATCCATTAACAGGGTCAAACAAGCATGGCAAAAATGCATATGGTAAACAGATTTCAGACTTGGTGAAATTAACACTTGTCTGGAATTTCAGATCAGATAGCACTCTTCGGAGCAACAAAACTACATGCTACAGGACCTGAACATGGCAAAGTAAAGCATGGCATAGAGCTACTCAAAGATATTAACAAAAGTCCCTTAGTGACCTTGAGCCAAAAGGGATCATAAAATACATTTGCAAGCATGTGAACATGGCAAAAACATAGTCAGCTCATAGACTTAGTGAAAACTGGAGCATGCTGAAACAGATATCAAGTAGGCATGTTTACGAGCTCGATGCACTCACTACGGAGCAAGTCATGACAATCTAAGCATACACCCATCAAGAATACACAAAATACAAGCTAGACATGGCAAGAAAAATAGCATAGCATGCACGGATCAACTACAACATCATCGGCAAAATCGCTAACAAGTAGACAATCTGCCCAGATTCACGAAATGACAAAAGTAGAGCTCGATTGACTCAAGCTAGGGTGCTCCATAATTGCAAACAAAGACATGGATACATAGAGCACTACAAGATTAACAAAACATCCTTACTGATCATCCTCAAAAGAGGCACGGATCACTAGGAAACAACATGAACATATGGCATCATGAGAAAAACAGATCAAGGACTTAGTGGAAATGCTAAGTCCCTGAAATCAGCATTACCAAGTGCCTCACTTTGCAAGCTTGTGCTAGTCACCACACACATCACAAAAATACATGAGTTGCACCTCTGGAAAGATGGCAAAACCCTTAACAAAACATATGTAGGGCTCATGGGCATATCATGCACACAATAATCATGGCAAAAATGACAAATATCTAAATGGAGCAGCAGATCTGACAATTATCTCAAGTAGCACTCTTCTAGCAGCATTTAGGGCATCAAGATGAACTCAAATGAAAATGATGCAATGGAATGAAATGATGTACTCTCTGAGTCGAATATTTTGATATGCTATATGCCCAAAACGGAGTTACGGATGCAAAGTTATAGCATGATGAACAGGGCAACATGAGCTAGGGTTAGGGATAAAAAGTCAACCGAGGGGGCAAAACTCAGATCTGGATCCGGCCTTGCACGCAGCCCGAGGTTCGCCGGATCCGAGCTCTTGCTCGCCGGAAGCGTCGTGGATCGCCGGACGGGGGTCGCCGGACGGTGGAGAGGACGCCGTGGCGGTGAGGAGGCGATTCCGGCGTGGTGGCGGGCGCGGACGGCGTGGGTCGCCGGCGTGGGAGGACCGGAGCGGCGCCGGCGGGCTCGGGCAAGGAGGTCGCCGGCCGGCGCGGAAGAAGGCGGCGGCGAGGAGGCGGCTTGTTGGGGCGGCGCGGACCCGGGCGCACGTCCCTGCGGCCGGCGGCGAAGGCGGATGGGCCCGGGGGCTCCCCGCGGGCCTCGGCGGGCCTCGGTGGCGAAGTGGGGCTCGGCGCCCACGTGGGGCTTGCTGATAGGTCCGGCGGAGCGGGCGCACGCGTCCGGTTGCGGCCGGACGTGTCCGATGGCGGCGGAGCTGATTTTTAGGGTTAGGGAGAGAGGAGATCCGGGAATTTCGAGGAGGGGTCTATATATAGAGGTGGAGGGAGCTAGGAGAGTCCAAATGAGGTGCGGTTTTCGGCCACGCGATCGTGATCGAACGCTCTAGATGATGGAGAAGGTTTTGGTGGGTTTTGGGCCAACTTGGAGGGGTTTTGGGCTGCAACACACACGAGGCCTTTTCGGTCCCTCGGTTAACCGTTGGAGCATCAAACAAAGTCCAAATGGTACGAAACTTGACAGGCGGTCTACCGGTAGTAAACCAAGGCCGCTTGGCAAGTCTCGGTCCAATCCGGAAATGTTTAATCCCCACACACGAAAAAAAGGTAGAAATGACCACCGGAGGAGAACGGAGCGCCGGAATGCAAAACGGACAACGGGGAAAATGCTCGGATGCATGAGATGAACACGTATGCAAATGCAATGCACATGATGACATGATATGAGATGCATGACAATGACAACAACACACGGAGACAAAGACCCGAACCCGAGAAAATAAAATAACTTAATGCCGGAAACGGCAAGAGTTGGAATACATATTGGGAAAGTCACATCCGGGGTGTTACAACACTCCACCACTACGAAAGGATCTCGTCCCGAGATCTAGGACTGAAAGAACACCGGGAACTCAGAACGGAGGTGATCCTCGCGTTCCCAGGTAGCTTCACGGTCGGAATGGTGTGACCACTTGACTTTGAGGAATTTGATTGACTTGTTGCGAGTCTTGTGTTCAGTCTCTTCAAGAATAGCAACTGGGTGCTCACGATAAGAGAGATCTTCTTGGAGCTCAATGTCCTCGAAGTTGACGGTGCCGTCAGGAGTCTTGAAGCACTTTCGGAGCTAAGAGACATGGAACACATCATGAACATTTGCAAAGTTTGAAGGAAGCTCGAGTTGATAGGCGAGATCGCCTCTCTTGCTGACAATCTTGAAAGGTCCCACGTATCTGGGGGAAAGCTTCCCTTTGATACCAAAGCGACGAGTACCTTTCATTGGAGAGACGCGGAGGTAAACATGATCTCCGATCTCGAAAGCCAAATCACGTTGCTTACTATCATAGTAGCCCTTCTGGCGGGAATGGGCTGCTTTGAGGTTATCTCGAATGACTTTACACATTTCCTCTTCCTCTGTGATTAAGTCATTACCCAAAAGCTGACGTTCACCGGTTTCAGACCAGTTGAGAGGGGTACGGCACTTCCTTCCATATAGAATTTCAAATGGGGCCTTACCCGAACTTGCTTGAAAACTGTTGTTGTAGGAGAATTCAGCATAAGGAAGACAACCCTCCGACTTCATGCCGAAGGAGATCACACAAGCCCTGAGCATATCTTCAAGAATCCGGTTGACACGCTCGACTTGACCGCTAGTTTGAGGATGGAAAGCTGTGCTGAAGCGGATGTTGGTGCCCATGGCCTTCTGAAAAGAATCCCAAAACTTGGAGGTAAAGATGCTGCCACGGTCTGAAGAGATCACTTGTGGAATACCATGCAAAGAGACAATTCGAGAGGTATAGAGTTCCGCCAATTGAGCTGCAGTGGTCGACTCTTTGATAGGCAGAAAGTGAGCCACTTTGGTGAGTTTGTCAATGACAACGAATATAGCATCATTGCCACGCTTGGACTTCGGAAACCCAGTCACGAAGTCCATCTCAATGTGGTCAAACTTCCATTCTGGAATGGCAAGAGGTTGGAGGAGACCCGCTGGCCTTTGGTGTTCTGCCTTCACTCTTCTGCAGACATCACATTCATTCACGAATTGAGCGATCTCACGCTTCATTCGAGTCCACCAATAAGCCTGCTTGAGGTCCTGATACATCTTCATGCTCCCAGGGTGGATGGAGAGGAGATAATTGTGAGCCTCGTTCATGATCACTTTACGAAGGTCACCTTTGGGTACAACAATATGAACCTCGAAGAAGAGAGTATCCTTGTCATCAAGGCAGTAGCACTTGTACCAATCTTCACCTTTTTCACCATAGCATCAAGAAGCTGGGCTTGGCGAATCTAGTCTTCCAAGGTAGGAGAGACTTGAAGGTTGGCGAGGAAACCTTGAGGAACAACTTGCAGATTAAGTTTGCGGAAAGCTTCACAAAGCTCGGGTTGATAAGGCTTGAGAATCAGACGGTTGCAATAAGCTTTCCTGCTCAATGCGTCAGCAATCACATTGGCCTTGCCTGGAGTATACTCGATACTCGGATTATACTCTTGAATCATTTCGACCCATCGAGTTTGCCTGAGGTTGAGATTAGGCTGAGTGAAAATGTACTTGAGACTCTTGTGATCAGTGAAAATGTCCACTTTTCTTCCCAATAAGAGATGTCTCCAAGTCAAAAGAGCATGCACAACTGCCACCAACTCGAGATCATGAGTGGGGTAGTTCTTCTCATTAGGCTTCAACTGGCGAGAGGTATAAGCAACAACTTTCTTCTCTTGCATCAACACCGCGCCAAGACCTTGGAGAGAGGTATCACAAAAGACCTCGTACGGCTTGGATTCATCAGGCGGAGTCAGAACTGGAGCAGTGATCAATTTCTCTTTCAAAGTGTTGAAAGCAATGTCACACTCCGGAGACCAAACGTACTTGACGTGCTTCTGGAGAAGATTTGAGAGAGGCTTCGCGATCTTAGAAAAGTTTTCAATGAATCTTCGGCAATAGCTTGCGAGACCGAGGAAGCTACGGAGTTGCTTCACGTTCTGAGGAGGTTCCCAATTCACAATTGCAGACACCTTCTCAAGATTCACGGCAATGCCCTTGGCAGAGATGATATGACCAAGATAAAGAACCTCATCGAGCCAAAATTCGCACTTGGAGAACTTGGCGTAGAACTGGTGTTCCCTCAGCTTATCGAGTACCAAACGCAAGTGCTTGGCATGATCTTCCTTGTTCTTCGAGAAAACCAGAATGTCGTCGAGATAGACCAAAACGAAGTCATTGGTGTAGGCGTTGAATATGAAGTTCATCATGCGAGAGAACGTCGGAGGAGCGTTGACAAGGCCAAAAGACACGACAGTGTATTCATATGACCCATAGCTTGTCCTGAAAGCCGTCTTGGGAATATCTTGTTCACGGATTCGAATCTGATGATAACCCATACGGAGATCAAGCTTGGAGAATACTTAGGCGCCTTTGAGTTGTTCGAACAGCTCGTTGATGTTGGGAAGTGGGTATTTGTTCTTGATGGTCTTCTTGTTCAATGGACAGTAATCAACACAAAGCCGGTCTGTTCCATCCTTCTTCTTCAAAAAAAGAACACCACAACCCCACGGAGAAGAACTAGGCCGGATGAGACCCATTCTCTCTTGAATATCGAGTTGCTTCTTCAGCTCCTTGAACTCTTCAGGTCCGAGCTTGTAAGGACGCTTGCACACAGGTTCTGTGCCAGGCTCAAGATCGATGACGAATTCAACTGGCCGGTGCGGAGGCATTCCTCGAAGCTCTTCTGGAAAGACGTCTTGATATTCGCAAACGACTGGAATTTGCGAGATGGCATCGAGTTCACCCTTCTCATTGAGAGAAAACAGACGGATAGTATCATCACGAGCGGCAAAGACAATTACATCCTCAGACGAATGACTCAATTGAATCTGCCTTGCAGCACAATCAAGATGTGCCTTGTGCTTAGAAAGCCAATCCATTCCGAGAATAAGATCAATATCCGAGTTACCAAGAACCATAGGAGAAGAAAGGAACTTGTAGTCGCCCAAGGTGATAGTAACGTCCGGAGCCATGGAGTTAGCATGCATGCGCCTACCGGGAGAGACAACTGCTAATGGACTAGAAAAAATTTGCAAAGCCAAACCATGCTTAGATGAAAACGGTCTCGAGATGAAACAATGCGATGCACCCGTGTCAAAAAGAACTTTTGCAGGGACATCGTTAACTGGAAGGTTACCCATGATGACATCTGACGAATCCTCTGCCTGAGCTGCATTCATCAAGTTGACCTTGGCGTGCTTGGGGTTATGCTTGACCACAGCTGTACTTGCCGATCTCATAGGAGGAGGAGGAGGAAGACGCCTCTGGTTGAAGCATTTGTTGGCATAGTGACCCTTCTGTTGGCACTTGTTGCACGTGACCTCTGAAAGCCGACGGCGATACGGAGCACTCGATCTTGGAGCTTGAGACGAAGTCTTGTTCTGAAAGCCAGGGTTGGGTGGGTGGGAACATCCACTGCCACCTTTGCTCTTCTGCTGATACGGCTGACGAAACGGAGGAGGAGGAAGCCAATACTTCTGCTGCTTGGCCACTTGAGTAGAGGAAGAAGGAGTAGTGTCTCTGACTCGCTTCTTGGAAGCATCACACCTCAGTTGAGCGGCCTCTTGCTTCAATGCCATGTTGTAGAACTCATCGTACCTCAAGGGCTCAAAGAGGACAAGAGCTAGCTGAATTTCTTCTCTGAGACCACCCCTGAACTGGTATATCATGCTCTTCTCATCAGGGACGTCCTGCTTGGCAAAGCGGGCGAGCTTCTGAAACAACTTGTTGTAGTCATAGACAGACAAAGAGCCTTGCTTCAAGTTGCGGAATTCCTCACGCTTGCTTTCAACCACGCTCTGAGGGATATGGTGAGCTCTGAAATCTTGACGGAATTCATCCCGAGTGATCACACGTCCACCTCTGGAATCCTTGTACTGCTGGAACCATTCTGCAGCTTGATCTTTGAGTTGGAAGGAAGCGAACTTGACAAAGTCCTCAGGCCTGACATTACTGCACTCGAAATGCTTGCACAGATCCACGAGCCAATCGTCAGCATCGGTTGCCTCAACACAATTGCTGAAATTCTTTGGCCCGTTAGCAAGGAACTGGTTAAGTGTAGCAAAGTGATTCTGATTGTTGCCTTCGTTCCCTTTGTTGCCTTGATTGCGCTCTTGAAGAATTTGCATGATCAACTGTGTGTTTGCATTGGTTGCGGCCATCACAGCTTGCCATGCCTCCGGAGGAGGGGGAGGTGGTGGCGGATCCTGATTCTGATTCTGATTGGTGATCTTAGCGGGAGCCATCCTGAAGAGGTTGACCACCGTTAGCACATTGACAGATAAAATGAAGCTGAATCCAACGGAATGAAAATTGCAACATATAGTCTTCACATCCGAACAAAATGAACGAATGCATTCCTCTTGAAATGGTCACATATCCATAAATTGAGAAGCCACGTAGAATTTAGGTAGAGAAATAAATCAATAAGGTACGGATCAAGAACGAATACTCGGTAAGAAATCCCAATCTCAAACCAAATATCCGTGGAAGAAGAAACTAGAGCTACAAGAATTCCCACCTATGAAACTCCCGAACCTTTCCGGTTATGCAATCAGGTGTTGGGGATACAGGGGAAGCATAATATCTCACCCAAATCTAGCAAATCCTACATCTAGCTGTATCCATCCTTCAACACATCACAGAGAAAAAACTTCAGAAACCATCTACCTCAACCTTTGAAAAGCATCCGTTATACAAGTTATGGCGATACTCCCGAACTCCCGCCCCAGTACTGGGTGGCGTCGAGGTTATCTCACCAACGAACTGCGTAAAAGAGATTTTCGATGTTGGCGTACTAGACTCAGGTATTCCAGAACTGCAACGATAAAATTATGACGACAACACCTCAGAGCGATGAGGAGACTGGGAAGTAAAAAGAATTCCTAAACTCTCCGATATATAATTCCTAAATGACTCAAAACATTTTTCTAGACACAACTCGGCCGCTAATAACGATCAAGCAATGGGGCTCCTAAGGTCGGGGAAGGCTCTGATTACCAACTTGTAACACCCTCGATGCGACTATATCTCCCACGTGTCGAGGCACAACTTAGAGACATAATCGCATTGAAGGCATATATCGCAAGTTAGGCAATCTTCACAACATCCCATGTAATATATAGATAATAAAAGGGGAGATAACATAGTTGGCTTACACTCGCCACGTCAATCAAGTGCAAAAATAACATTACATCATCCAAACACTCATGGCTCGACTACGACACCAAAATAAAAGATAACCCAACATGCGACACGGTCCCGATCACCCCCAACTGGGCACCACTACTGATCATCAGGAAAGGAAACATAGTATCATTGAGAGTCCTGGTCGAACTCCCACTTGAGCTCAAGCGCGTCACCTGGAGCGGAATCATCAGGCCCTGCATCTGGTGTAATAGTAATCTGTGAGCCACAGGGACTCAGCAATCTCGCACCCTCGCGACCAAGACTATTTAAGCTTATAGGTAAGGCAAGGTAAATATGTGGAGCTGCAGCAAGCGACTAGCAAATATGGTGGCTATCATGTTTGCAAAAGAGAGCGAGAAGAGGATGCAAAGTGCGAGCGAGAAACTAGAGGGCAACCTGCGCAAGCATTACTCCAACACCGTGTCCACTTCCCGGACTCCGCCGAGAAGAGGCCATCATGGTAACACACTCAGTTGATTCATTTTAATTGATAGAGGCTAAGGTGTCCCGATGTTTCGATGAGATGGTGGCTATCGTTTTCTGTGGGAGTCGACCTTGACGATCCGACTACGAACGTGCGAGACGTCGCGCCTTAGCAATCGCTAAACCAACTTCCGAGGGTTATTGACCACGCCGGAGCACGATCAACCTGACCACGAGGGTCTGTTTCCTGCGAGCAAACGAAGAACAAGCAAGAAACTGAGATTGCAATCGGGATATTGCGAATATAAGATGAAAGCTTTATTGATCAAGGTGGGGTTCTATGACGTCTTGGTCTGGTCGTTGGACACAAACGAAGTACGCGAAGTTGCAGCTATGGCGAACTTTTAATCTAAACAAAACCCAAAGTCTAAACGACGCCCTAAGGGCTGTATATATGGAGGAAGAGGGAGGAATTTCGTGGCCCATGAGGGTGGGGTCCGAAACCAACCCTAACTCTTGTTTCCCCACACATACGGACTCTAAAAATAGCCTATACTTAAGTATTTCGAAATTACATGGGCCTGGCCCATTAATAAGGTGACGCAGCACCTAGAATAGCCTATGGACGAATATTATGAAGTGGCATCTTGTATATTTCGTCCAAGGCTTCATGCACTCCTTATGGCGGCTTCAAAGTCCTGAAATCATCACTTGTAACTCCGTTCTTGATCCCCTTGCGCATGCCATCAACTGCATGCGTGTTCTTGCTCCAATGTTCATCCTTCTCCAAGCTAGGCCCTTCATTTGTAAGCAAAACAAATGTATCCAATTTAGGCAGCATCATAATCTCATGAACATTAGAATCATTACCAAGAAACGAAAGTACCTGGTAATTTAATTGGCGTGCGCGAGCTCTAGTAATTGGTCCAGTATATGTAACAGTAGGGGCTGTGGGTGTAACAATGGTATTGATGTCCTCATCATTAATTAAGTTAAGGTTCAAGTTATCTACAACCGGACATTAACAAATTCCCATCTGCCCATAACCGCGGGCACGGCTTTCGAAAGTTCAAATCCCTGCAGGGGAGTCCCAACTTAGCCCATGACAAGCTCTCACGGTCAACGAAGGAATAGACCTCCTCCCGAGACGTTCCGATCAGACTCGGTACCTCGGTTCTTCAAGACACTTCAACAGGTTAAAACAAGACCAGCAACACCGCCCGAATGTGCCGACAAATCCTGATAGGAGCTGCACATATCTCGTTCTTAGGGCACACTCAGATTGTCTAAACTTCCGGTAGGCCAGCCCAGAGTTGCCCCTGGTAGCCACCGGCGGCTGACGAGTTGGACCAACACTCAGAGGAGCACTAGCCCGGGGGGGTTTAAATAAGATGACCCTCGGGCTCCGAAAACCCAAGGAAAAAAGAGCCTAGGTGGCAAATGGTCAAACCAAGGTTGGGCATTGCTGGAAAAGCTTTAATCAAGGCGAACTATCAAGGGGTTCCCATTATAACCCAACCGCGTAAGGAACGCAAAATCCGGGAACATAACACCGATATGACAGAAACTAGGGCGGCAAGAGTGGAACAAAACACTAGGCGAGAGGCCGAGCCTTCCACCCTTTACCAAGTATATAGATGCATTAAGATAACATGGCAATATAATGATATCCCAACAAGTAAATAATGTTCCAACAAGGAACGGTCTCCAATCGTCACCTGCAACTAGCAACGCTATAAGAGGGGCTGAACAAAGCGGTAACATAGCCAATCAATGGTTTGCTAGGACATGGTGGGTTAGAGGTTTGACATGGCAATTTGGGAGGATTGAAAGCAAGTGGTAGGCATCGTAGCATTGGCATAGCAAAAGAGCGAGCATCTAGCAAAGCAAAGATAGTAGTGATTTCGAGGGTATGATCATCTTGCCTGCAAAGTTGTCAGAGTTGACTGGATCCTCGAAAGCAAACTCAACGGGCTCCTCGTTAGCGAACTCGTCTCCCGGCTCTACCCAAACAAAACAAACAAGCAACAAGGACACAATCAACCACGTGCAAAGCTCAAGCAATATGATGCAAGGATGGTATGTTATGCGGGATGCGATGCGGGATGCATATGCAAGATTTGACAAGGGAGGCATGAACCTGGCCTCAACATGGGAATCCAAGTGTGCCACTGGAAAGATGAGATGAAATCGCTTGAAAACGATATAAAGGACGCCGGAATTGGAGTTACGGTTTAGAAATGGCAAGCAATTCAAATATGACCACGTTCTGCGATTTACAGCAAGTAGCCATCTAAATGCAACAAGATGAACATGCTACAGCACTCAAACATGGCAACAAAATACATGGCAGGGATGCATTCAAGATGCTTAACAAAAGTCTAGCACTGAGCTACGGCTAATTCATCCATTAACAGGGTCAAACAAGCATGGCAAAAATGCATATGGTAAACAGATTTCAGACTTTGTGAAATTAACACTTGTCTGGAATTTCAGATCAGATAGCACTCTTCAGAGCAACAAAACTACATGCTACAGGACCTGAACATGGCAAAATAAAGCATGGCATAGAGCTACTCAGAGAGCTTAACAAAAGTCCCATAGTGACCTTGAGCCAAAAGGGAATAGAAAATACATTTGCAAGCATGTAAACATGGCAAAAACATAATCATCTCACAGACTTAGTGAAAACTGGAGCATGCTGAAACAGATATCAAGTAGGCATGTTTACGAGCTCGATGCACTCACTACGGAGCAAGTCATGACAATCTAAGCATACACCCATCAAGAATACACAAAATACAATCTAGACATGGCAAGAACAATAGCATAGCATGCACGGATCAACTACAACATCATCGGCAAAATCGCTAACAAGTAGACAATCTGCCCAGATTCACGAAATGACAAAAGTAGAGCTCGATTGACTCAAGCTAGGGTGCTCCATAATTGCAAACAAAGACATGGATGGATAGAGCACTACAAAATTAACAAAACATCCTTACTAATCATCCTCAAAAGAGGCACGGATCACTAGGAAACAACATGAACATATGGCATCATGAGAAAAACAGATCAAGGACTTAGTGGAAATGCTAAGTCTCTGAAATCAGCATTACCAAGTGCCTCACTTTGCAAGCTTGTGCTAGTCACCACACACATCACAAAAATACATGAGTTGCACCTCTGGAAAGATGGCAAAACCCTTAACAAAACATATGTAGGGCTCATGGGCATATCATGCACACAATAATCATGGCAAAAATGATAAATATCTAAATGGAGCAGCAGATCTGACAATTATCTCAAGTAGCACTATTCTAGCAGCATTTCGGGCATCAAGATGAACTCAAATGAAAATGATGCAATGGAATGAATTGATGTACTCTCTGAGACGAACATTTTAATATGCTATATGCCCAAAACGGAGTTACGGATGCAAAGTTATAGCACGATGAACAGGGCAACATGAGCTAGGGTTAGGGATAAAAAGTCAACCGAGGGGGCAAAACTCAGATCTGGATCCGGCCTTGCACGCAGCCCGAGGTTCGCCGGATCCGAGCTCTTGCTCGCCGGAAGCGTCGTGGATCGCCGGAGGGGGGTCGCCGGACAGTGGAGAGGATGCCATGGCGGTGAGGAGGCGACTCCGGCGCGGTGGCGGGCGCGGACGGCGTGGGAGGACCAGAGCGGCGCCGGCGGGCTCGGGCGAGGAGGTCGCCAGCCGGCGCGGAAGAAGGCGGCGGCGAGGAGGCGGCTTGTCGGGGCGGCACGGACCCGGGCGCACGTCCCTGCGGGCGGCGGCGAAGGCGGATGGGCCCGGGGGCTCCCCGCGGGCCTCGGCGGCGAAGTGGGGCTCGGCGCCCACGTGGCGCTTGCTGATAGGTCCGGCAGAGCAGGCGGACGTGTCCGGTTGCGGCCGGACGTGTCCGATGGCGGCGGAGCTGATTTTTAGGGTTAGGGAGAGAGGAGATCCGGGAATTTCGAGGAGGGGTCTATATATAGAGGTGGAGGGAGCTAGGAGAGTCCAAATGAGGTGCGGTTTTCGGCCACGCGATCGTGATCGAACGCTCTAGATGATGGAGAAGGTTTTGGTGGGTTTTGGGCCAACTTGGAGGGGTGTTGGGCTGCAACACACACGAGGCCTTTTCGGTCCCTCGGTTAACCGTTGGTGCATCAAACGAAGTCCAAATGGTACGAAACTTGACAGGCGGTCTACCGGTAGTAAACCAAGGCCGCTTGGCAAGTCTGGTCCAATCCGGAAATGTTTAATCCCCACACACGAAAGAAAGGTAGAAATGACCACCGGAGGAGAACAGAGCGCCGGAATGCAAAACGGACAACGGGGGAAATGCTCGGATGCATGAGATGAACACGTATGCAAATGCAATGCACATGATGACATGATATGAGATGCATGACAATGACAACAACACACGGAGACAAAGACCCAAACCCGAGAAAATAAAATAACTTAACGCCGGAAACGGCAAGAGTTGGAATACATATTGGGAAAGTCACATCCGGGGTGTTACATAAACTAGGACGGATGTAGTAGCAGTACTCGTATTGTTCACTTGTGCTCCCCGGCCCTCCATTCATTGACCAACCCCACGGGTGAATAAACATACAATACTAGTATTTATATAGAACGAACAAGCTCGAACTATTTCCACGTAGTTAAAAGTTGAGGGCGGG
Source organism: Triticum urartu (assembly GCF_056163025.1). Classification (NCBI taxonomy): domain Eukaryota; kingdom Viridiplantae; phylum Streptophyta; class Magnoliopsida; order Poales; family Poaceae; genus Triticum; species Triticum urartu. The sequence continues at coordinate 277,491,669 of NC_141876.1, forward strand.
GCTTTTCCCGGGCAGTACGTGCGGCAGTTTTCGCGTAGGCGGTTTGACAAAGAGGCGAGGAGGGTGAGGGAGTAGCGGATTCAACTTACTGCTGGAAAGGTCGGGCTGTCCAATTTGACGGCGCATTACTGCTGGAAAGACTTGTGTTATGACTACTCACTATAGTCGTGAATTACTGGCGGTACGACCGGGGTGATGCCCCCCTTCCATTCCGCACTCTAATCTGGTGCATGACACGTCGACCTGGATGCTGGCTCTCCCACATGTCGGCGAAGTACGTAAGAGGAGTGCGAACCACGGTAGCCCGATGAATCAGCAGTAGAAAACAATGTGCTGATATGGCCATAAAAACAATGTGCGACGGTCCAGACTGTAGCATGTACAGTACTACTCCTCTTTGTTTGGATCCCTGAGTTTGTCATACAAGCATCATATTACAAGAAAGGGGCCTCAAGGGCTCGAATAAAAGAGCTCAATCATAGAAGAGTCAGCGGAAGCAACAATATCTGAGTACAGACATAAGTTAAACAAGTTTGCCTTAAGAAGGCTAGCACAAACTGGGATACAGATCGAAAGAGGCACAGGCCTCCTGCCTGGGATCCTCCTAAACTACTCCTGGTCGTCCTCAGCGGGCTGCACGTAGTAGTAGGCGCCTCCCGGGTAGTAGTAGTCATCATCGACAGTGGCGTCTGGCTCCTGGACTCCATCGTCTGGTCGCAGCAATCAAGTATAGGAAGGGGGAAAGGGGGGAGCAAAGCAACCATGAGTACTCATCCAAAGTACTCGCAAGCAAGGAGTTACACTACATATGTATGCATTGGTATCAAATGGATTGAGGGTATCATATGTGGACTGAACTGTAGAATGCCGGAATAAGAGGGGGATAGCTAGTCCTTTTGAAGACTACGCTTCTGGTAACCTCCATCTTGCAGCAGAAGAAGAGAGTAGATAGTAAGTTCACGAAGTAGCATCGTGTAGCATAATCCCAACCGATGATCCTCCCTTCGTCGCCCTGTGAGAGAGTGATCACCAGTCGTATCTGGCACTTGGAAGGGCGTTTTTATTAAGTATCCGGTTCTAGTTGTCATAAGGTCAAGGTACAACTCCAAGTCGTCCTGTTACCGAAGATCACGGCTATTCGAATAGATTAACTTCCCTGCAGGGGTGCACCACATAACCCAACACGCTCGATCCCATTTGGCCGGACACACTTTCCTGGGTCATGCCCGGCCTCGGAATATCAACACGTCGCAGCCCTACCTAGGCACAACAGAGCGGTCATCACACCGGTCTAAATCCTATGGTGCAGGGGTCTGGGCCCATCGCCCATTGCACACCTGCACGTTGCGAGGGCAGCCGGAGAGCAGACCTAGCAACCTCCATTACAAAGGAAATTGCGTTACACGGTCCAACCCGGCGTGCGCCGCTCAGTCGCTGACGTCACGAAGGCTTCGGCTGATACCACGACATCGAGTGCCCATAACTGTCCCCGCGTAGATGGTTAGTGTGTATAGGACAATGGCCAGACTCAGATCAAATACCAAGATCTCGTTAAGCATGTTAAGTATCCGAGAATGTCGACCAGGTCCAGGCCCGCCTCTCTCCTAGGTGGTCACAACCTGCCCTGTCGCTCCGCCTCAAAGTAACAGTCGGGGGCCGTCGGGAACTCAAGCCCACCACTACCTGGATGGAGCCACCTGCCCCTTCAGCCCCTATCTCCGAACAGTATCATAAGTAATGTAACAGTATAAGTATATATCATATGCCCGTGATCACCTCCAGAAGTGATCACGGCCCAGTAGTATAGCATGGCAAACGGACAAGAATGTAGGGCCACTGATGGTAAACTAGCATCCTATACTAAGCATTTAGGATTGCAGGTAAGGTATCAACAGTTGTAGCAACAATGATAGGCTATGCAACAGAATAGGATTAATGAAAAGCAGTAACGTGCTACAGTACTCTAATGCAAGCAGTATAGAGGAGAGTAGGCGATATCTGGTGATCAGGGGGGGGGGGCTTGCCTGGTTGCTCTGGCAAGAAGGAGGGGTCATCAACACCGTAGTCGTACTGGGTAGCAGCGGCGTCGGTCTCGGTGTCTAGCGAGAGAAGAGGGGGAAGAAACAATAAATGTTAAGCAAACAGATGCATAGCGATGCATGACATGACAAGTATCGGTGCTAGGGGTGCCCTAACGCGGTACGAGGTGGTACCGGTGAAGGGGGAAAACATCCAGGAAAGTATTCCCGGTGTTTCGCGTTTTCGGACAGGTGACCGAAGGGGGAAAGTTGCGTGTTCGCTATGCTAGGGATGCGTGGCAGACGAACGGGATGCGTATCCGGATTCGTCTCGTCGTTCTGAGCAACTTTCATGTACAAAGTTTTTCCATCCGAGTTACGGTTTATTTTATATTGATTTTAAAATATTAAAATCATTTTTCAGATTTGTTTAATTTATTTAATCCAACATTATCTAGAACAGTATTTGATGACATCATCATGACGTCAGCAGTCAACAGGGTTGACTGGTCAACCTGACGTGTGGGTCCCACATGTCATTGTCTGTTCAGCCTAATTAGGTTTTAATCAATCTAATTACTGTTTAGTTAATTAACACTAGTTAATTAGGTTAATTAAACATTAATTAATTAAGGTAATTTAATTAATTAAGTTAATTAACTAATTAATTAATTAATATACTTTTCTCATTTATTATTTATTTATTTATTTATTTTAAAACTCTTTTTTTATTAACATTCTGGGGCCGGGCCCCACTTGTCATAGGCCCATGGCCAATTGGGCACTAGGTGTGGGCGCTGGGCGGCTCGAGCGGGCGCCGTGCTCTAGCCCGCTTGGGCGCATACCCAAGGGCGCGGCGGCGACCAAATCGGGGGTGGCCGGCGCTGGCCGGCTGGCAGGGGCCGGCGAGAACGGCCGCCGGCGCGGGGCAAACGGTGGATGGGTGCTGCCAGCGGTGAGCACGCGTGCGGCGCGGTGCGCGGGCCGGAGGCTGGCGGGCGCACAGGTGATGCGTCCAGCGGCGACGCGAAGAGCGCGAGGTGGAGCGTCAGCGAGCGGCAGGGACACGGTGAGTGCACACTCACCGCAAGCGCGGGTCCGGCGAGGTCGGCGACCTAAAGCATCAGGGAGGGAATGAGAGGCAAGGGGAAACGATGATGGGGCTCACGTCGAGGCTATAGGGTTAGACAGCATGCTCGGGGAGGACGGATGGCGTCGGAGCAGCGGGAGGGAGAGGGACGATGACGACCCATTCTGGGCACTCCGATGACCGTAGAAAAAGTAGACGAGGCGGATGCAGTGACAAGCGCGGTGGAGCGCGGGGAGGGTGGCGGCGGCCGGTGGTGAGGTGGCATCGCAAGGGGAGCCGACATGGTGCGGGGTGACGGGCGGCGGCAACGGGGTTGTCTGCCCCCGATCCAGATCGGGAGGGCAGGGGGAGGAGCGAGGGGAGATGGGGGTTCGTGGGGGGAGAAGTGGGGGTGGTCTGGGTGGTTGCTAGGGTTAGTGGGGGGAGGCCATATAGGCCAAGGCAACTGGGCCGGCTGAGTGGGCCAGCGGGTCGGCCAGCTGGGCCGTCTGGCCCAGTTGGCGTGGGGGCCTCTTCTCCTTTTATTTTTATTTTGTAGTTTTGTTTTCTGTTTTTATTCTTTTCCCTTTTGTTTATTTTCTCTTCTGTTTTAATTCATTTTCAAGTATTTATACATCCTGTAGAAGCGTGGTTCCTTCACCATAAATACCTAGGCATTAATTGGCACACTCCGAACATTTTGGTTTTATTATTTGAAAACTTTTATTGTTTGTTCGATTTTGAATTTGAATTTGAATCGTTTTTGAACTAACACGAGATTAGCGCCAATAATCGAAGTGACGTGGCATCATTAGGAGAGAATTACTGTAGCTTAATTATCCGGGCGTCACAATTCTCCTCCACTACAAGAAATCTCGTCCCGAGATTTAAGAGGTGGAAAACGGGGGAAGGTCTGGTTACGAAATTCTAACGAAACTTCTCGGTCTTGGTTGCTCTTCTCGAAGAGGTCGATCCATAGCGTTGATGTCTCCATTCCTATGCATCAATGCATCATGATGAAGTTGTCGTTCTTCCTTCAGGATCTTCACCGTGCTTGCGAAAGGATAAGAGGGGGAAAACTCTATAAGGACGGACTCTAATAAAATTGAGCATCGGACGGTTAACTCAGGGGAAGAAGCATAAGTATCTTTCGAATTGAAACTTAAGAAGATATCAAGAGCAAAGTAAAAAAAAAGGTACCATGAGAAGTTTCAAGCGGGTAGGCAATCGTTCGATGCCTGAAACAGAGTGTGAAAGGGGTTCGGAGCAACGGGAATAAGTATTGTGTTTCATACCAGAGTTGATGATCTCTCGGAAGGTGGCTCGTGAATAACATATGAGGCCACGCGCGAGGAATAACCTTGGAAACAAGGGGTGTACCGAAGAGTCAGGTTTCGATCCTGGGACCTGTGGGTTATGGGCCCACCACGTGGGTTAAAAGTAGAAAGGGCGATGATATTTTGCATAGTCATGATAACAAGGCATGTCAGAGGATAGCATGTCGATTATGTCGGCAACAACATCGGTACCAAGGGCGAGGGATGAAGAGAACCATTTTCTGCTCGTTGAACGAGGCGGACCAATAGGCAAAGTTCTCGTCCAGCGGTGGTTACGAAATGTCATCAACAATAGTAACTGGGTCTTGTTGAGAGGATTGTACACCGAGGTGTTTACATAAGTAGGAGAATATTGCTGCTTAGATCATATAGATCACAAGAAAGGTTAAACCAAACAATGGAAAGGAAAATATGATTATCAGATTAAATAGAACAATGGAAAGGAAAATGTGTTTAAACACATATTTCAAGGGTATATCCTTCCCAAGGACAAGCAGAGCATGACATCCATGACAGGATATGATGTAGAAAACTCTTTAGGTAAGGGGAGAGAAATTTCATGGCATTACCCATACAGCGGTGTTTGGATAATTGAGTAGGAAACATTTAGCATTGGGCTTCAAATGTTCTTGTTGAAAATTGGACTACCATAGACATGCATCGAGATAGCATTGACATGGTCATCAGGTGAAGGTCAGACTTTGGAGACACAAAGGACCCATCAGGAACGGCTTGTAGAATAAGTCTTACAATTTCCTCATGGAAGAATGGCTAACCTTGCTAAAAAGGCAACTATAACAATAGGCCCTCCAGCCAGGTGTGCTAGGCATGACATCACCTTACCAGGTCATATGAGGACCAATGATATAACTCTCGAAAATACGTTCCAACCATCATAACTGACCGAGATTCAGATCTGATCGGTGTCAGGATACCTCAGACTCGGGATGTCTCAGAAGAAAAAGGTGCAACAGAAATTTGACGAGATGTCATTGTAAGACTCTCAGGAAATGAACTATGGAAGCAAGTCTCGAAACAAGAGTTCCTCATTAAATCAAGGAGAGGATGAGGAGGTGACTGATGAACTCAGCGACAATTCATCAAGATTTCCAAAAGATCAAATGGTATAATGATGTATGCTCAAGGAACACATACACAATTTAACAATGATAGAAAGGTGCACCCTGAAATCTAGATTGGGTACCACGGTCAATGTTTGAATGATGATTCAATAAGCAATAAACTTAGAATGAAACTATCGACCAATAACTTACAAGCACTAGGGTTGCTAGAAGTTTTGAAGTCACACGTCATAGATCAATTGTCGGTTTTTCGGTTTAGAAACAACACGGGACCAAGGAGTGAACGTATATGGCAAGAAGTATCACCTGTATCAAGATCTCTTAGGAGGTGGTGAAATTCTCACGACTTTCTTGACATAAAAGATGGTAATACTTCCAAGGTAAAGAAGAAGAACTATTGGGTAGCAAGGATCTCAAGGTATAACACAAAACACGATCAAGTTTGTGTTGA